>NC_083291.1:27590295-27890295 GCF_963506605.1 Zootoca vivipara | reverse complement strand
AAGGTTATGTATCAGTAAACATCTGAGGCTTTTCCTGACAACCATCAAACCCCACATTTGTTGGCAAAACGCAAAACCCCTCCCTCCCACGGCTACTTGCCAAAATGGACTTTGCCATGAATCAAACTATTAAAAACATCCATAGTTCATTATACTTAACACTGCTTGTATAACTGTATATTTTTAGAATAAATATTTATAGCTTATGAAGCAATGCTCTGCAATTAGATTGTTGGTGTTCTTATATTCCCATAAACAAAAGTGTAAATAACTTTGTACATACTACGAATATTTTTCCAAATTTTACATTAATGGGGGCATTAAGTAATTTTTTTTTTGCTTGGATGCCTCAAGTAATGGTTATAAAATATGCAAACTTAGAGTTAAGATGCATAAATGTGACAGCTGCAGAAGATTTAAGGTCCATAATTTATGTGACAATCCAGTATATTTGGTTTTGTCGATCGCCATACTGACATGGCTGGGAGCCACTCACCTTAAGGATAACAGTGAAGAGACCAATCATGTCATCCTTGGGAGGGGCTTTCGCAGTTGTAACGCTCCCTCCCCTAGGTCTCTCTCTCTCTCTCTCTCTCTCTCTCTCTCTCTCTCTCTCTCTCACACACACACACACACACACACACAGAGAGAGAGAGAGAGAGAGAGAGAGAGAGAGAGAGAGAGAGAGAGAGAGAGAGAGAGATTCTACATGCAGATATGGGCCTCAGAATATGACTGCAACTGTTCGGAAAACCTGGTCCATGCAATTTTGGGCTTTATGGATAATGACAAGCATGTTGAATTGGAAACCTGTGAAATTTAGTATAAGGTTACCAGACGCCCCCATTTCCTGGGGACAGTCCCCGGATTTACAAATCAGTCCCCTGACAATATCCCATCATTCTTACTGAAGTTGAAAAGTGTCCCCGGATTCACACTGAAAAAAAAATCTGGTCACCTTAATTTAATAAGTGTGTGCCTCTGCTTGCCCACTCTCCCCAGTCCAAAAACTTCTTCCACTAGGCTGCCTTTTAACAATCTGCCTAAAACAATTCCCCAGGTCTCCCTGCAGCCTGTCAAGGTAGCATAGTTTATGACTTCTAGGCATGAAGTGGTTAGAATAATTAAGGACCACAACAGTTTTATGAACAAAATAAAAAGCTTAGTAAAAGATTTAGAAGGTTCCTTGATGATAAGCAAAGCAGAGATAGTTACAGGTAGGTAGCCATGTTGGTCTGAGTCGAAGCAAAATAAAAAAAATCCTTCAGTAGCACCTTAAAGACCAACTAAGTTTTTATTATGGTATGAGCTTTCGTGTGCATGCACGCTTCTTCAGATACATTTACAAAGCAGAGATAGTTTGCTAGCACACAAGCAGCTTCCCCATGGGGCAAAGGAACAAAATAAAACAGGACAATGCACAATCCTTTCCCTGTATCAATACAAAATCCCTAAGGATATGAATTTACATGAGGATTCACCTCTTTGTAAGCTCTCCAGCTTGGCTGTGTGTGTTTGCCTTCCTGAGACGTCAACTTTGTCGCACCTTGAAAACAAAAACAAACTGACCGATTCTAGCTTGTGCGTGTGTTGCAAATCACAGGCTCCAGGAAGTTTTGTGAATTTTAATTCCCAGTTTCAGAAGGGCTAGCTGCCAATTTTCACACCCTCGGTTAACATTCCTCCTTCCCCAGATCAGGTCAGGTATAACAAGTTAACCACACGAACTTTATGTGGGGCTTCCTTGCACTTGATCCAGAGGCTGCAGTGTGTGCAAAATGCTGAAGAGCAATTGCTAACAGCACTGAGACCCTGTCAGCATGCAATCCCTCTTCTCAGAGATCAGCAACGGCTGTCAAGTTTAAGGTGTTATTATTACTATATTATGCCTTGAACAAATTGGGACCAGTTTCCTTGTGAAATCTTGTGAAACCTCATATATGCCCACCTTATAAGGAAAAACTGCTCCTTTTCCCTCATGGGGTATCCAAGAGCCAGTATATAGAGTCCTTAAGTGGCTCCCCTATCTGTAGGAGAAAATAACAGAGGCCAACCAGAGTATATCGAGAAGCAAATAGGCTAGCAAGGAACTGTTGCAACAGGGTCCCCACTCACCACACGCAGGAGGGAGGAGAACCCCGAACAATGGTGCGCAAGCCCTTATATAGACTTCTGAAATTGCGCACCCTGTAGCCCAAAACCACCACCCCGAAACATCATACATACATCACAGAAGGAGGCGGTCTACAGCAGAAATCCTGCTCGCCAGGATACCTGATAATGGTCACTGGTTGCATTACCTGGGCAGTCTGACCATTCTTTTGTGATGGTTAATACAGTGGAACCTTGGTTTATGAACACCTCGCTTTACAAATTTTCAGTTTACGAACGCCGTGGACCCATCTGGAACGGATTAAGTCACTTTCCATTACTTTCAATGGGAAAGTTCGCTTCAGTTTATGAACACTTCAGTTTAAGTACTCCATGGACCATCTGGAACAGATTAATCCACTTTCCATTATTTTCAAAGGGGAAGTTCGCTGCAGTTTATGAACAGACTTCCGGAACCAATTACACCCATGCTTTGGGTTAAGTACGCTTCAGGTTGAGTACTCCGCGGACCCGTCTGGAACGGATTAATCCACTTTCCATTACTTTCAATGGGAAAGTTCGCTTCAGTTTATGAACGCTTCAGTTTATGAACAGACTTCCGGAACCAATTGTGTTCATAAACCAAGGTACCACTGTACTTTAGTTCCTGAGTCCAGGTCACAGGCTCACCCTATTCATACACAAATGCACCCTTGAGACAGAATTTGTAAGCAAAAGATAATGGGGAGGCTTTCCCATTTCCTTTCTCCTTGCAATGAAATATTTGAGGTCAATTTGGGAGTGTCAAAATGGCTTCAGGAATGTCCTCCTGTGCTATTTCAGCCACGTGGTTTATATACTTATGTATGTGTTTGCGTTAGTGGAAGACAGGAGTGCCTGGAGTGCACGGGCATTGCAAGGGAGGGGCGGGGGACGGCCAGCCCCTAGCTGCAGTCTGGCGGGGGCCCTGGCCCGCCCCTCGCCTCCTCCGGCCGAGCGCGTCGCCTGCCGCCCTTGCCGCCCAAGCAGCGCCACCGGCCCCTGGGCCGCCCCTCGCCCCCTCCGGCCCAGCCAGAGTTTATGAACATTAAATTTATATTTGAGACCTTAGAATTCTTATAACATCCACTTAACAGCTTCAGTTTGTAGAACTTGCACTGTGACAGCTGCTACATAATACCCATTTCTGTATTTGTCAGAAATTATTCTTTTAGTGTGGCAGCACCTGAACTTTGGAACTCCCTGCCGATTGACATGAAGTAGGTGCCTTCAGTTTTCTCTTTTTGGTGCCTGCCAAAAAAAAAATGTTTGTTAAGAGAAGCCTACCCAGATATGTAGGATGTTGATTTCTATTTTAATCTGTTTTTAGTTTGTTGCTGATTTTATTTTTTAAATGTTTTTAATAGTTGTGATAATTTTGTTTTTTATTCTTTTTGCAAACCACTTTGAAGATTTCTTTCTTTCTTTCTTTCTTTCTTTCTTTCTTTCTTTCTTTCTTTCTAGCAGTGTATAGAATTTATGAAACAAATAAAATAGCCCTATAACCCCCAAAGAGCCCATCAAGAGTTTAAATGCTCATATAATACAAACCAATCCAATTACAGTTCTAACCCATAAATAATAGAGTGGGACAAAACAGAATGAAATAAGACCCATAGAGCTGGAATGCCCGTTGCAAATCCAGCCTGGAAATCTGTGAACAAACAGCTCCTCAATAAAACAGCCGAAAATCTATTCCAGCTTTAACAATGTTCCTCTGAAATTCCTAATCTTCAGCAAACAACAGCTAAATGGCAGCCTCCATGTTTCCGAATGGTCCCAGAAAAACAAATGCTGATGAACATGTGCAAAATAGCTCTGCAGTTGTTTGATTCAGTGGCATTGATACTGCCGATAACATAGAGACAATACCACTTAGTTCTGGCAAGTAAATGATAATTGGTGTCTTTATTCCAGCCATAGAAATTGCTATGTGAGCTTTGGAGGGGAAAGGTTATCACAAAGGGACATAAGCAGATTGTGTATCAAGTATTTTATTATGGCATGCAGCTGACATTTCATTTTAGCATTCTGTCGTGCTGGGCTGCATTAAATGTTTTAACTAAACGATGCAGTGGAATAATAAAGCACCACGGCTAACAAGATATATCAGTATGGGACAATTTTCAGCTGTCAAAGCAGAGCGCTGGCTCATGTCAAGGTAAAGAATCAGGAGACACTCCAGAGAAACTGCTCAATACAATTGCAAATTGTACTCAATACTGTGTGGTGCTAAAAAGGGGGGGCACCTCTTGTGCTCCACTCTACAGTGGTACCTCGGGTTACAAACGCTTCAGGTTACAAGCGCTTCAGGTTACAGACTCCGCTAACCCAGAAATAGTACCTCGGGTTAAGAGCTTTGCTTCAGGATGAGAACAGAAATCGTGCTCCGGTGGCAGCAGGAGGCAAAATTAGCTAAAGTGGTGTCTCAGGTTAAGAACGGACGTCCGGAACTAATTAAGTTCTTAACCAGAGGTACCACTGTACAGCATTTTTGGGGTGCTCCCTGCAGTATGGTGCTCAGTGTGGTCACACTGGTCACAGTACCCTAAAACCTCCTCTGACTTCTACATCTCTGTTGCCACCACCACATTGCTGTGGTGTCCACCGCAGTCAGGCCAGATGGGTCCAGTGGGGAAGAGGCCTGATTTCTGCTGTCCAAAATCAGAATTATTATCCTGCCCTTTCAAGAATATCTTTGTTTCTGGAGCCTAATCCCTAACTGGGCATGGATGGGGATTGGAAAGAATCCATCATTAAGTACCTTAAAAAACAAACAAACCTACCCTAAATGTTGTGTCCTGGTGAACCCACATTGTCTTCTAAGGAAAAATAGATTATTTTGCCTGGTGTTGCACCTCCATGGTGCAAGGTCACCTCAAAAGATCCTGGATAGCCTGAGCTATCTTCCCCCAAGGAACCTGAAGCAGGATTTTGCTGATCCGGTATAGCTTTTGTTAGTTATTGGGTGCTAAACCACATCACAGCTGAGTACAACTGAACAGGCTTTAATGGGGCAATCAAGAAAAGCACATATTGACTGCATCATTTTCAAAAGCACCGGTGATACTTCTCCCTGGGAAAATTACTACAACACTGTCAAGGTAAATCGGTTCTCTTTCCTTCTTCATTGTATGCCAGGTTTCTCAAGGACAGAAGCTCTTACTCTGGGACGTCTATCTCTGCTTTAGGACGACCCCAGGAGGTTACCAACTGATTCATGACCCAGACCCCTCTTCTCAGGGGCTTCTAAATAACTCAGGTATTTAACCCACATGGGTGGCGCTGTGGTTTAAACCACTGAGCCTAGGGCTTGCCGGTCAGAAGGTCGGCGGTTCGAATCCTCACGACGGAGTGAGCTCCCATTGCTCAGTCCCTGCTCCTGCCAACCTAGCAGTTCGAAAGCACATCAAAGTGCAAGTAGATAAATAGGTACCGCTCCGGCGGGAAGGTAAACGGCATTTCCGTGCGCTGCTCTGGTTTGCCAGAAGTGGCTTAGTCATGCTGGCCACATGACCTGGAAGCTGTACGCCGACTCCCTCGGCTAGTAAAGAAAGATGAGTGCCGCAACCCCAGAGTAATCTGTGACTGAACCTAATGGTCAGGGGCCCCTTTACCTTTACCTAAGTAGTTCTAAGCTGTTATATGTGTCACATGATAGTTATTCCATGATACTTGGTACTCCCTGCCTATTGACATTACACAGAAACCTTGACTGTATTCTTTTCAGGGCTGGCTTCAAATCATCATCATCATCATCATCATCTTTTTGTACCAGCTATGTAGATGTTTCATGTGTTTTATCTCCTGTGTTTTATCTCTTTTTGGCTACTGCTGCTTAAAACCATTTGTAAATGTTTTCAGGGCCGGCCCTACGGCCAGGCTGGGTAGCGCGGCACCACGGTGCCGGCCAGCCAGGAGGGCGCCGCGAGCTGCGCCCACCCGCCCGCTGGCCGGCCGGTCCGTCACGCAGCTGCGCCCACGGCAACTGCGCTGTGCCGCCCGCCGCGCAGCAGCGCCCACCGCGCTGGGAAACGGGCCCGGGGGGGCACCGGGGGGATCCAGCGCACCATGGCGCCAGGGGCGCTTAAGACGGCCCTGAATGTTTTAAAACACCTGTTTTTATTGGGGCTGTGTTGTATATTTTGTAAGCCACTTCTTAAAATCACACCGCGTATACATTTTGTTAAAATAAATAAAAGGCCCCCCCCTTGCGTATTGGCACCGCAGGACTGCTCTGTCAAATTCTTTAATTCCAAATCTAATTAAGGTGGCCGGTCTTCTGCAGTCCACAGTGGATTTCACAACCCAGTGGAATAATGTAAGTATTGTAATTGGTCCGGTGCTGTATTCGTCCTTTTTTGTTCTCTCAGCTTCACAAGAGATTTCCTTGCTAAGAGCTACCTTTAATTCAAACATTTTGTTCCTCAAGTACCTGTGGCTTGGGACATTTAATCACAAAGAGAATGCTCAACTGAAAGGGGGGAAAAACACCCTTTAGTATAGATTTATGGTGTTCTGAGAGAGTTTTAGCTCACTAGTGGAATCATTTATCCCGTCTCTTTGACCGCTGCCTTTCTTGGGCTGTGAAGAATCGGGACATTTTAATAGGATAATTTCTCACAAGCAGATAGAAACCAGGATGGACAGGAGTCCTCTTTCATACCAGACAGCCTGTTATGTCAAGGGCTGCCCAGGAGAGTGTCCTCTTTTCCCGTATGTCTGGTATGAAACACAGAGGATGGGATGAGGTGGCAAGCGGGTGGTCGGTCTTTTTCCCCACTCAATAGGTCAAAGGCAAGCTGGCAGTTGAGCTGTTCCCACTGGCTCAGTAACCACACTGTGAATCAAAACCTCAAATGCCCCACAGTCACAAAGGAGCAGCCATTTCGTTTTCCAGCCAATGGAAAGGAAACAGAAGCAACAACATTTCCTCAGGGTCCTTGAGGTTTCGATTTGTGCAGTAACAGTGTGGTAGCTCAGCGGCTGACTTGCCTTGGCTTGCTTCCTGCCAAATTTAAATGGTGGTAATTGTTTTCAAATGCACATCTGCACAACTAAATAAAATTCTACGCAAATGTGAGTCCCCTTTTGCCCTCGCATCTCCTTTGGTGGCGATGTGTACATGGCCACCCAGACAGTAGAGCAGAAAGACTTAATTGCCAATCTGCTCAAAAGCTTATGGGGACTAGTAGAATCATAGAGTTGGAAGAGACCACAAGGGCCATCCAGTCCAACCCCCTGCCAAGCAGGAAACACCACCAAAGCATTCTTGACATGTGCCTGTCAAGCCTCTGCTTAAAGACCTCCAAAGAAGGAGACTCCACCACACAAATTCCACTGCCGAATAGCTCTTACTGTCAGGAAGTTCTTCCTAATGTTTAGGTGGAATCTTCTTTCTTGTAGCTTGAATCCATTGCTCCGTGTCCGCTTCTCTGGAGCAGCAGAAAACAACCTTTCTCCCTCCTCTATATGACATCCTTTTATATATTTGAACATGGCTATCTTATCACCCCTTAACATTCTCTTCTCCAGGCTAAACATACCCAGCTCCCTAAGCTGTTCCTCATAAGGCATTGTTTCCAGGCCTTTAACCATTTTGGTTGCCCTCTTCTGGACACGTTCCAGCTTGTCAGTATCCTTCTTGAACTGTGGTGCCCAGAACTGGATACAGTATTCCAGGTGAGGTCTGACCAGAGCAGAATACAGTGGTACTATTACTTCCCTCGATCTAGACACTATACTCCTATTGATGCAGCCCAGAATTGCATTGGCTTTTTTAGCTGCTGCATCACACTGTTCACTCATGTCAAGTTTGTGGTCTACCTAGTTTGTGGTCTCCTAGATCCTTTTCACATGTACTGCTCTCAAGCCAGGTGTCACCCATCCTGTATTTGTGCCTTTCATTTTTTTTTGCCCAAGTGTAGTACTTTACATTTCTCCTTGTTAAAATTAATCTTCAGACCAATTTCCGTCTGTTTGAATTGGACCTCAAAAAAAGGGGGGGGAGGACCCAGCCCCAAGTTTGAGGTAGGTCACCATAAGCATGTCAGTGCCCCCCAAGTCAGCAGGAGGACAGCTCCTTCTTTTCCTATTAGTTTCTGCCACAATGAGGGGCAGAGTAAGGAGGAGGCTACCTGAGGGCCAGGTCACTTCAGGGCATTGTGGGAAATAACAGTGGGTCAACCAAGTACTGGGGGAAATGACCCAGGGCAGTGGCATGTAGAGCGGTGGGTCCAATGATGAAGGCTGATTATGCCAGGGCAAAGTCCCAGCAAAGGAAGAACGGATACAAAAACTTGTGGAATATGCAGAAATGGTGAAACTTACCGGAAGAATAAGAAACCAAGACAACAAACTTTTTATAAAAGAATGTGAATGGGTTTATTGAATCTTTACAGATAAATTGTGAACAGATTAAAAACACTGGCAGGATTATTGTAATAATCTGCAGCTATATAAGAGTATATAATATATAAAGAAGATAAATAAATGAGCAAGTTAAGTTAGTTTGGATATGCAGAAGATAGTAAAAATAAATTTAAGGAACCGCAGAAAGAGGGGGAAGGAAGTCAAGTTTTAAAATGTTAAAATAAATGTAAAATCAGTGAAATGTATATATCTGAAAAGTATAAATAAAGTTGTTGGTTTGTTTGTTTTTTAAAAAAGATTATATCAGGCCTGAATATAGGATTGTATTTTCAACGTCTTTCCCAATAAAACTGCAATTCCTTTTACTTTAGTTTTTATTTTTTGCTGTAGCAACCCACTAAATTAATCGTTTCAGTAAGCTTTTCACCATGATCTTTTTACTGATCTGCAGCCAGTTAATTTCCCAACAGTGTAAATTGCAACACTGCTTGTCCCAATTTGCATTACTTATATGCAAGTAATCTCAAAACTTTTCCTGGTGTTATCAGATGGTAAGCAGGCAGGAGGTAGTGGCTTTGTTGTTGTGGTTTAGTCCTGTCCAACTCTTCGTGACCCCATGGAACAGAGCACACCAGGCACTCCTGTCTTCCACTGCCTCCCGCAGTTTGGTCAGTGTAAGGGGGACTCCCTACAGGGAACCGGCCCTCATCATCCTAACGTCCACCTCATCAAGTACAGAGAGCACCAGTTGTTCTGAAGCAGCCAGAGGGGGAGGGAGAGACTTGGAGGGGGAGAGAAATCAGAGTGAGGAACAATGGGAAAGCTCGGAGGCGGAGGGATGCAGGCAGACGCTTGGGGATACTGCAGAGCCAGGGAACTGACTGCTGAGGGAGGAAACTGAAAGGGCATCGCTCCTTCAGGCGCCAGAAATGAGGAGAGCACCACAACGCAGGTCAAGGGGGCGGCATTTTGGGGTGCCCAGACTACTTTGCTGGCGTAGGAACAGACGTACGCCATTGCCAGATTCTGATTTGGGATGAGAGGTCATGTTTTAAGCTGTCTCTACACTGTAAATAGATAGCACAATAAACTTCTTTGAAGACAAACTGGACTCAGGCGGAGTTACTCTAGAGTAGCCACAACGAGCCTCTGACAGGTCAGACTCATGTTCGTAGCTTCGAGAACACTGTCCAACCATCTTGTCCTCTGTCATCCCCTTCTCCTTGTGCTCTCCATCTTTCCCAACATCAGGGTCTTTTCCAAGGATTCTTCTCTTCTCATGAGGTGGCCAAAGTATTGGAGCCTCAGCTTCAGGATCTGTCCTTCCAGTGAGCACTCAGGGCTGATTTCCTTAAGAATGGATAGGTTTGATGTTCTTGCAGTCCATGGGACTCTCAAGCACCATATTTCTAGATAGTGGCTACATACCTGTAAATGCTTGGGGGGGGGGTTGCAGGCACAGCATAGCACCGGACTGCCCACAACCTAAATCTGGTCTGTGCAGACATTGAGCGAATACTTAGGCCTTCCCCAGTGGCTGTGCTGGCCAGCTTCAGGGCGCCCAATTCAAACAGGCCAATCAGGAGACAGCAAGGAAGCCGCGGAAGTGGAGGCAGACCTGGCATGGGCAGTTCTCAACCAGGCCTGACTCAGAGGTTTAAAATGGGACCTGTGCTTCGCCTCAACCTCTCTGATCGTTGTTGGATGCTTGTAAGCTTGTGCCTCTCTGACTGCACTTATTAGCCTCCCTATGACCAGAAACCTTGTTTGTACCGTAATTTCACTATATATTTTATAGGGTTTTTTTTAAAAAAAAATAGTTTTTAAATTATTATAGAGCCATGAAGACAGATGAGCAACAACAACGATTCCATAATATATCCAACTAAAGGCAGGACATACAAAACCTAATTTCACTATTGTGAATAGTTTTGCATCATCTAGAAAAATGTGTTTCAGATAAAACAGACAAGGAAGGAGATGACATTCGATGCCACCTTCTATAAAACAAGGTATTTTCAGGGAGCAGGATTTCACGCTTCTTCTCCGAGCAAAGCCATGTACGCAACTATTTGGAATTTGAAGCCTTACAAGCTTCGCTATCTGTCACAGTTGGATTTCCATGGGGCAGATACCAAAACGGGGGAAAACAGATTGTAACCGATTTCCAAATGGCGAACTAAAACTGGTGCCTGACAAGCTTTATGAAGGTTTTGCATGCTATTCGCCAGTTCAACATTGTTATAGACTGCAGTTGACATTTGTCTGCGAAACATCCATGAATGTGCTCATATCAGAGAACCTGTGCAAGTACGGCAAACGGATCGGAAAAGGGGGAGCTGATCATTCTGTGCTTAGGCATTCTGACTTTATGCGTGGACTATATTGTTTAAAAACAGCAGCTTCTGAGTTTGTTCATCCATTGTGA
This sequence comes from Zootoca vivipara, assembly GCF_963506605.1. NCBI lineage: Eukaryota > Metazoa > Chordata > Lepidosauria > Squamata > Lacertidae > Zootoca > Zootoca vivipara. The sequence goes on along the minus strand of NC_083291.1, from coordinate 27,879,365 downwards.
CCTTGACCCAGAGACTCTCATGCACAACTGCTTCCCTAATGCGTATGTACAGCGTGTTGTGGATAATTCGTAATACAATGATGAAAGAAACAGCTGAAATAAATAACAGGGGCATAGGTCCTTCTATTATTGCAGGTCCGCTTACTGTGCCCTCCTTGTTTATGTGCTGTTGCGAGCACACACCGCTCACTCAATCCTGTGACATCATTCATATCTCTGACTGCTCCTGTAGAGCTCGCACAGTTGCTATAGTAATAAATGTAAATCGAGTCAACAGCCTCAAAGATAATTTGAGACTAATTCTTCACTCCAAAGTACTAGATGGGCTTTTTTGTAAATTGTTTAAAATACATTTGCTCATGAAGGTGTTGCATTTAATAATTTCTTATGCAGGTTTTGTGGGGGAAATTGTTATCCTCTAATAATTTGCAAGCAGCTAATAATTACTGCTTGGTTGATGCAAAATAAAAGCATATCCCTGTTCCTAATTTTTTGGATCTGTGGTTGCAGTCACCCGAAACCATGAAATGTTTGTACTTTAAACACAATTATGCCTTTGTTTCAGTTTCCCCATAGCTGTCAGTTAGGGTAATAATACTAATGTGGCGATTTGTGGTGCCGTTTTAATAATGCATACATTCCCTCTCATGATTTGCTCCGTTCTTTGGTCTAATCATTTCCAGCATTTCACCCATCAAACTATCATCCACTTCAGAGGAATGAAAAATGGGAATTACCCACTTGAATTGAAAGACAAGCACTAACATAAAAATGTATGAAGGGTTTTCCATAAGGTTCTGTGAGGTCACTGGAGTGTTGCTATGGAGACTTGATGAATGGTGTTGAAAATACTTCAGTCCTTGCAGAATTACAGTATCACTATTTCATTGAAAACTGAGCCCTGAACTTTTCATTAGTACCTCAAGAAACATTTTTCTAATTCATTATTCTTAAATAAGTATAATCTAATTCTGGATACATAAGATGTACTTCCCATGGACAAGTTGTGAACGGTTACTCACTCCTACTTACCTTTCTAATGTTCTGTGACAGAGTTGGAGGGCAGAAAAATGTCTCTTCCGCACCTTGCCAGTTACTATGCCACAACTCAGTCAAATAAGCCAATTCATCACCACCTCCCACACGTTTTAGACTCACTTTCGTTAGGGAGAATCTGAAATTTATACTACCATTAAGCTGATGCCTTAACAGCAATTTTCCCTTGTGTGCATCTTCTGTTCTGATGTATTGAAATCTTTTTTGGACACCTCAAGATGGGCTTTAAGCTATGAAATGCATTTCCTTTTATGATCAAAGGGTGATCATTCATTGGGACCATTCTAAAGCAGATCACAGGGTTGAGGAACAGGCAGGGCTGGTCCACCCATGAGGCCAGGTGAGGCGACTGCCTCGGTCAGCAGGATCCACAGGAGCAGCAGATCTTGATAGGCTGGGTGATACCAGCTTTTCAACAGCAGCCAAACACAACCAGTGATACATCGCGATGTTGAAAAGTGGAGGGAGGAACAAGTTGCATCGGACCCAGGTTCGCAAGGCACCAGGGTGAAATTGCCTCAGCTCCCTCAGCGAGAGCAGGGACAATATCACCCTGACACCTTTTAGGGCCAGGCCCAATGCAGCTCGTTCTTCTCTCAGCATGTTGGGGGCTGGCAGCAGAGGGAGGCTGCTCAGGCCTAATCCAGATGCAGATCTTCATTCCCCACCCTTCGTTCCTGATGTCGATCTTCCCTCACCCCTTCTTCCTTGGTGGGGAGGGAGATACCATTTTCTTATGTGCCTCAGGTGCCGGATTGTATTGGGCTGGTCCTGGGATCAGGTCACTGCCTGCAGCAGTTTACATTGTAAAACTGGCCAAAAAATAAAACACCTTAAAACAAGTTATAAAGTTTTCCCTAATGCATGTGCAATCTTCTCTAAACCTCATAGGCCTCATTGACCATAACAGCCAGTGTGGTGTAGTGGTTAAGAGTGGTAGACTCGTAATCTGGGGAACCGGGTTCGCTTCCCCGCTCCTCCACATGCAGCTGCTGGGTGACCTTGGGCTCGTCACACTTCTTTGAAGTCTCTTAGCCCCACTCACCTCACAGAGTGTTTGTTGTGGGGGAGGAGGGGAAAAGGAGATTGTTAGCCGCTTTGAGACTCCTTCGGGTAGTGATAAAGCGGGATATCAAATCCAAACTCTTCTTCTTCTTCTTCTTCTGGACCGTCTAGAGGGGTTGGGAGCTGGGGGCACTGTCATACAGTGGTTCCGCTCCTTCCTCCTGGGCCATGTTCAGAAAGTGGTGGTGTGGATGAGTGTTAAGACCCCTGAGGTCTCACTTGTGGGGTGCCTCAGGGCTCTGTCCTCTCCCCCATGCTTTTTTTTAAAAAATAAATAAATTTTATTCCATTTTCCAATTTATCAAATTAAAATAAAATAAAAACAATCTTTTATACAAAACATCTTATATTTTCATCTTATACCTTGCTCTGCCGAGCTGTGACTTCCCCCCTCCCTTCTTGCGGGTTTCTTGTTAACTCCATTTTTGCAGTTCCTTTTTGACTTTTTTAGTCAATTCGTAGGATTTATTTCAATCCTGCAAGTGTTTTCTCCATATAGTCCACATATTTACTCCAGTCTTTTTGAAACCTCGTCTCACCTTGGTCGCGGATCTTGCAAGTCAACCTAGCAAGTTCAGCATAATCCATCATTTTTGTCTGCCACTCCTCAATTGTTGGTAATTCCTGTAATTTCCATTTTGGGGCTAACAAAGTCCTAGCCGCGGTTGTCGCATACATAAACAATACTTGATCTTCTTTTCTAATCTCTCCTCCTGTTATTCCTAACAAAAATGCTTCCGGTTTTTTTGGGAATGTATATCTAAACATCTTTTTCAATTCATTATAAAGCATCTCCCAAAATCTTTTTACCTTATCGCATGTCCACCACATATGATAAAATTCACCATCTCTCTCTTTACATTTCCAGCAAGTTTTGTCACTCATTCTATACATTTTAGCTAATTTAACTGGTGTTAAATACCATCTATACATCATCTTATATACATTTTCTTTCAAAGCAGTACATGTTGTAAATCTTAAAGTTTGATTCCATAATTTCAACCACGCGTCATATTCAATATTATGCCCAAAATCCTTTGCCCATTTAATCATCACTTCTTTTGTCAACTCATCTTTTGTGTACCACTCTAACAACAAATCATACATTTTTGACAGAAGCTTTGTTTTGCCTTCTAGCACTTCTATTTGGAATTTGGACCTTTTGTCCTCAAAACCTATTTTCCTATCTTCCCTAAGAACATCATTTATTTGATGGTATTGTATCTATCCTGTTAAAACTCCTTTAATTTCTTCGTAGGGTTTTAATCTCCATCCTTTTTCAGTCCTTGTCAAGATTTCCTCGTACCCATAAGACATCTGAACGCAGCCCTGTTTAGGGAGGCTTTTAATGTTTAATAGATTACTGTATTTTACTTTTCTGTTGGAAAACCCAACCAGATGGGCGGGGTATAAATAAATAAATAAATAAATAAATAATAATAATAATAATTACTACTACTACTACTACTATTGGGCAGATGGTGTAAGCAGCTTTCAAGAGAGCAATGACATCCGATAAATGCTGGAAGTCTTCCATGTGGCTTGATCCCATCCTTGATTTGTGCCAAATGGAGCAAAATTGTTACTAAGCAATGACGTCCTGATGAACTAATTATAGCTCCTGTTCTCGAGTCATCAGAAAGAGATAGTAATGAAGAAATCTAGCTAAGGTTAGGAATATTCAGTACACACTATGGCTCGACTTCAAATTTGACTTCAATGTAAATAAATGTGTTACGTAAGCATCTGCAACTTGGTTTCCATGCTGTTAAATGTGGCCTCCCAGAAATAAATGGTATGACCCATGGCTGTCATGGTTGCCATAAAGTCCTGAGCTGGACCTGGACCTGAAAAGGCAGCCTTGACACAGAGATTGAAATCACCCACAATCCTTTCCCTCACTGCTCTGGCCATTATTATCTCAGCCAGACCAATGGCCAAGGTTCTCCAGACCAATGATGAAATTTCTTGGGGGGGGGGAGGGACTTATTCATGTAAACTTGAATGTAAACTGAAAACAGTTATATACGTTGCAAGTTCAGATTTCCCCTGGCTAGTTTATTTACTCTGTTTAGACAGCTGGACATGCTAATTTTCATTATCTTTGTATATGTAGGTGTATATACACATACATTTTCATTACTGCTCCCAAATAAGGAAAAGGCCATTTTCCCATGAAAAGAATTATGCAGTTGTAATTCTTAAATTATTCTGAAATGCCCAGGCATTGACTCTACAATTAGTTTACATGCAGTGAAAATAGAGCAAAAAAAAGTAGCAGTAGGTTAAAATGAATGTTGGCCACTGGTAGAAAAGGGGGTGGGGTAGTGGGTGATATTACACCCCAGTAATTATATCCCAATAATGCATTGTCAGGTTGTTGCATAGTTTTTGATAGCAGGCCACGGGTGCAATATTATGCATGTCTACTCAACAGTAAACTTTTTTGGGTTTAATGGGACTTACTCCCAGGCAAGTATGCACAGGATTAAAGGTAAAGGTAAAGGGACCCCTGACCATTAGGTCCAGTCATGACCAACTCTGGGGTTGCGCGCTCATCTCGCATTATTGGCCGAGGGAGCCGGCGTATAGCTTCCAGGTCATGTGGCCAGCATGACAAAGCTGCTTCTGGCAAACCAGAGCAGCACATTGCAGCCCCCTAAATGGGGAGCAGGGTATAAAATGCTGTTGAAGGACCAGGCTTCAGGACTTTAGGACCTATTTTTTACCTCCAGCAAAATCTGAAAAATAAGATTTATTCTATGCGTGCTAATACAAATTTTGCACCCTCTAATTTGTATCATTTTCCATGATGCTCCCACACATTATTTCAATGCAGATCTCATTTTTAACTTCCTGGAACTGAAACTGGGGGAAAAGTATGAAAGTTAAAACCCTAGAGGCATCAATAACTTTTTTTTTTGTACCTGTTACACCAGTTTTAAATTCAGTTCTCCACATTTCCACATCAGTTTCCTTTTTTATAAAAAAGTCCTCATGAAAATTCATAAGCATTTTTTGCAAAGTTCTCCTAATATAGACATTTTTGTATGCAATTTCCACCTAAATTACAAATCTCTGCAAAGCCATCTCGCCTCACATAATGCATATGTTATTTTCTACATTTCTGTACTCATTGGACTTGCGTGAATTGCATGGCAAAATCCAGTAAGTGCAGATTGCAAAGGATGGCTGTGTTTTCATTCATGCGTTGTTTCGGAAAGAGCAAATTAGGTAGGCCCACATTTAAATGCAAACTGAATCAAATTTACCCCACCCCACCCCTACTCCTGGGTAGGTGGAGCTTGGTTTGCAGGCAAGGGAGCAAAAGCCGGGGTCCAACCATGACCCACCTACTTCTTCCAGCTTTTCAATGGCCCTCATGGGCAAATGAAATCTCAGAAGGGGAGAGCAAGTGGGGCAAAGGAAGAGCAGAGACTTCGTCCCAGCTTTCCAAAATCCCTTATGGCAAACACCTCCTAGAAAAGGAGGAGAGTGGAGAATTATTCTCTGTAGCTTCCCACCACCAAAAAACCCCTCTCACTGCAATAGAGTTGGGTGCAGACAAGCCACCATGAGCCATCACCACCAAGCATGTGACTTGTGGGTGGAAGAATGGGAAAAACTCAGTGTCACCAGCTACTCAGCAATTAGTCAAACAGTGCCAGTGGGCACCATCCACCAGAGGCAGAGCTAGCTGCTCTGGCACCCGGAGCGGCGCACATGCTGTGCACCTGGGGTGAGGCTAGCCAGTGTGGTGTAGTGGTTAAGAGCGGTAGACTCGTAATCTGGGGATCCGGGTTCGCGTCTCCGCTCCTCCACATGCAGCTGCTGGGTGACCTTGGGCTAGTCACACTTCTCTGAAGTCTCCCAGCCTCACTCACCTCACAGAGTGTTTGTTGTGGGGGAGGAAGGAAAAGGAGAATGTTAGCCGCTTTGAGACTCCTTCAGGTAGTGATAAAGCGGGATATCAAATCCAAACTCTTTTTCTTCTTCTTCTTCTTCTTCGGCAGTGCAAGTGGCGCACACCCCAGGGGGCGCCGCCCGCAGCGAACGACCCGGGGGGGTGCCACGGCACCTGGGGTGGGCCGCCCCCACCGCACCCCTTCCTCCTCCAGTGCCATCAACCTCCCCCCTCAAGAAAAAGTGCACCTACCACACTTGAGAGAAGCTCTGTTCTGAACGTGAGACGGTTTGTGTCTCCAGTCCTGCCATCTAATTGTGTTTAAGAGGAGGAGGGTTGTTCAACCTTGGAAGGCTACCCAAACAGAAGCCAGCATTAGCAGGACCAGAACAAGCAAAAAGCAATAAAGGCTATTGTGGATTGAGGACTGAGGGTTATGGGTTTTCCTGAAAGTGGGAACATCTCCTTGCAGGTGAAATTGTACCCACAAGCCCCCATCCCTGAATTTATTAGAAAGATGTGCTTCTTCTGTACAGGTATCGTTCAAGTATTCCAACTTACCAATATCATAGTACAGGCTCATTTACGCGGCCCCTGGCGACCCCCGCTGCCCGCTCTTACTGGCGCGGCGTGGCTACCCACTTCCAGGTTACCGGGAGCATTGGATATAGCTTGTGCGCATGCGCAAGCGTCATTTCCGATGCACTTCTGGGGTGGAGAAGGCCCATGCGCATGCGCACAAGCTATTTCCGGTGTTCTGGCAACCCAGAAGTGCGCCAGAAATCCTGTGTGCACATGCGTATGGGTGCGCGCTCCCATGTGCTCCATCCCGCAGCACGATCGGGGACCCCTGTCGTAGTACATAATACTATATGTACATGGTGTGTGTGTGTGTGTGTGTGTGTGTGTGTGTGTGTGTGATATATATCACATATATATAGCACATCAGGCATCCCCAAACTTCAGCCCTCCAGATGTTTTGGACTACAATTCCCATCTTCCCCAACCACTGGTCCTGTTAGCTAGGGATCATGGGAATTGTAGGCCAAAACATCTGGAGGGCCGCAGTTTGGGGATGCCTGATCTACATAGGAGATTGATTGATTGATTGATTGATTAGCTTTTTAACCTGCCTCTCAAGGTTCCTGTCTTCACAGGGAGGCTTACAGCAATGATAAATAGTTCACACACCATAAACATATAACAATTTTCCAACACTCCAAATTATTAAATAGCATTTCAGCAATGTTCAAGCAACATTAAAGGGGAGCAGCAAAACATTTTCTGAAACACGGCACCAGAAAGACACTTGCCATGCCCGTTTTATCTTGCTCAAATAATTAAAAAACAGGGAACTTGCTGAGGTCAACGTTCTTTGTGGATACAAAATTCGAATAAGAACCACAATATTCAACAATATTCACCTTTTTATAAAGCACAACTTCCAAGTGGTAGCAGTAGAATTGCGTCATATACTGAATGAATTATGTGGAATTAAGTTGAACACGTCTCGAAAGGTTGAGTGCCATCTTCTTGTCTTTTCATTCACGAAGTCTCGGGTGACCTCTGAGTAATCAATAACCTGAGCAAATTCTTGTTCAGTTAATATCAGTGTCAAGCTGTTCAACCCCTCTTCGCTCAAGGTTGACTGAACGTAATTCTCTCTCTATGGGACAGTTTGCTGAATGCCCTTTCCTGTTCTGCAACACTTAGGGAAAGGGAAGAGAAGACCCTTCAGGGAATGCACTTTCAAGCTGCAGCCTGCTCACAGCATTCAATAATTCAAGCATTCCTTCCCATTTTCCAAATGTAGCATCGTACACTGCTTGCATGTATAACTTTTAGGGGTTTGGTTTACTTCACAACCACAGAATTGCAGCCTTTTAAATTCTGAGTGGTTTGAAAAGCCTGCAGATTCCCCCTCCCCCATGTCCCAAAAGTGGTACTTAGGTGAAGGAATATATGCTCCATTACAACAGTGGTGTGTGGTGGTTGCAGTGTTGTACTAGAACTCGGGAGGCCAGGATTCAAATCCCCACTCAGCCATGAAGTTCACCATCTCTCAGTCTACCCTACCTCACAGGGTTGTTGTGAAGATAAAATGGAGAAGGAGAAAACCATGCGTACAACTCTTTGGGGGAAAGGTGGGATATGAAAGCAAAAATAAATAAATGCACACAAAATTACCGTTCTGATGAATTTTTGTGATTCTTTTTTTTAAATCACAAAACAATGCAGAAAGGTGGCAAACCAAACATAAAACTGGAAAAATGAATAACTAAGAGAAACTGAATAAAAAAATTCCTTCAGTAGCACCTTAAAGTAGCAAAATGGTGTGCAATCTTACAGTCATATAAGGATGTTGGAGAAATTTGTTGAGAACAGGCAATCAAACAGATTTCTACCCATTTGACCATTGCGTGGCATGAATTGTTGCTGTGAAAATTATCCACCTTAGTTTTTGACAATGAACGTAAAAACAACAACCATGCACATATTATACTTTAATAGATACATAACTTGTTTCACTTCGGGGCGCAGGTGCCGCTGTGGGTTAAACCACAGAGCCTAGGGCTTGCTGATCAGAAGGTTGGCGGTTCGAATCCCCGCGACAGGGTGAGCTCCCGTTGTTCGGTCCCAGCTCCTGCCAACCTAGCAGTTCGAAAGCATGTCAAAGTGCAAGTAGATAAATAGGTACCACTCCGGTGTTTCCGTGCGCTGCTCTGGTTCGCCAGAAACGGCTTACTCATGCTGGCCACATGACCTGGAAGCTGTACGCCGGCTCCCTCGGCCAATAACACGAGATGAGCGCCACAACCCCAGAGTCGGTCACGATTGAACCTAACGGTCAGGGGTCCCTTTACCTTTACCTTTAACTTGTTTCACACTATATGTTATTTACAATTTTATTCATGTATATACCGGTAGATTTCTCTTTCCTCTTCTTTCTGTTTGTTGCCAAAGGCAGCTAATATGCACTATGACTAATCCTAAACTTGTCTGTTTAGAGGTAAATCCTACTGAATTCAGGTGTTGGGTTAAGCCTTAATCTGCTTCCTATTGTGAATTTTAGAAACCAATGACATGTATAACTCATTATTGTTATTTTCACATGGAAAGATGTTACAGTGGAACCTCGGTTTATGAACACCTCGGTTTATGAATTTTCGGTTTATGAACACCGCGGACCCATCTGGAACGGATTAATTCATTTTCCATTACTTTCAATGGGAAAGTTCGCTTCAGTTTATGAACGCTTCAGTTTATGAACAGACTTCTGGAACCAATTAAACCCATGCTTCAGTTTATGAACGCTTCAGTTTAAGTACTCCGCGGACCCATCTGGAACGGATTAATCCACTTTCCATTATTTTCAATGGGAAAGTTCACTTCAGTTTATGAACGCTTCAGTTTATGAACACCGCGGACCCACCTGGAACGGATTAATTCATTTTCCATTACTTTCAATGGGAAAGTTCGCTTCAGTTTATGAACGCTTCAGTTTATGAACAGACTTCCGGAACCAATTGTGTTCATAAACCGAGGTACCACTGTATTTCTTTTGTTACCTGTGAATTGTATCTCTGTTCCTCAGTTAAAGCCCCACTTGTCGAAGTGGGGAAGAACATCTTTATTTGGCTGCCCATTTTTGACCACCCATACTCCTTGTTTTAAAAGCAACATTAAATTAAAAATTCTGTTCCTCCATCACACACACCCTCAAGATTTATTGACATAACTAAACTGTCCCTTTCTGATGCCTGTAGGAAAATAATATTACAAGTGGGAATGACAAGTTTATACAGAACTGTGAAATCAAGGTGGCAAGAGTAACTACAACCCTAACCCCACGTACCTGGGAGTAAACCCCACTGAATTCAATGGGACTTACTTCTGAGTAGACATGATTAGGTTTTCAGCCAGAGATGGCTTTGTGATGAGCCATTAGCCACTTCATTAACTTCAAAAGAGAACATGCAGGGAAAGAAATTGATTTGCAAATATCAATTGATGGCTGAGATACAGTATGTTGCTTATTGTGTGCTACTTTAAAAACACATATATTTCCACATCAGTGAATTACAAAAACAGAACACAGACTTGTGGAAAATAAGCAAATGGCAGGGGAACAGAAAATAACAGGTGAAAGTGCAAATTAATGTTGGAATGGATTGAGGCAGGTTCATACATTCCTATTCGCATATCTCTCAAATGATGTGTAAACATCGAGTATTTTAGCTAACGCATTCCATTTTTTCGGGCTTCTGGAAAAGAGAACATATACAACAATAGAAGGCCATGTCTTCAGGAGAGCGTGCCACAGCATGTACATCAATAAGGTTGAATGAATGCACCCCACAAGGTGAAAAGATAGGTTGTACTCTTGAGGACAGACTTGAACATCCCAGTTGGATCCCATCACGATGTTGTACAGTGGAACCTCGGTTTATGAACACCTCAGTTTACGAATTTCCAGTTTACGAACGCCGCGGACCCATCTGGAATGGATTAATTCACTTTCCATTACTTTCAATGGGAAAGTTCGCTTCAGTTTATGAACGCTTCAGTTTATGAACAGACTTCCGGAACCAATTACACCCATGTTTCGGGTTAAGTACGCTTCAGGTTGAGTACTCCGCGGACCCGTCTGGAACGGATGAATCCACTTTCCATTACTTTCAATGGGAAAGTTCGCTTCAGTTTATGAACGCTTCAGTTTATGAACAGACTTCCGGAACCAATTACGCCCATGTTTCGGGTTAAGTACGCTTCAGGTTGAGTACTCCGCGGACCCGTCTGGAACGGACGAATCCACTTTCCATTACTTTCAATGGGAAAGTTCGCTTCAGTTTATGAACGCTTCAGTTTATGAACAGACTTCCGGAACCAATTGTGTTCATAAACCGAGGTACCACTGTAGTCACAACAAGGCTGTTAATGTACTTTTGTTGCCTACCTTTTGGTAAAGTTAATAGAAGTCTATTGTCTATTGAGACAGATGGGTGTCAACATTCAACAGACATTCATTGGAAAAGCTTCGTTGGTTTCAGCTAAGTTTCCAGGCACATTTCAAAGTGCTAAATATTGACAGTTAAAGTAAAGCACCAAATGCCCTGGGCTGAGGATATCTTATGCAGCACCTTCTTCTGAAATGATATGTGATGCAATCACTGGTGTGAGGCATTGCTCCAGTTTCTAATACCATAATTCATAAAAGCTTTTTCCTATCTTTGACCACAGCCATGTTTCTTAGTACAGTGGTACCTCGGTTTATGAACACAATTGGTTCCGGAAGTCTGTTTATAAACTGAAGCGTTCATAAACTGAAGCCAACTTTCCCATTGAAAGTAATGGAAAGTGGATTAATCTGTTCCAGACGGTCCGCAGAGTACTTAAACTGAAGCATTCATAAACTGAAGCAAACTTTCCCATTGAAAGTAATGGAAAGTGGATTAATCTGTTCCAGATGGGTCTGCGGCGTTCGTAAACCGAAAACTCGCAAACCGAGGTGTTCATAAACCGAGGTTCCACTGCATCGTGTTTTTACAAGCACGTGAGACATAAACTTAGTTCAGTAATGTTTGTTCTGTGTTGATATATGACAAAAAATATCTAAGGGTTCAGAAGAATCTTTACACCCATCCGCACTCTATAAATTGCTTTCCAGAGGAAGGTCTGGGCATCTTCAGGAGAAGAAAAATTGTAATACTGATTATACAGCAATGGCGTAGCTCTGCACTCAGCAGAATTATTAAAATTAGTCATGTCAAGGCATTTGTAGCCATTGGCATGGCTTAATTAATTGTCTTGTAACAGTTCCTGCAAGGTGCCACCCTTCCCTATAAACAAAATGGCTTAAATTGCTGGTGTCAAAGTAATGCACTACTAGACAAATTAGTTGCTGAACTCGAGCTGCTAATAAATGAGTTCTCCCCATGATACACATTTAATTTGCAAATATTATATATCATTGGCAATGCAGCTTTAGAAATATTTCATTACTATTAAAGATATTGGACGGAACACCCTGTACACTGGCTTACTTTCTGAAATTATACGTCTTTGTCATATATAGAAATGTAGCTCCCCCACCTTGCTGCTTGAAGGTTGGGGAGAACCTGCCCCACTCTTGTCAGGAAAAAGGTGAGTCGGAGAGCCAGGGATGCTGGCTAGCTAGCCACTTAGGAGGCTTGCCTTTAAAAGTAGACCCCTGCTCCCCCCAAATGGTTTGCACAGGCAACAGTCCTGACCAGACATCTACTAGAACTGGTGTATGTGTGCATGTGTATTTTTTCAAATGTCTGAGGGCTGCCGAGACCTCCTGAAAGACCTACATTGGCTCCCAGTACGTTACCGAGCAGATTTCAAAGTGTTGGTGCTGACCTTTAAAGCCCTAAACGACCTCGGCCCAGTATACCTGAAGGAGCATCTCCACCCCCATCATCCAGCCTCTGACACTGGGGTCCAGTGTTGAGGGCCTTCTGGCGATTCCCTCACTGAGAGAAGTGAAGCTACATGGAACCAGGCAGAGGGCCTTCTCGGTAGTGGCGCCCACACTGTGGAATGCCTTCCCATCAGATGTCAAGGAAATAAGCAGCTATCTGACTTTTAGAAGACATCTGAAGGGAGCCCTGTTTAGGGAAGTTTTTAATGCTTGATATTTTACTGTGTTTTTAATATTCCATCAGAAGACGCCCAGAGTGGCTGGGGAAACCCAGCCAGATGGGCAGGGTATAAATAATGAATTGTTGTTGTTGTTGTTGTTGTTGTTGTTGTTGTTGTTGTTGTTGTTGTTGTTATAGCAATCTTTCACACCCACTCTGAGCGTGCACGTGTGACTCAGCCCCTAAATGAGGGCTCGGATTCATAACCTACTCAGTATCCAAATGGATGGCCTCACTGCTCATCTAGCTGGTAATTAGCAAATGCAGAAACAAAATATGCTCTTTTGTGGCAGGGAATGAATGTATTCAAAATTGGTTAACAATTCTCTTTTCCTTCTTTGAGAAATAAAATACAGTTTCCCTCTGAAAATGCCATGCTGTTTGAGAGGTCTATATCATTTGGATGCCTTCTAGAAATTATTCAAGTACTGGGAATATCTGACAGGCTCACAAATATCACCTAGAGGATCTGTCATGATTAATGATCTTAAAATCAATACCAAATGAGGGAAGTTGCCTCTTGCTACAAGTATTGAAAGATTAACTCTTCATATTACGACTACATAAATAATATTGCTGTCTTTACCAGCTGTAAAAATTAGACAATCATAGGACAGTAAGCCCCCAAAGGAAAATCTGGCATTCCGCATTGATACACTAAAGTAAATGTTAATTTGCCTTTTCAGTGTTTCTGTAGCTTGGCATTTGTTACCTGACCTCCGGTCACTTACTGAGCACTTGTGATGAGCACAAATAAAGAGGCAAAACACATGTAATTGAATTAAACTGGCTTTATCGACTATTTACAGTGGAGATATGCAATACAATAAACACAGCAGGGGTGACACTCTGCGGACTGGAGACACAGTTGTTGAAATCAACCACCCACCTCTTTGCCCTAACTGCTGGCCAGGTTGACATTAGCTGAAAGTTTGTGTGCAGTGTCAAGCACACACACACACACACACACACACACACACACACACACCATTTTGCTGCAGAGCTTTCCCTATGAAAGCCCACCACAGTGGTACCTCTGGTTATGAACGTAATTCATTCCGGAGGTTCGTTCTTAACCTGAAACCGTTCTTAACCTGAGGTACCACTTTAGCTCATGGGGCCTCCCGCTGTTGCCACACCACCACCGCACAATTTCTGTTCTCATCCTGAGGTAAAGTTCTTAACCCGAGGTACTACTTCCGGGTTAGCGGAATCTGTAACCCGAAGTGTTTGTAACCTGAAGCGGATGTAACCCGAGGTACCACTGTATGTGTTTAAGATTCATGAGGCTTGTGCTTCCAAAGAAAAGCACCTTTTTGTGTGGTACTTATTTGATTCGGCTAGGGAAGGAAAACCAGTAGCAGTTCTTACTGGAAGCAGAGTTTGGGAACATGTTGGCAACAGCAGCCGAAACAGAAAAGACAGAAAGAGCAATTCTTTTGCTCCCCTCCCCAAATTTGCCTTGTGGTACAAACGGTCTACTCTGTCAGGATTTAATTAATTTAAACCTTACATATAGGTTGATGCTGAAATGGAGGTGATGCCTAAAAGCCTTTTTTTCTCATAGAGAGAAAATGTATTTATTGGGGGGTGTCATTTTTTAAATTAAGCCTCCATGTGGCTAATGAGTTGTTTTCCTAATCAATTATCTAATCACCACTGTATTCAAAGCTGCATTGGAGCAAATGCCAATCTGTGGATAACCTGAATTGTTGTTTGTTGCGCTTCAGCTTTAAAGAATGGGTTTTTGCAGGGAAAGCTCTGGGGAAGAAGGAGAAGAAGGAGGAGGAAGAGAAGGAGGAGGAGGAGGAGGACGAGGACGAGGACGAGGACGACGAGGAGGAGGAGGCTTTCACACAGAGCTTTTAAAGCGTGGACCTGTTCCTAGAAACATACCTGCCAAGTCCCCCGTTTTTAAAGCCGTTTCCCGCTGTTGTCCCGAATGGCGAAATATCCCATAATTCCTCCGGATTTTCAAGAATTGGGCAGCGCCGGCACCGGTAGTCACTTCTACATGCATAGAAGCGACTTCCGGTGCCGCACCGCTGCTGATCCCGGATTTTTCAGTCCAGGAGTTGGAGGGTCTGCCTAGAAAGAGCAGGCAAAAAGTAATTGTGGAAAAGCCCTTAGCTGCTATGGTATCCTCAGGGTTAAGGAAGGCCTGTCCAAGTCACCGGGTCTCAGGTCCCCAAACCTTCTTGGAGTGCCTGCTACATAAGTTCCCCCTTCAACTGCTTGGTGGCTCAGATTGCTCTCTTGCTCTGGGAGTTCCTTCCCTTCCCTCTTCATACATTGTTCTACCTATTGTGGCCGGCCAGCCCTTACATTGGGGATGGAAAACGCATGGCCCTCCTAGACTTCCCATCACTATTCCTATTGGTCATGCTGGCTGGCAGGCCCGGCTCTAGGTAGACCCCCGGTGGCGCAGGGCACCATGGTGCCGGCCCGCCAGAAAGGCGCCGCGAGCTGCGCCCGCCCGCTGGCCAGCCAATCTGCCAGTCCGCCGCGCAGTTGCGCCTGTGGGAGCCGCGCTGCGCGCTGCGCCGGCGCCCGCCCACCGCACTGGGAAATGGGGCGGGAGGGCGCCAGAGAGATCGCGCTGTGCCTGCCCGCCCGCCCGCCGCTGCACCCACCCACCCACCGCGCTGGGAAATGGGGCGGGAGGACGCCGGAGAGATCCGGCGCACCACAGCGGCAGGGGCGTTTAAGACGGCCCTGCTGGCTGGCTGAATCAGTGCAAAGGTGGCGGTGGCGGTGGCACAAAGGATTTAGATGAAGGGGTGGAAGGCATTCTTATCAGGGTGAATGACAGTAATAACAGTCTAAACGGTCTTTACAAATGCAAAACAGGGCCAAAACTGACCAAAAATAAGAAATGCAACAGAATTTAAAAGCAAAATGAAAATACTCGAATGCACAGAATATTCACAGTAGTACCTGTGAAAATGATTCCAGGATTGTAGCTGGTATGTTTATTCTAAAGGAGAGGAGATCATGCAAAAAGGCAAAAACTTGTTCTGCACCAAGGGCCAGCCGTCCCCTTTGCCTCCATGTTCTCTGTAGCCGCTCAGCATATTTTCATTCATTTTTGTACTGTATACATAAGCCCCGCTTATATATCTCTATTTTTTTTTATTCCCAGACCTAGTAATTCACTCTTTTGTCCTACATTTGTTTTCCAGGTTGACTTTGGAGTAGTGTCTTTTGAGTAAAAAGGTCGTCCACATGTGAAATTGTGGTATTTCCATTCTGTTATAGCTGTCCAGATAGTGTATTGCTGAGTATTTCAAAGTTACAGCTTCTACAAGGAGGGTGGATGGTTCTAGTACCCATTGCTCAGTCTGGAAAAATTACGGCTACAAAATCATGGAATTATTTAGAATCCCACCCCCACCCCATTATCTCAAAAACTGGATCTCAGTAAAAGAGTTATGAGTTCGAAGTCCATCCATGGCACAACAGCCTGCAACCCAGATGTGGTTTTGGCTGATGACTGATGAAACACTGGACCTTCATTGATCCATTCCGAAGCTCCCCTTGATTGAGACAGTTCTGTTTATTAAACCAACTCACAGTATGAAGCCTTTTTCTTTAAATGTGGGTTTTCCCCTTTAGCTAACTTTTGTGTACAAATCTCTTTATGTCACCTGGCTAAAAGAAATCTAAGTCAGTTACAGTGTTAACAGAATTAACAGTTTCACTATTTGATCATATCTGCATAAATCTGCATATGAATAAGAAGATCATTCTGAAGAAAAATTGGTTTGTTTTTTAGTTGGCTGCACAGTGTGTCACAACAACAGGAATGATCTTAGCAGAGGTATTCCTTCCTGAGCAAAAGAATGAGAAATGAATGTCTCTTCTAAGACAGCATCTGCTGCCTGCCATTTTTGCAAGTACATTTATTAAAAATTAGCAATTTGTTTTTTTTGCTCAAGTAACTATCAGAACCTTCTTAATATATCAAAAGCTCCAAAATATCAAAAGCTCTAAATAATTAATTTAATAATGATTGGATTTAATAATGATTTATAGGCAATCATCCGAACCCCTTTTTTGCAGAGGGGTGTGTGTCAACAGTAGCTTCTGTGCTGTGTTCTTCAGCACAGCTGGACTTACAAGCATGTAACCAGTGGTTGGGCCACCAGAGCATAGGCGGGGCAAAATGTTTGTTTATGATAAGCATTTATACGCTGCCCTTCAATCAAATTCCCAAGACAACTTGCAGAATTTCAAAATGTACTAAAACAAATCAAAACGTACACCAAGCTACACCAAGGATTCAGTCCCATTGCCCCTGGATACACATCCCAAGTTTGCTGGAGGAGACTCTTGAGAGTCCCACGGACTGCAAGAAGATCAAACCTATCCATTCTGAAGGAAATCAGCCCTGAGTGCTCACTGGAAGGACAGATCGTGAAGCTGAGGCTCCAATACTTTGGCCACCTCATGAGAAGAGAAGACTCCTTGAAAAAGACCCTGATGTTGGGAAAGATTGAGGGCACTAGGAGAAGGGGATGACAGAGGACGAGATGGTTGGACAGTGTTCTCGAAGCTACGAACATGAGTTTAACCAAACTGCGGGAGGCAGTGGAAGACAGGAGTGCCTGGTGTGCTCTGGTCCATGGGGTCACGAAGAGTCGGACACGACGAAACGACTAAACAACAACAACAACAACAACACACCCCAAGGACCTCAAGTTATATCAGACCTCCCTTGTTGACATCAGTGACAGAGCTCAAACATTGTGGAGACCTCCAAGGACCTGCCAGGGACTGGACTGAACAGGAGGAATGGGAAATAAGCCCTCAGTCTGATTGGCTCCTCTCAGAAGAGGAGGAGGAGTGGGAAGTCCCCCCTCCGCCATCTCCAGCAGTTTCAGGTGAAGAGGGAGACAGGGATGATGTACAGCTGAATGAGGAAATGACTAGTTTCGAGATAGTGGAGGAAGGGGAAGCAGACAGCAGAGACCTCCTTGGAAAGTATGGGAGACCTTCCTAGTCCAAGCTCTCGCTGGTCCCTCCGCATTCAAGAACAGAGAACGTGGAGGGATGTGTCTCCTGAAACTTCCTGTAGCTTTCCAGGATGCTGTGGAAGATGGAAGAGGAGGGACTCAGAGTAGCCAACATCTCCTATGCGTGGAGACATGGATCTTTTGTCTTGCAACCAGATGACTCAATAAAAAGCCATAAAATATGAACTGCTTGTTCTTCTTGCCTCTGAGGCTACCAGTGGAGGACAGGATGTTCCACTCCGGACAGGACCTGACCAACCAATGTTTGAGTTGTAATGATGGGAGGACCAAAAAGGTTGTGTGTCCGGATAGGCTGGGGGCAAGTCAGGAAATAGATGGGATCTGGGTGATCCAAATTAAGGAGAGATTTAGACCAGCTCAGGAACTTGTCCAAATCTCCCCAGATCAGTTCCTTCTCATTGCCCTTGAGGTGGGTCCATGAAATGGGCAGAGGAGTGCAAAAGATCTCTTCTGACCTTGTTTCTGCTCTTCAGGAATGACCCTTTGGGACCCCACACCCCCAACTTCAGTTTACTGCTTTATAAAAGCAAAAGCAGCATAATAAGAATTCATAATATTAATGTTATTATTTATATACCACCCATCTGGCTGGGTTGGGCCCATAGCTGCCAAGTTTTCCCTTTTCTCACGAGGAAGCCTATTCAGCATAAGGGAAAATCCCTTTAAAAAGGGGATAACTTGGCAGCTATGGTTGGGCCAGCCACTCTGGGCAGGGCAGAAAAACAAGATAAAACCAACCAAGTTAATTGAAAAGGCCTGAGAAAATAAAATGTTCGCCAAAATAATATCAGTGCAGATGCTGAGTGAGGCTCCTTGAAGGAAACCATTCCCCAAATGCATCTCCGCCATTGAGGCACCCCTAAACCTTCTGGCCTATTTCTGATGGACAGGGCCATGTGAAGACAGCCAGGCCTTCTGAATCCATGCTCTCACAAGGCATGAAGGGATTTACGGGTCAAATGAACACTTTGAACTTAGCCCAGAAATGAACCAGAAGCTAGTGCATTTGGCAAAGCACTAGTGTAATAAGATCATAACGCCCAGGCCCAGCTAGCAATCTAGCAGCTGTACTCTGAACAAACTGCATTTTCCAAACAGTCTTCAAAGTAGTACTGAGCCAATATTTTCAGAGCCAATATTTTCAGACAATTGGTTTTCAGCTATTTGCCAAGGGGGCTGTCAAGTTCTTATTTAATATAAGAACAGGGCAACTCACTTTGTAGACCCAGGAGAATAAGCCACTTATCGATGAGCATGTTAAACATACAAGTGGATAGGAAAATGAAAATAACCACAAGGACAGGGCTAAAGGGTGGAGTCTTATCTGCAAACCATAACAATTGGGGACAATGTTGTTTTCTATCATTACCCATTACTGCAGGGGCAGTGGAAAAAGCCTGCCCCCCAAAAATGGGTGAGAGGAAGGAGAATTTTGGGAGACGGGAGTGGGCACGTGACTGTCAGGGGCTGGGCAGAGATGGAATGGTGGAGACCGCCTTCCCAGCCTGACCCTTCCAGAGAAGAAGACGACAGTTCAGAATTACAACAAGGGTTTGAGAGAGGTCACAGCTCAGAGGCAGATGAGGGGAAAAGCTGGGAAATAATGGGAGAGGGGGAGGAGGAGGAGGAGGAGGAGGAGGAGGAGGAGGAGGAGGAGGAGGAGGAGGAGGAGGAGGAGGAAGATGGACTCAGTTTCTTTAGAGAGCATTCCAGATCAAACCTCTCCCAGATCACAGCAGGCCTTGAAGGTAGGAGAGCAAAGAGCTCAAAGGCAGAAGGCACACACCAGCACCCATAGTTATGACTCATGAGGAAGTGGGAGGGGATGGAGATTCACTCGGAGCAATGCCATTATTCTAAGGGCCACATTCCCAAGCCTCTCTGTGAATATTGAATAAAAGCAGATGGTAAGGACTTTCCCTTGCCTTGTCCATTCCTCACAACCTGCTGTGGGGGGTTGGTGCTTCTGCTCCCTGACAGTAACTATTTGAGGCAGTCAAGGGGACTCCCATACAGGGCCAACTTAAGCCTATCTGGCGCCGTGGTGCAGGGATCCCTCAGGCGCCCCCACCCTTCCCTCCCTTCCGTCGCCTCGATGGAGTGCAACAGGAGGTCCCCAGCCTGGGAATCCGGGGCCCCTGTCTCTTCCCTCCGGCCCCCAAGATGGGCTTGTGCACCCACTTTGGGGAGCCCCTGCACGCTCCTTGGAGAGGTTACCTGGCCCGGAGCGCAAACGGGGCCACCGCGCCGCTCCTCCTTCTGCGGGTCCTCCCCCCCGGCAGACGACGATCGACAAGCCGAAGGTGGCAATGGCGGTGGTGGCAACGGCAGCAGCAGAAAGGGAGGCAGGGACACTGCCACCTGTGCTCTGCCTCTGCCTCCGCCTGCTCAGCCGAAGCGGCTGCACGACGCTGCCGCCCAGGGAGCCCTGTCTACCGCGCTGACGGGAGGCTCATGGCCGGCTTCCGCGCAACAGCGCCCGCAGCCCGAGAAGAGGCGGGCGAGAGCAGTGCTGCCAGCAGGGCTTGAGGGCGGCTCCTCCCACAGGGAGGAGGCTCTGGGCATGGCACGGCATGTTAGAGGCGCCCTCCAAAGCACCCTCCAGAATGTGGCGCCTTGCGCCAGTAGCCTCTATGGCTAAGATGCCCCTGCTCCCATAGCCTTCCCACGTGCCACAGAAGTTCCCCTTATGGATCAACAGAGCTGCCTTGTTATTATTTTTTTGTAACTTTACAAGGATTGTTGCAAATACTCTCCCATAATAGCCATCCCCAGATACCTCCTCTCCTCACGTTAGACATTATTTCCAGGTTTAACTTTGTATTTAAACTTCCAGAGGAAATTTCCTTGAGAACTGCTGAGCATCTCATGTAACCAATGTAGGCCTTTATTAAACTTTTATGTGAAACCATTAATCACACAGAGTAGTACCTGAATTTCTCAGAAATATTGATAGCCATGACTGATAAAGTATGAAGTGCTTCATTAAGTCCAGTCTGTACATCAAGTTTAGGAACTGGGGAGCAGAAGGGGCAGCCCCTGTGTACTATAATCAACCAGACTCGTTGCTCTTGTAACATACGGTAGAATCATGTCACTGAGACTCAGGATTATTCTTTGCATAGAATTCCCAATCAGTCCAATTTGGAAATTTGCTGAGATGCATCACTGGAAACATAAATCAACACTAAAGTAGGTCATCCTGTAGCCACATAATAACCTTGATTACATACAAATTAGAAATGGCAAATTCACCAGACAGCAGATTTATCTTTGTTATGTACAAAGGGTGCGTGCACGACAGGAACTGAGAGTACCAAACAGCTCATGGATTTTCCCCACGGGGAGGATGCTTAATTCCTCCTTTTACCTTTTATCTGGAAAGATTGGGAAAGGAAGAGCAATTTACTCCCGTATATCCTAAGAGGAAACTTTACGTAGTCAAGTTCTCTCCTGACGTTTTGTGTCATAGAATCTATGAGGCTGGTGTATGTCTTTTGGGGAGGAGGCGAGACTGGTCTCCAAGTTGTTTTTAAAAAGCCCAAAGGAGGCAGAATTTTGCTGAATATCCTCATCTGACTTGTTCAGTCTCATTAACCACAATGATTTGCTAACCCTTCATAATCAGCACGTTATGCATTTTACACATTGCTAATAAAATGCTAACGATTTCAAAGCCTATGAGCCATAAATTTCAGACAATCATATAAAATGTTAACACTTTCTGTAAACAAAAACACTTTAAAAATATTTTCAGGAGGTGAACCATTAAATACGAAACTAGTTGGTCTTTTCATCTATTTATTAAAATTAACTATGGCATTCATAAGTAATCGATGCAATATATTATTCATTCCCATAGGTACGGAATTAAGTACTATATAAAGGGAAAGCAATATATTAAAAATGCAGTAATGCGTAAGTGTTGCCATCTTGGAAAGGCAGCTAACGTTGCAGATATACAAAACTCAAGAATGTGCTCTGTGCACATTCAGCACATCTGGAAATAGTCTGTCCCAGTAAAAAGTGTTTCATAGGTTGATTCAGCTCTGCATCTATCCAAGTCTACTTTGCCCACCCCATCCCCAGCAATTCACTGTTGAATAAATTAAAAAGCAACTATAACTCCCCCTTTACAGAAGTGGGTGGAATTTGCTGGCATTGTAATCCCTCCAGAACCAATGAAGACTACCAAATTATACAATCACATACCAGTTCCAGGGATTTGAAGGCTGGGAATCTTTAACATTATTGGTTTATTATAAAAAATAAAAAATGAAAGGACTGTAACTTTTTATTATAGTTAATTCTGTAGCAGAAGTGCATGAAATGTGCAGGCAGGGTCAACCCTTTCAGAGGGCATGAATCCTGCCAAATTTCAGAACGGCACCTGCAGTGATTTTCCTGCAAGGGCAGCCTGCACAGTTTGAGGTGTAGCCCCCCCCCCCCCGAGCAATTGGTTGAAAACTGCAGGCATGAGAGATGAGCCCCTAGATAAGAAAGCTGAAAAATTGTAGATAGGTCAACAGGCTTTTGTGCTAGGCCTCTTTAAACTTTTATTCCCCAACCCTGCCCAAAAGAACGGTCTGAAAAACAAACTTTGGGGTATAATGGGATTTGCAGGCAAGGTCACTCCGAAGGGCATGATTCCTAGAGCATTTCCGAAAGATAGCTTCAATGATTTTCCTGCAAGAAAGATTTTCCTTGCACTTTTTGGGGTGGGTAAGAAAAAGGAATGGCTTAACCTCCACTAGTAATTTGTGGGTATTGGTCTGAAAATTGCAGAGATGAGAGTGATGACCATGGAGGGAAATGTGCCATATTGAGACAAATATGTTGATGGGCTTTTGTGCCAGGCACTTTTAAAGTTCATTTAGAGAGGGGAAAGAGAACTATCCACTTCCTTCCTTCCTTCCTTCCTTCCTTCCTTCCTTCCTTCCTTCCTTCCTTCCTTAGTTCTTCTTTTAAATAGATTTTATTGGAATTTAGGAAAAGGTACCATATACATAAATTATTTTCAAATATCTTTTTTGTCAAAAGTAAAATGTTTATCTAGATCAACGGTAGGCAAACTAAGGGCCGGGGGCTGGATCCAGCCCAATCGCCTTCTAAATCTGGCCCATGGACGGTCCGGGAATCAGCGTGTTTTTACATGAGTGGAATGTGTCCTTTTATTTAGAATGCATCTCTGGGTTATTTGTGGGGAATAGGAATTTGTTCATTTCCCCCCTTCAAAATATAATCCGTCTGAGGGACAGTGGAATGGCCCCCTGCTGAAAAAGTTTGCTGACCCTTGATCTAGATAAAAGCACAATTCCAACACCAGGGTGGATGCAAATGTTCAGGTGTTGGGATGCAACTCAGCTTGCTGGTGGACTGTCCAAGCTCCCTGGACTGCCCTTCCTGATCTACTTTCCCTCGGTTGCTAAACTAATACTCCTAGGACTCCTTCCCCCTTCCCCAACCACTCAAGGTATTGCCACCTAGTTGGATACAACCAGGGATCTTTCCTATCAAGTATGCACTTTTTGCAATAAACGTAGATTTATTGTTTTCCTAAACTCAGAGCTTCTGTGTGAATCATAGAATCATAGAGTTGGAAGAGACCACAAGTGCCATCAAGTCCAACCCCCTGCCAAGCAGGAAACACCATCAAAGCATTCCTGACATATGGCCGTCAAGCCTCCGCTTAAAGACCTCCAAAGAAGGAGACTCCACCACACTCCTTGGGAACAAAGTCCACTGTCGAACAGCTCTTACTGTCAGGAAGTTCTTCCTAATGTTTAGGTGGAATATTCTTTCTTGTAGCTTGAATCCATTGCTCCATGTCCGCTTCTCTGGAGCAGCAGAAAACAACCTTTCTCCCTCCTCTATATGGCATCCTTTTATATATTTGAACATGGCTATCATATCACCCCTTAACCTTCTCTTCTCCAGGCTAAACATACCCAGCTCCCTAAGCTATTCCTCATAAGGCATTGTTTCCAGGCCTTTGACCATTTTGGTTGCCCTCTTCTGGACACGTTCCAGCTTGTCAGTATCTTTCTTGAACTGTGGTGCCCAGAACTGGACACAGTATTCCAGGTGAGGTCTGACCAGAGCAGAATACAGTGGTACTATTACTTCCCATGATCTAGATGCTATACTCCTATTGATGCAGCCCAGATTTGCATTGTCTTTTTTAGCTGCTGTGATCATATCCAGGGAAAAGTGTGCTCCTCCAGCAAGGAAATAGGGTCAAGTTTAGCTTTTGCGTTGCAAGTGGTTGGACTAGAGAACTCTTCCAACACAATAATGCTCTGACTCTATTATTCTGCTGAACCTTTTAACGCCTAACATCAACTAGGGAAGGGTGGGCCAGGGGATGAGAGGGTCACCAGGCCACTGACTAACCCATTCGTGGAATTACAGAGTTGGACGGGGACCCAGAGAGGTCTTCTAGTAGAATTTCGACATGGCCCCTTGCCTGCCCTGAGCAGCTGTATTTTACCAGGCCTTCATTGCATGGGGTTGGACTGGATGACCCTGGGGCCCCTTTCTGACTCTACAATTGATAGATCTGGGGACCTAAGTTTGAGAAAGGCTCCTCAAGACATTCTCCTCTGATATCCACCTTCCCAAATGCATGAGCTGTTGTTGTATTTCTACTGAGGAGTTGTCTGAAGAGATATAGATCAGAACCAGGCTGGCCACCTCATGAGAGCAAACCTACAAAAAGCTCTGCTCGCCTGCTGAGTTAATTCATACCACAGCCATTACCAGGCATCTAAATGGCTGGGTCTGTTCTTAGCAGAAGGCAAATATTTGCTGGATTCTGTCAAGCCAGGCCTCCACACATTTTTTATGTACCTTAGACCCCTGTAGTGCACACGCGAGTTCTATAAATATTTGGTCTGTATTTTTTCTGCACTTGCCACAGCGAAAATCAGTGTAAACCTGGAACTGCAATATTTTCCTTCCAAAGTTGTTGGATGATGATGATGATGATGATGACGATGATTTTAGTGGCGGAAGGGGTAGTATCAGCAGTTGAGGGATGTGTGTGTGTGTGTGTGTTGTGGGGGGCACAGTCTGTGTTGGGAATGCTTGAGGATTTCATTTGTTCCACAACTGTAAGTGAGCCAGCTTGATAGCTCAGTTGGTAGAGCATGAGACGGTTGATCCCAGGGTCGTGGGTTTGAGCCCCATGTTAGGCAAAAGATCCCTGCATAGCAGAGGGTTATGCTCCCTTCCAACTCTACAATTCTATGAGCTATGTGTTGATCAGAACTGTTATCTTTTGGTTTTCACACTTTTCTGAATTTTGTGGCATTTTTAAAAAGTGTTATAAGTAAAAATGCGCACAAAAACATGTATTTTAAGATGAAATGATCACAAAATGCATATTCTAGTGCAAAATGCATACCCCAGAATGCAAATGTTCATGCATTTAAAAAATAAAAATCACAGAATGGGATGGAATAGACTTACGAATGAACTGACACAGGCCAGAAATCCATCCATTTATCATCTAGGCTATTTGGAAAACCAATCTGTAGCCCCTGACAGATTTGGTCATGTCAGCATTAAGTGGTCACTTCTATATTGTTGGACTTTGAGGCTGCTTGCATATATTTCATTTAATCCGCTTGTTGGTTGACCAAGGAAGTCTCGCAGACTGTTGGTATACAGTATACTATTAATTGCATAATGATTAATTTCAGTCTTCATGTAATGCAAACAAAGTACATCATATTTTGAGCTCTGCACTGGCTCCCATTTGGGCTATAGCTGCAGCTGAAGTGGATCTTTAGTAGTCAGTATGAAAAACTGATCTGGCCTCGGCTATTCAGTAGTGCTTGATACCAATTAATACACACATTGTACCGCCAGCTTGAATGTTAATTAAAACCTATTAGCTAGATCAAGACAGAATTTCTGAACTAATTATGTTTCCTGGGGGAAATAACCCTTTCCTGTTTAATTATGCAAGAAGATAATACAATGGTTAAAATATAGTTTGTTTTCTGTCAGAAAGCAGAAGGGACAGAGTAGTTATGCTAAAAGAACATTTGTACACCATTCAAGTACTGTGTGCTCAGAACCAAAGGGGAGGGGTTCTCATGGGGAGCCACAAAAGAAACACCCCAAACCCCAATTGTATAAAAATTAAAATGTAATATCCGTACAGTGGTACCTCTACTTACGAATTTAATGCCTTCCGAACGCACATTCGTAAGTCGAAAAAATTCGTAAGTCGAAGGAACCCTATCTAAAAATTCGTAAGTAGTATAAACCCTATCTAAACTGCATCCAAGATGGCGGAGGGAGCTCCGTTCATAAGTAGAAACATTCGTAAGTAGAGTTATTTGTAAGTAGAGGTACCACTGTACTCTCAGAGCAGGTGTGGGGAAGCTTTGGCCCTCTTGATGTTGCTGACTACAATCCCATCAGGCCCAGCAAGCACAACCAATCGTCGAGGATGATGGGAGTTGTAGTTAAGCAACAGCTGGAGAGTCAAAGGTTCCTGCACACCTGTCTTAGAGCACACATTTCTTCTTCTTCTTCTTCTTCTTCTTCTTCTTCTTCTTCTTCTTCTTCTTCTTCTTCTTCTTCTTCTTCTTCTTCTTCTGTCACTCGTAGCCGAGTAAGATTGTCTTCCATAAACACGATTTTAACAATGGGTCCGTAAGTGACTGTGGAGGCCAATTGTGGATCCACACGTCCTTCCACAGTGGGGACATTGGTTTCCGGGCGGGAGTTGATCACGGTGTGGATTTGCCAAGCGTGCCTTCCTCTTAGCACGTTTCTCCATAGTTGTATGTTCACCCCACAACTCTGAGCACTGAGCAGTTCCGGGGGCTCAGTGCTCATCTGAGTTTAATTTCCTTTGAAATGGGTTCACTGGAGACTTGTGGCATTTTTTAAAAATGTTTGGGTTTATTAAGAATATTGCTGGCACCTGTCTGTCTCAAGAGAGAATGGAGGGCTCAGGTGCAAGCCTGAGAAGTGTGTATGGAGGTTCTGGGCTGCCCAGACGACAAGACCCCCCTCTCGGCCTCACTGTTGTGGTCCAAAGGAAAGCAGAGCAATATGCTTGGCTGCAGGAGTTGCTGGAAGGAGGCATACAAGGCGCCATCTAACCATCATAGGGACTCCATTCTAGATTTGTGTCAAAGATATCCTGCAAAGCAGCACAGGTTTAGAATGAGGGTTTTCCTTCTCCTAGGCAGATTATCTTCCCAGTTTGCTGAACCTTACCTGGCCCTCACTTCCCTCTACAGCTAGGGTTGCCAGACTCAACAGAGGACAGGACTTTTGTGCCTTTAATTGCCCTGCTCTCTTTTGAGTCTGGAAACCTTAAAGAGAAACCAGCAGACCCTTTGCTTGGAAATTAAACAGAGGGTCTGCTGGTTTCTCTTTAAGGTTTCCAGACTCAAAAGAGAGCAGGGCAATTAAAGGCACAAAAGTCCTGTCCACTATTGAGTCTGGCAACCCTATCTACAGCACATGTAAAAGCCACCTTCTTGACCATCAAACCAAGGGCGGAGGAAGGGGGTGCGGTGGATGCGGACGGCCCCGGGTGTCACCACTGAGAGGGGGGGTGACAAAATGCCGTCCAGCACTCACTGCCGGGCCTGCAGCGCACCCAAACCACGTGTCTCTCCTGGGAGAGACGCGGTGGCTTCGGCATGCGCAGGCCGCCTGCTGCCCCAAACGGGCCGCCCGCTGCCTCCCCCCAGCTGTAGAGCGGCTAAGTGGGAGGCGGCAGGCAGACTTCAGAGGCCCCATGGTGTGCCCCAGCCCTATGGACAGCTCACCCCGCCCCAGGCACCCGAGTGGCTTCCTCCACCGCTGCATCAGACTTACTATTGGTCTCATCTACTCAATCCACCAGAGCCCTCTTTGCACACAGAGCAAAGGTGGACAAACTACCCCAGAAGGAGCCATACCTGCCAAGTTGCTGTCAGAGAAATAAAGGACCGGGCCGGAAATAGCAGACCGGAAGTAGCGCTGCCGCCATTTTGGAACTGGGCGGAGCATGCTCAGAGGTGACTTTTGATGCTGCTTTGCCCAGTTCCAAAATGGCCGCCGCGCCAGAAGTCGCACTGCAGCCATTTTGGAACTGGGCAGAACAGCATCAAAAGTCGCTTCTGAGCATGCTCCGCCCAGCTCCAAAATGGCTGCAGCACCAGAATAAACCGGGGGGAAACAAAAAAAATCCGTTTTTTCAGCTAGGAACAGCTGGAAAAACAGGAATTTCCCGGGGAAAACGGGAGACTTGGCAGCTATGGAAGGAGCACGTTACTACGAAAGATACTACCTCTCCCCTAGTACTCCATACATTCCTACTTAGAATAGACAACTTGAGCAGACTTTAAACATGCCAACAAGTAGCCAAAGTCCACCTTACCCATACATCCACATCAGATCTCCAGAGAAAGGGAGACATTAGCCTACGGAGCCGAAAGTTCAGCTTTGTTTCTCCTGCTTAGACTATCCCAGGTCCACTGTTTTTATTGTCTCCTTTCACAGGGAGACTGCTAGCTGACAACATCAAGTTGGGGCAGGGAGAAAGGGAGGCCTGTTTCTACCCTGCTCAGAAGACTTAAGGAAGGCTTAAAGAATAATCAGTTCCCATGGAAACATATCACCTGTTGTTTGCCTAAGAGAAAAAGATGTGCATTTTCATTTTATGGATTTCTTGTTTAACCCATAAGCCCCATGCAATTTTGCCTAATACTGCCAAGTTCCACAATTTGCCATGCCATTCATTTATTACAAGGATTTTTCTTCATCTCCCATATTTAGTATACACTAAGTGTTTTGCTGCAATCGTGTAAGAACATATTCTTTATTCTTGTGCACTACCCCTTTCAAACAAATTAATAAATAGATTTTTGAGACTAAAGAAATATTGGATCACAAAATCTTATTATCGTTGAAGCCATTCCTTGCTGGTAATGTAATAGACATTATAATGCAAGGCTGTCTAAAACATTGCCTGAGGAATTCTAAAAAACTCTGGGATTTCTTTTTGTTTATTAAAGCAGAGAAATATAGGGTTGTTGTTGTTGTTGTTGTTTTAAAAATAACGGAAGTTTCTAACTTTTAAAAAAAAGAATGTCTATTTTTTATTTTTTATTTTGTAAAGAGCTCTTCAGTAGGGATGGGGTGGTGGTGGTTGGATAATTTGATTAAGTTCTCATTTAAAGGTGAATCTACCAATTTACACTTCCAACAACACAGCTCTCATTCAAAATGGGCACCTATTAATGGTGCTGCTCTCCAACCAACCAGTTTTTGTTTTGTTTTTACAAAAATGCTTGTTTTAGGGTCCATAAAAAATAAAGTGTCCATAAAATAAATATATTTAGTGAAGATAACACACACAAATGCATTATTTTAGGGAAAAATTCTTACAAAAATGTGTCCCACTGGTCAAAACTGCATACAGAAATGTGCTTATGAGTAAAAATACACACTAAAATGCAGATTACTGTACTTTTCTTGAGGATTTATTTAAAATGTGAACAACTGAATTGAAGATTCCAGTCTAATCCCCCCAAAACTTTATTATACTAGCCATTGGCCATGACAAATCCGAATCAAAAATAAATACAAGCAAAGGGGGCGTCATGCCAGAAATAATGGTCTCTATTTTATAATTGAAGATTGTAAAAACGAGAAAGCAAGTGAACCAAAATGGACAGATCTTTCCATCCATAGTCTTCAGTGCTCCTCAGGCAACAGCTTGAAAGCCTCGCTTCCTGCAATGCCCACCATAGTCCTAGAGAAAACTAGCAAAATACAGAAAAAATATAGGGCAGTTGTATGGCAGAGAAACAAAATAATAAGGCTTTGTGGAGTACCTAATAGCGATGGAGGGGGCAGTTACTGACACCACACTTTGATCCGGCAGTAGCAGTGTCGGAAGGCATAAATTATTGTCCTGACCCATGTTTCTCACATGCAGCACTGATTCTTTTCTGCTGAAGTCAGCTTCCAACAAAAACCACATCATTCTCACTGTCCGCTGTAGTAGAATTTTACATGATTAATTACAGTACCGTGTGACGTTATTCCGCGCGACTCATTTCAACACAAAGGCTGTTCGTTTTGATGCAGAGGAAACACAGTGCAAATGATGGGGGCACGTCATTAATTAAATTTCATTTGCAGACTGAAACAGCAGCAGCAAATACTGATAGTGTTCTCTGAGATAATTTCCTATCCAGACATGATGCGAAGAGTAAGTGAACACCTATAATTTCTGCTCCCATTTCCCTGAGAATTTGCCAACATCCCTTGCTCAGGAGGGAATCGCACTAATTCCTCTCATTAGTCAGCTCACACACAGAGTCAACGCACACTTGCTACATTTTAGATAACCTGAGAGGGGTCATATGCTATTTATTGTGTTGAGTTTTCCATTAAGAAGACAGAAGTTGCATATTTATATTTCCACAATTCTTCTGCAAGCCCCCTCCTCAGTATCTTTTCCCATTTGTGGATATATATATATTCAGGTCTTTCATTCTCAACAGTACGTAAAACTACAGTGGTACCTCGGTTTAAGTACACAATTGGTTCCGGAAGTCTGTACTTAACCTGAAGCGTACTTAACCTGAAGCGAACTTTCCCATTGAAAGTAATGGAAAGTGGATTAATCCATTCCAGAGGGTCCACGGAGTACTTAAACTGAAGTGTACTTAACCTGAAGCGAACTTTCCCATTGAAAGTAATGGAAAGTGGATTAATCCGTTCCAGACGGGTCCGCGGAGTACTCAACCTGAAGCGTACTTAACCCGAGGTATGAGTGTAATTGGTTCTGGAAGTCCGTACTTAACCTGAAGCGAACTTTCCCATTGAAAGTAATGGAAAGTGGATTAATCCGTTCCAGACGGTCCGCGGAGTACTTAAACTGAAATTACTCAAACCGAAGCGTACTTAAACTGAGGTATGATTGTATATTGATGAGAAAAAAAGAATGTATCTATACTGATTTTCTATCCTTCAGGTCTTCCAAACCCTACAGCCAACATCAAAAATTTGTGATCCTTTCATTTTTGTGTTGATTGGTGCTTTGTCATTAGCATATCCCCAAAATATTATTTACCTTAGGGTTGTCCCTTAGTGCCATAAGAGATTGTTTTAAATATTTATTGGGGGGGGGAGAGTATGGCAACAAAGAACAACCTTCTCTGGCACCTGTGGATCGAGTAACCAGTCAAGTTAGCAGTCTATTAATTAGCATTATTATATAAAGGAAAATTATTTAATCCCTTTTCCAAAATTTACAAGCCCATAAAAATTCTAATATTTGAAATAAATGAATAAAAAGGTCATTCTACACTTTTGGAAAGCCTTTTCCACATGAATGAGCATAACTGATGCTTTAATTTTCTTTCCTAGTTTATATAATCGATTGTATTAATCTCTTCCAAATATTATATCCTATTTTCCTTCTCTTAATGCAATCAGGTTGACCTAAATAGATTATTCGTTATTTTTATTTTTTTATGAGCTGCATTTCCTACCAACCTTTCATTCTAGTCTCCCGGAGGGTGGAGGGAGTTACAGTAATGCAATGAAACAATAAAACAGCTACTAATACATCTATTAAAAAAAATACAGAAAACGATAACAAAGTAACAATGCCCCCAAACCCCCAATATCCATTATTTGATCTAATTAAAACAGTTGGATTTTTAAAGTAAATGTAATTCAACAATGAAATGTGTTTGCATGGTATTTGCAGTGATGCAGTTTTCCCTCTTTCTTTTCTAAACACTAACAAATAGCAACTTTGCAGATATCTGCCATTCTCTCCCCCCCCCCCCTAAAATGCCATTCAAAGCCTTAAAAGCTCTTTTCACACCAGATTTGTTTGGGGCCCAAATATTTAAAAAGGCAACTTCTCCAATATCAACCATCTCGAAACCTAGGAATAACAGGTGGTGCCATGTTGGTGCTGCCACCACAAGCTCCCCAGTTGGCATTGTTCCGTGACAGGGCCTTTTCAGTGGCAGTTCCCCGTTTGTGGAATATGCTGCCTGGTGAGGTGTTGCTGTCTCCCTCTTTATTATTTTCCAGGGGAATTTTAAAAAATATTCCTGTTTTACCCGAGCATTTGATTGCTGAAATACAACATTCTGGTGTCCCTGAGATCACTAGTTGAGAGTGCTTTTAAAAGATTGTTTTCATTTTTAAAAGTTTATTATTATTATTATTATTATTATTATTATTATTATTATTACCCCACCCATGTGGCTGTGTCTGCCTCTCTTTAGTAGAAAGGATGGGATCATCACCCCTCTCCCTCCCCGTCTAGTAGAGCACCAGGACATGGACAGAACATTCTTTCCAGACCTCTGACCTGATCACATCTCTCTCCATTGCTTTGGTAAAAGGTAAATGCAGTTGGCGCTATGATCTAAGCCAGTGAGCCGCTTGGGCTTGCCAATCGTAAGGTCGGCAGCTCAAATCGTGCGACGGGGTGAGCTCCTGTTGCTCTGTCCCTCGGTTTAAGTACGCCTCGGTTTGAGTACTTTCAGTTTAAGTACTGCGCGGTCCCATCTGGAACGGATTAATCCACTTTTCATTACTTTCAGTGGGAAAGTTCGCTTCAGGTTAAGTACGCTTCAGTTTAAGTACTCCGCGGACCGTCTGGAACAGATTAATTCACTTTCCATTACTTTCAATGGGAAAGTTCGCTTCAGGTTAAGTACAGACTTCCAGAACCAATTGTGTACTTAAACCGAGGTACCACTGTACCGGTATGTTGAATTCAATAACAGTGTGGTGACTGTTCAACCAATTGGTTCAACCACACACAGATCACAGATCATTGATTGGATCAATCAATTCCCCAACCGATAGTATTGGCAAAACACAGCTTTGGATCTTGCTAATTAGCTGATCAATCTATCGTGCAGCCCAATTATAGTATATCTACTCAGAAGTAAATCCAACTGAATTCCAATGAGGCCAAAGTGAGTGTGCAAAGGATTGCAACAATATATCACAACTGCTCTTTCAGGGAGATCTTTCTCAAGGATTTATGGTGGGTGGAAGCTGTATAATTTAAGTAACTGCAAATATAAATCAAAATGATTATAGTGTTCATGCTTCTGAGATCAAGCTGTGAATTTTAAAGCAGCACAAAATTATAGGAAAAAAAACCCCTGAGTAGGATTTACATAAACAGATCAAGTATTAATAGGAACTGCTTTTAGGTTAAAAGAGAATATGTGTAGAATTGTATGGCTTGGTTACTGATAACCAGAGTTGAATAGCAAATAACAGGGGTGTGCATCAGCTCTCTGTGTACCCCAAATTATGAGATGAACTGGGGTGATTTGGGGAAATTTATCATATTTCCATGTCAGACCACACAGTTAACTTCTCAAGTTGTACCAGACAATTATTAAGCTTCATATCCAGCCTGTAGTCTCAGCTGACTGGGGAAATGCCCAGAGCTTGAGAGGGGAGGGGATTCTTTCCCCATGGCACTCCAATCACAATGATTTGGGAAGTGTATTGAAACCTATTTCACATGGATCTATGCCTTCCCCTATTGTAGATTCTTACTTATAATCCCTCAATTTTGTTGTCTGTGGAGGAAAGTCAGCTACTCCCCAACCATAGAGCCATGTCGTATTGATATATATATGTAAAGTAAAAGGATTTTTTAAAAAATAGTTTTGTTTTTTAACATGAACACATTATACTTCAATTGATGTGTAAATTGCTTTGCAATAGATGCTGTTTACATATTCATTGAAGTGTAATGGCCACTTTGCCTCATTGCTTTTCTTTATTTCCTGAAGTGTTTTGTTGATTTTGTGCGAGTTGCTTGTTGAGGCATGAAGCTTATACATGTCTTCTCAAAAGTAAGGTAAAGGTAAAGGGACCCCTGACCATTATATCCAGTTGCAACACTCATCTCGCATTATTGGCCGAGGGAGCCGGCGTACAGCTTCCAGGTCATGTGGCCAGCATGACAAAGCCGCTTCTGGCGAACCAGAGCAGCACATGGAAACGCCGTTTACCTTCCCGCTGGAGCGGTACCTATTTATCTACTTTCACTTTGACGTGCTTTCGAACTGCTAGGTTGGCAGAAGCAGGGACCGAGCAACGGGAGCTCACCCCGTCGCGGGGATTCGAACCGCCAACCTTCTCAGCGGCAAGCCCTAGGCTCTGTGGTTTAACCCACAGGGCCACCCGCGCCCATCTACTCAAAAGTAAGTCTCACTAAATTCAATCTGGCTTACTCACAGGTAAGTGGGGATAGAGTTGCAGCCATAATCAATTTCCTACTGTGAACAGAATGCATTGTTCATTATGTTTATTCACATGGAAAAAATTGATCTCTTCCAGGAGCTGGAAACTCTATCTGTGCTCCTCTGTCCTTTATCCGAGCCCCTTCTGTCAATGTGGGGAAAGCCATTCGGACTTGACTTCTCGTTTTTGACTGCCCGTCCCCTAAATCTTTGTTCCAAAAGCCATTTAAAACGTAAGTCATATTGAGTGTTACATTCCACCACACATTTAACTATTTTCAGTATTTTATATGCATTTATTAAATGAAATGTTGTAATGAGAAAGGCATATGTGATTAAGTTGCATTTACACTGACTCATATGATCCAGGACACAAAGGGCAGAACACCAGCAGGGTGCTATCCTGTCCCTTTCCAGATACCTGAGTGAGGAAAATGAGACACTATGACAAATTTATACTGCACCATGAAAGATGGTAGGGTAGGCTGCAACCCTAACCCCATTTACCTTGGCATAATCCTCATTGAATTCTGAGTAGACATGGTTAGAATGGCAGCCGTAGATGCCCTTGTGATGGGTCATTAGACACCTCATTAACATTGTCTTTAAGGTGCCACAGGACTCTCAACTGTATTTGCTGCAAAAGACTAACAGGGCTATCCTTCTAGAAATTCATTAACCTTGGAAGTGAACACACAGGTAAGGTAATTGATTTGTAAATAACACTTCATGGCTGAGATATGTATGTCTGTTGTGGCACTGTGATATACTTAAAAAAAAAACATATATTTGCTGAAAGGAAAAAGAGACTTGTGAAAAATAAACCAGAGGAATGGAAAAAATACTAGATGGAAGTGTGAACAGATATCAGGATGGATTGAGGCACTGTTGAGTATCCCTGCTATGAGTAGAGGGGCCAAATACTTCATCAGAAACAACTTAGTGAATTCGGTTTGGGGGGGAGAGAGTGGATCCATAAATTTGAAGCAATAAGGAAACGAGTTTGTCATGGAAGCTTAGAGAACACACTCGTCAGGATGCTAGACAAATATGTTATTGTCTCTCTTAAACAAGAACAAAAGCCACCTGGTTACAACCTGATACAACCAAGTCTGGCTCCATTTAGTTACTGCAGGTGGAATCCAACGTAGCGCTACCAGTACATTTTTTGTTGTCAGCACAAGGAACACAGCAGAATATTATTCCCCTCTCCTCCTTCTGCATGCCCCTTAAATCTCTTCCAGGGATTCTCCAAACTCCCTGCAGCAGATTTGGGGAGGGTGCAGGGCATGCCCAGGACGAGGACGTTGATAAAAGGTCATATTGTGCACATGGAAATCATTGCATTGGTATTGGTGGAGGACTGCCTTATAGCTGGATCAGCCATAGGCAAACTCCGGCTCTCCAGATGTTTGGGACTACAATTCCCATCATCCCTGACCACTGGACCTGTTGGCTCGGGATGATGGGAATTGTAGATAATGAACCTATCTGCACATTCCTCCCCTTTGCTTTAAGAAATAACAATTAAAATAGCACTGTTGAGACATTTGTTTGTCTCAAAGGGTTCCAAATAACGTCTATTGATAGACTATCACTGGAAATCATAGGTGAAGCTGCCTCTTGAGATATGGTTCAATAATATTTGGGATATAACTAGTTCAGAATAACTAACTGGGCTTAGAAGAGTTGCAGAAAGGGTTATAAAGGGATATAAAGGTAAAGGTAAAGGGACCCCTGACCATTAGGTCCAGTCGTGACCGACTCTGGGGTTGCGCGCTCATCTCGCATTATTGGCCGAGGGAGCCGGCGTATAGCTTCCAGGTCATGTGGCCAGCATGACAAAGCCGCTTCTGGCAAACCAGAGCAGCACAAGGAAACGCCAATTACCTTCCCGCTGTAGCGGTTCCTATTTATCTACTTGCATTTTGACGTGCTTTCGAACTGCTAGGTTGGCAGGAGCTGGGACCAAGCAACGGGAGCTCACCCCGTCACAGGGATTCGAACCGCCGACCTTCTGATCAGCAAGCCCTAGGCTCAGTGGTTTAACCACAGCGCCACCTGGGTCCCCATAAAGGGATATACCTTTGATTAAACCTGGTCTCCCTTCTTTTCATATGTAAGGGGGAAAGAAAGTAAAGCTCTCCCACTAGCCTCACAAATCATGAGCGTAGCCAGGATTTTATTGGGGGGGGGGGGGCAGAACCAAGCTATCTGTGACTCAGTTGGTCATTTAGTTAAGTTGTTGTTGTTGTTGTTTAGTCATTTAGTCGTGTCCGACTCTTCGTGACCCCATGGACCACAGCACGCCAGTATTTATTTATTTACTTGATTTGGGGGCGGCACCTGCCCCATGTCTCCTTGGCTATGCCCATGTCACAAACCTGTCTGTGGAGAACATATATGCCAATGTTTTAAGAACATGTAAAATGGCGCCATAAACTTAATGCTATGTTCTTTTCTCTGTGGAGACTGTATTATATAATTTTCATAATTAGAAATGGAAAAAGAGGGTTCCAAATAACGGGGTGAGATTGAAGGGAGAGATTTGCCAATTGTGTTATTGAGCTAAATCTGATCATATAGTTTGCATTGTATAATTCTGATTGTATGGCTTAGCCCCCCCCCCCCCCAATATCCCTGGGATGCTTTCCTCCTAAAATGCTTCTTAAAATGCTTTCCTCTTTGCCTCTCTGTGTGTCTAAGTGTAATGTAAGCAAAAGGAACAGTGAGACAGCTTCCTATCAAGGCCGAATAAGCTGGCCTTGTCTGGAACACAGAATGAGGGGCAGAGAAAGGCTTATCAGTGGATGAGCTTGATGCTGGAATTTGCTAGCTTGACGCATAAACTCATCTTACTGAAGGCTTTGTTGAGTCAGCATGTGTTTACAAGAAGAACCGGACACAGGAAGATCCATATATGTACTTGTAACCTATGACCCTCTTGCGTGCGCACATTTATAGAGTGGAGGGGGGAAGGAGCCCAAGGAGTGTATAAGAATCTTTGCAAATTTGTCTTTCTTTACTCTTGTCGTGAAGGTGATCACCAAGAGTCCCTTAAATTTAAGGATTAAATTCTTTCTCTGCATTCAACCCTCGGAGTCGTTATTGACTATCTCTGTCCCTGCCTGGGCGCAACTTAAGGACCCTTATTAGCAAATAGGGCTACAAGATGAGCAATGATCTGAATTGTTATCCGTCTTCCAAGATGGCTCAGGAAGAGTATCGAAATATGAACTTTGGCATGTTAGACACTACTTATGCCTTTGGGGATAGTACCTTTTCAGGAATGAGAAGAGGGGGTTGGTCAGTTTCTATTAAGGCTTCCATGTTCAGGCTCCCCAAATGATCTAGGTGATTATTATTTGTTCCTTATACAATAGCTGAAGGCTGCCTTTGCTCCAACGAGTTTGTTAGAAACTTTCTCTTCCGACTCTGAATTTTCCCACACTTCTTATAGAAATGTTCACAACTCTTTTCACATGGAAATCTGATGAGGCAACTTTTTCTATGTTAGCCTGCTTTGGAAGGAGCTTCTTCTCTAGGAGTAGAATGGGCATCCTGGCTTGTCTTCCAGTTAGAAATTCTGGTTTCTCCAGACAATACAACTCCTGTGAGTTGCAGGAAAACCTTCAAGAGGGAGGTAACAGCACACCATTCAAATCATTTCCTCTGCAATTGCCTAGCTTTTCCCCACCACCATATCTGCCTTCTGGGCTTAAATCAGGCATCCCCAAACTGCGGCCCTCCAGATGTTTTGGCCTACAACTCCCATGATCCCTAGCTAAGAGGACCAGTGGTCAGGGATTATGGGAATTGCAGTCCAAAACATCTGGAGGGCCGAAGTTTGGAGGTGCCTGGCTTAAATCAACGCACTTGCTGAATTTGGTTTCAAGGAAAGTTCATCCTTTTTCCTTTTAAAGAAATTGGTGTGGATTTTTTTTCTAAGGCGAAGGGTTTCACTTTAAAAGCCACCAACACTGAACAACTGTTGGGAGCCCAGTTGACAGCTTTCCTGTTTTCCTGTGAAATTATTATTATTATTATTATTATTAATTTATACCCCACCCATCTGGCTGGGTTTCCCCAGCCACTCTGGGCGGCTTCCAACAAAAATATTAAAATACAATAATTTATTAAACATTAAAAGCTTCCCTAATCATAGGAAGCCAAGCCGGATTTTCAGGAAGCATCACCACCCAGAGAAGACAGCAGATTGCAGGGCCACAAAAGAAAGGATATTTAGAATGAAAGTGACTACATCACCCCCCATAAAGCCCATCCACCTAAAATAAAAGCAAGATAAAAGCATAAAAAGCCTTGAACACCATTCATGAGAATTTCACCAAGATTTTCTCTCTCCTTTGATAATTGTTGTGTTCTCCTCATTGAACAATAGGGAATTGGGGGCAAGTGTAGAAGAAATGTTTGGAGCAGCTCTAAAAAAAAACAAGAAAAGGACCGGAGGTGTCATTCTCGTAAGGAGGCTATGGGCCTCAAGGCACAACTAATTGACAGAGGGAAACAAATACCCTTTCATTGCAGCAAGATAACTCAAG
The DNA here is from genome assembly GCF_963506605.1 of Zootoca vivipara. NCBI lineage: Eukaryota > Metazoa > Chordata > Lepidosauria > Squamata > Lacertidae > Zootoca > Zootoca vivipara. The sequence goes on along the minus strand of NC_083291.1, from coordinate 27,840,815 downwards.
GCTCATGAGATTATGATATAAAATGTACCAAGACAAAGTGATTGCCACAACAATGGAGAGATGTACCCTGTGGATGGAATGCATCCAAGATGCTCATAAATCTGTAATGAGAAGAAGAAAAAAGCTTGAAAAAATGACCCCTTGTGGAAAAGGAAGAAAGGGAGCAGTAGAGAAAGGGAGTGTGTGTGGGGGGGGGGGATATAAGCTGCAAGAAACTACAGTGAAATATTCGAAATATGGGTACAGAGGGGCAGAAAGAAAGGGAGAAACAGGTGGGGGGTGAAAAGGGAAAAATCTGGAGGGAAACATAGCATGGCACAGCATGGCATTCTGAATGTATGTGATACCTATTTAAAAAAAGAGACCTTGCTCTTGCATGTAGGGGCAGGAGAGAGAAGAACATGTTCTTGAAACACAGAAAGAAAAACCTCATTAAGGACTACATGTCTCAAGCACAGTGACATGCACAGATGAGACTCTTAATCTCAGGGTCGTGGGTTCAAGCCCCACGTTGGGCAAAAGATTTCTGCATGCAGGGGGTTGGACTAGATGAATGATTCTATATGGTTGTGCTCCAAAATGACCTACAAGGAGAGCATATGCTTAGATCAGGCATAGGCAAACTCGGCCCTCCAGATGTTTTGAGACTACAATTCCCATAATCCCTGACCACTGGTCCTGTTAGCTAGAGATGGTGGGAGTTGTAGTCCCAAAACATCTGGCTGAGTTTCCCTATGCCTGGCTTAGATCATAAATAGCAAGGGTAGGCAACCTAAGGCCCAGGGGCTGGATGAGGCCCAATCACCTTCTCAATCTGGCCTGCGGGCGGTCCGGGAATCAGCATGTTTTTACATGAGTAGAATGTGTCCTTTTATTTAAAATGCATCTCTGGGTTATTTGTGGGGCATAGGAATTCATTCATTTTTTTCCTTAAAATATAGTCCGGCCCACCACATGGTCTGAGGAATGGCCCATGGCTGAAAAAGGTTGCTGACCCCTGATAAATAGCACTGGTGTCCCCCACACGACTCCAAATCCTTGGAAAGCTCTGGTTTAGCTTCCCCCAATTGTAGTTACTGTTTTAAATATTATTTATTACATTTATATCCTGCTTTTCCTTCACAGAGCACACATGGCTCTCCACGTCTCCATTTTTTAAAATCCTCACAACAACCCTGTGAGGTAGGTTAGGCTGAGAGGAAGTGGCTTCATGGCTGACCGGGGATTTGAACTCTGGACTCCCAGAGTCCTAAACTAACCACTACACCACTACACCAGAAGGGTTTGCATTCCCTGAGGTAAATGGCATTGGGGAAAAAGGAGTATGTGTTGGCCGTGTTGCTTTGTGTACAGTGACTCGCAACGATGATGCAGCTGGTGGCGGGTTGGGCGTCCCTGTCATTACATATTCCTTGTAACAAACAGATTTAATAGCAGTTGGTGTAGTTGAGCATCTACTTAATTAGTTTTAATAGTCTTCATCAACTAGTATGTTCCACCTTGTCCAAGAGAGAAGGCAATTAATTCCTCAACGCTTTGCATGGCTGTTACTGACTGCAATCATAATCAGCACACCCTGAACATTTTAATAGCCTCTCTGAAGCAGTGCTTTTGGATGTGAGCTGCTGCAAATGGCACAGATTCAAAGGCAGGAATGGTGCGCTTGGATTCGAGCCCATCTCTAATCAGCAGTAGAAAGTATGAGCACTAAAGGCCTTTGCATTCCTATTCACTGTGAAAACAGCCCTTCTTGTATCTGAACCGGAACTGTATCCCTGGCAACTCTGGAAAATAGTTTGTTTTTTTTTTAAGGAAGGAATCAATACAGGATAATACAAAAGCCAATCAATGGACAGAAGCTACAGAAGTACAAATAGAGCTATACCTAAGTCCTTGGAAAATAAACATTGTGCACCTATTCAGCATTAAGGAGGACAGTTGTTGTTGTTGTTGTTTTTAAAACTAGAACTTTTAAAATACTCAGATCCACTGAAATCACAAGACAGCACTCCCATCGGACACCAGCATTTGATGTGAAAGATTAAATCTTGTCAAATTAATAGTGTGATATTTTTGTGTAACAGAAGCACGTTATTGACTGCAAGAAAAGCCTCTTTATTATCCATTTGTACAATACCTTCCATGATGTTTCAGTTTCAGGAAAAAAAAACCCTTGCCGTGTTAATAAGATATTAGATTAGGGCTGTAACCAGATTGAAGGTCTAATTGATTTGATTAAGACTTCATGTGCATAAAATAACAGAGAGAAAGAAGATATTCTTTCTTTGCTACAGCAAATACTGACTTAGACTGAAATCCTAGATTTGCATGAAAGTAAGTCCAACTAAGGTCAATGATGTTTGCTTCCGAGTAGACAGCGCACAAGGTTATAGTTTAATTGTATGCATGTAATTTAAAGGTTTATCTTCTGTCCAGGGGTTCCAACTTGAAAAAAATATTGCTGGGGGGTGGTAAACTCCGACCCACATAATCTCAAGATGCAGCGCTCACACACCATTTGAATGGCAATAAACATCAACTTGGGGGGGGGGACCCAGCCTCTTCAAATAATTTTGTTGTGGGGGCCCAAGAACCCTTGGCCCCTAGGAGTTGGCTCCTATTATTCTGTCCTTCCATGGTGCTTCCAGAGCAATTTACAAAAACAAGATGAACCATATAAATAAGATATAGCAAATATAATAGTGGGGTAGGAGAGCTAAAAATAATGCCCATATATTTCACATCCGGCAACCAATGTGTTCCTTTGGTTTCAGATAGTATGTGTGTTGTTGTTGTTTAGTCGTTTAGTCATGTCCGGCCCCCAGGCCTTATTTTGGGGACCCCCGCCCTATACAGTACCTGAGTCAACCCATCAAGCAGAATGTGCTCCACAAGAAGCATAATTTTTTTTGTATTACACCTTTCAAGTGGCGAAAGCAGAAACATTTCATTAATAATATTTACCATCAGTACTGCACTTTCATGTGTTTGATGTGCTGCATATGCAACAACCCTGTGGAGTTGTTGTTGTTGTTGTTGTTTATGTCGTTTAGTTGTGTCCGACTCTTCGTGACCCCCTGGACCAGAGCACGCCAGGCACTCCTGTCTTCCACTGCCTCCCGCAGTTTGGTCAGACTCATGTTCGTAGCTTCGAGAACACTGTCCAACCATCTCGTCCTCTGTCGTTCCCTTCTCCTTGTGCCCTCCATCTTTCCCAACATCAGGTTCTTTCCAGGGAGTCTTCTCTTCTCATGAGGGGGCCAAAGTATTGGAGCCTCAGCTTCAGGATCTGTCCTTCCAGTGAGCACTCAGGGCTGATTTCCTTCAGAATGGATAGGTTTGATCTTCTTGCAGTCCATGGGACTCTCAAGAGCCTCCTCCAGCACCATAATTCAAAAGCATCAATTCTTTGGCGATCAGCCTTCTTTATGGTCCAGCTCTCACTTCCATACATCACTACTGGGAAAACCATAGCTTTAACTACATGGGTAGACAAGTCTAAAAATCCCAGGACACAATTTTCATGGCCCTCTAGCAGCTATGGTGCCTCACTTACCAGAAGTAATGTATTTAGCGTTAACTCTGGAAGTGTATATTCGATTCTGACCAAACTAAGTCTCCTAGGGCAAAATATGCATCATGAGGCTTAGTTTGGTCAGAATCAAGTATACACTTCTAGGGTTAATGCTAAATACATTACTGAATACTATCTGAAACCAAAGGGGTGCATTAGTTTCCAGATATGATTCTTTTTTTCAGCTCTCCTACTCCACTATACTGGGACATGGGTGGCGCTGTGGTCTAAACCACAGAGCCTAGGGCTTGCTGATCAAAAGGTTGGCAGTTCGAATCCCCGCGACGGGGTGAGCTCCCGTTGTTCGGTCCCAGCTCCTGCCAACGTAGCAGTTCGAAAGCATGTCAAGTGCAAGTAGATAAATAGGTACCGCTCCAGCAGGAAGATAAACAGCGTTTCCATGCACTGCTCTGGTTTGCCAGAAGCAGCTTGGTCATGCTGGCCACATGACACGGAAGCTGTCTGCGGACAAACGCTGGCTCCCTCAGCCTATAGAGCGAGATGAGCACGCAACCCCAGAGTCGTCCGCAACTGGACCTAACAGTCAGGGGTACCTTTACCTTTACTCCACTATAATAGAGTTGCTATATTACAAAAGTGAAAATCTGGACACACATTTTAAAATGAAATTTGCTAAAATCAACACTACATCCAGATTTTCCCAGAGACTTCAGTGATTTCTGCCCAAACACTGCTTCCGACTACAGTATTCCGGCTATGTCCAGGAAATTCCAAACATATGGCAACCCAACACAATAACAGCGATACTTTCAAACAAAAGTTAAAAATGGTACTTAAAAGTGTTTCATGTATGGCTGAATCATATATTAGCTGAAGACAGCAGGTTTATTCTTCCCCTCTGTAGGAATGTTCCACGCATGCTAAGAAAAACACAGCTAGAGGAAGGATAGGCAGCCTTAGAAGGTCATGCATCACTTGTTCTTCCATACATTTAAAGAATACTGTTGCCAAAGAAGACAAGGGAAATCACTGTGTATTAAAATATAGCTTGATAGGTTAACTGCTTATCAAAGGTCAATGTCAAAAATGCAAAGTTGCAGAGTAAGTGGAATGTGAGCTGAAAATTAACCCAAGGGCATAATTCAAAGAAACTAAAGTGTTTTTGTTTTTTGTTTTTGTTTTTTAAAAAACTCTAACCATTCAAACAGCAGAAAATGTATTTTCCCCTTCAAAAATGGCAGGAATAAATACCCACAATTCCTAATAACTCTGTGCAACTGGATGCTGCTGTAGAGAGTCAGAGGTGCCCATTAAGAACTGGTTACTTATTAATGGAACTTAATTTCTTATTTTAATACAGAACATAACTGAGGCCTAGAAACTCTGATAACAGTAAAACATCTTATCAATTATGGAAACAAAAACCGGATTTTCTTAAAAAGGAAGAGGAGAGAATTTTGATTTGGTATGCATTTAAAGCTGAATCACTTTCCAAAACATTACGAGAACTGAAACACAGCTATTCTTCTAAATTCACAGTTATCTGAATTTTGCAACTGACCTAAAACTTTACAAAAATGCATGTTTTAGGGTAAAGTATGCATCAACATGAAGGCGTTAGTGAAAACAACGTACAAAAACATGTTACATTAGGGGAAACTGCTGGCAAAATTTTGACATAAGTCAAAATTGCATATAAAGTATATTTATTAGGAGAAATTCTTGCTAAAATGGTGAGGAATGGAGAGAATTGAGTTGCCATTTACTTTAGCTATACAAGGCAGCCAAGGACTTGGAGCTCTTATTAAAACTTGAAAGCAAGAGTCCCATTGCTGTTCCCAAGTCACACAAGGCTTTCTCTGCTTCTTCCAGCCACCTGCACTTACTCCAATAGTTTCCAAGTGTTATGATGCAACATGATGCCACAATGTTCCCAAGCCACTCCAGGAAGTTTGTCTGGGAAATGGACAGCCATGTTTCCAGAAGTGAGGAACATAATGACGTGTCATGTCACTCAGGCCACTCTAGGAAGTGTGGAAAGGTGCTTTCAAGCCACACTTCCTGGAGGGACTTGGGAGTCATGTGATGTCACAATGCATCATTCAACAGTCTTAACAAGTACGACTGGTGGGAAGAGGCAGAGAGGGTTTCTTAATAGTGTGAGCAGTTTGGGATTCCTCAACCTCGACCCTCCAGATGTTTTTAGACTACAATTTGCATCATTCCTGACCACTGGTCCTGCTAGCTAGGGATCATGGGAGTTGTAGTCCCAAAACATCTGGATGGCCGAGGTTGAGGAAGCCTGTTTTAAGATACAGTGGTACCTCTACTTACGAATTTAATGCGTTCCGAACGCACATTTGTAAGTCGAAAAAATTTGTAAGTGGAATCCCATAAGAATGCATTGGGAGAAAAAATTCGTAAGTCGAAGCAACCCTATCTAAAAATTCGTAAGTAGAAAAAATCCTATCTGAACCGCATCCAAGATGGCGGACGGAGCTCCGTTCGTAAGTAGAAACATTCGTAAGTAGAGTTATTCGTAAGTAGAGGTACCACTGTAACCAACTCTTATACAGTGTTATTGCAGCCCCTCCCCAGGTGAAGTAGTCTTTTTTTTAATTACCCATTAAGAAATCAAGAGAAGACCACATCCATTTTTCATGTGGGTGTGATATCTTCAGGAAAATTAAATGAAGTTTTCAGCTCGGCACAACTTTCTTCACTCCTTTGACACCACACAATTTAATATCTCGGCACTCGTGAACCCAAAAGAATGAGTGCCAATGCATAGAATTATTTTTATATTATGTTTGTATAACATCGGGTGTATTGGAGATATTATTGGTAACAGCCTTTTTTGCATATGTAATCAAAGTTCCCTGCCAGATCTTAATGCTATCCTAATTATACATTTTGTATTTTGATGTTCAGAGAAAATAGTTTCATTCGAAACTTTGGATCCAGGTCTACAATTTATGGCCAGGCAAAACAACACATAGTTGTCACATGTCTCTGACACAGGTTCAGCAAATAGAAATTAGGTGATGGCTAATAATGGCTTAGGAACTCAATTTTTAGCAGCTCATAATGCTTGTCTCAAGTGCAAAGTGAGTGTTATAGCCCCAGAAGTTCTTCTCTGTCTAGCATTTTATTCTGAGCCAGAGAATAATATGAGTTATCCCTCCATCCTGCTTGGCATCCTTTAATACCACCTGAAATCATTGTGTTAGAAGTCATATTTTTTTCAATAATGGATACTTTGACAATTGTTTCTAAGAGGAAAATGACAATTTGAAATACCCCAGTAATAGATATATTTTGGTTAGATCGTTCAATCTCATGATAAAATTAATTCCCATCCAATGGTAGCTAAACTTATGGTAGTACGCCAAGTCTTCTCAAATCTTTTAAAGAATTGTTTTAGCTTAATAAGTAAAGTTCAATCAAGTAATTAATCTCTTGATTATTTTAAGTGGAATTTGCACAATGTATTCTACATAGCGAGCTACAGTAAGCAATAAATTATTTATGCAGTCAAGATTACATGCAACCTACTAACTTGATGAATGGCATAGTCAAAATGACTGAATAATATATCCCCTTTTTAGTAAGGAAAGCACCAAGTTCAAAGGAAATCTCATAAATGTACTAAACAGGGACTCTGCATACAGGGAACTTATGCAAATTAAATTAAAATGTAAGTAATACACATGGCTAAGCAGAAGAACAAGGTCTTGAAGGTTGATAACAATTTTCATATTTTTCTTTTAAGACTATAACATGCCCCATCTGCTTGACTACATTTTTTTTAAAATGTAGGAAGAACATGCCGTGGACTTTCTGTAACTTGTGCATAATATGGCAAAGTGATAATTTATTGCAAATTTCATTGAATGGACAGAAAACTGGTAAATAAGTTCTTTAACAAACAAACAAAAGCAGCATAAAGAGAAAGGCTGAAATAGTATGTGTCCTTTTGCTGCAATGAAATAATCGCACAGGAGAAAGACTGATCAAAGGATTTTGTTATATACATATCTCACGTACAAAGCAAGCTATGAGCCACCAGGTCAAGAAGGGGGGTGTCAACTGGAAATAATGGAACCAGTAGGTCGTTCGTGAGAGGTCATGTGCTATCTCAAATAGTTAATCTATAAACCTCCATCAAAATCAATCCCATCCTTTATAAACATTGAGCATATTTAGGCACACATATATACTCTTAACAGATCGTGAAGCTGAGGCTCCAATACTTTGGCCACCTCATGAGAAGAGAAGACTCCCTGGAAAAGACCCTGATATTGGGAAAGATGGAGGGCACAAGGAGAAGGGGACAACAGAGGACAAGATGGTTGGACAGTGTTCTCAAAGCTACGAACGTGAGTTTGACCAAACTGCGGGAGGCAGTGGAAGGCAGGAGTGCCTGGCGTGCTCTGGTCCATGGGGTCACGAAGAGTCAGACACAACTAAACGACTAAACAACAACAACAATACTCTTAACACAAACACAGCACCCCAATACATATAAAATGATGCTATATTGAACTCTCAAACGTAATAATCCAGCATATGTCATTGTTACTGAGAGGCATGTAGAATTAGCCTGAAAAATATAATTCATGTGGTTATTATAACGAAAGATGAAATAGTCCTGAATTATCACTTGATGTGATAATGAAGGCATTTACAGCTTTGAGATTCGAAACCATGCCTGCAGCATATTTATATGGGAAATATGCCAGAATGCCTGTAAATGGCCATTTGCGGCCAGAGAAAGGTGGAAAATATTGTTCATTATGTACAATATTGCTCCCTGTATCATTCTCCCATGGACTGATTTCTCAGAGGAATTCTTCAGAGAGTTTTCTTATTGAATAGTACGGGGGAAATCAGTTATTTGCTGATGAAGGCTATGCCTAACGGCTGGAGAATGTACACAATTCCATCGATATTTTGCACATTCCCCTGTTAGCGATTGCATATATTGTCTGGAAAATGTGCACAATTTCTTCTTCATAGTGCACATTCTCCATCAGGCCTCAATGGATGGCTGTTATCACATTACCCACTCAACTTACATTTTCTCTAAAAGAGACAGAGAGACAAAACACTTTGCAGCTGACATAATTTCAGTTTAACTTGAAGTTGTGATCATACTGGCCACAGGCAATGTTGTGAAAAGCTGGTGTTGCGAAGGGGAAATTGTTCAGATAGGCTGGTCATTATAGACGCCTGCTTGGCCTTGGATGGTAAATGCTAATCTTTTTCTGTCTGGTTATTGTTATTAGATTGTTGATATTAAGTAAAAATAATACCTTTTATAGGAAGAATCTTTTGGAACCTGAAATAGCATGCTTTTACAGGAAGTCCTTTTTGGAGGTTGAGTTTTCAGCAGGAGAAACTACACTTAAAAACCAGAACTGTGGGAGGACCTTCATCCTGGCAGCTACAGCTGAAATTAGAATCCAACAAAAGCGAGCTTTTCACAAGGAATTAGAAAGTAACAACACATGAACTTGAAAAATGTGTTCTGTTTAAACTGTTGATTACTGAGACTTCATTGTTCAGGTCTATTTCATGCACTGTTGTAATAGCTGCATGAGTTATAATTTTCAAGATAATTCTGTATGCCTGACTGCAGTAATTGTATATGCTGGATTGTTATGTTAGGGAGCACATTATCACACCTTTTTATATGTATTGGGTTCTTACAAGGGCTTTTTTTCAGCTGGAACTTGCAGGAACTCAGTACTGGCACCCCTCAGGTGGGCCCCATTGCCATTACAGTGGAACCTTGATTTTCGAACGTAATCTGTTCCGGAAGACCGTTCAACAACCGAAAACTCAATACGGAAGCCTCAGTACAATAGGGAAACTCAAAACGGAAGCCGAGTGGCATGTTCAGCTTCCAAAAATCGTTTGAAAACCAGAGCAGTTACTTCTGGGTTTTCGGCGTTCGAAAGTTGAAATGTTCAACTTCCGAGAGGATCGAAAACCAAGGTTTCACTGTATAAGAGAACAAGGGAGGTGGTGAGTTCCAGCACCTCTTTTTCTATAAAAATAGCACTGGTTCTTACACTCATTTTTATGTGTGCCTGAAAATGCACACATTCTGAAAGAGATGGGGTAGTTTTTGATGAAGGTTTGTGGAAGAAGGGACCCTTATTTGTGCATAAACTTCCACATGGATATGCTTGCCAGTTCAACACCAAAGCATGAAACTGACTACTAAGTTCCCTTGCTTGGGAGGTTCCCAGAGGAGAAAACATCCAACAGGAACTGGGGCGTCTTTCTGGTTCATTCTACTTCCACTCTGTTAGCTGGCAAGTGGCAATATACGCCATGTTGCATTCTGTATGTTCTCTCTGCCTCTTTTCCCATTCACCCCATACATAAAATGAGAAGGAAGACCACAAACTACTTGAGGTTTCTTCTTGTAAGCTAGGCCCATACCTTTGTTTCACAAGTCTTGAAACAAGACACTACCAGAACTAGATATAAACCAATTCAGGCAAATGCCCTCAGAGAGAAATCTGGGACTCCTCCCAAGCTCCTCCATCAATGGCAGTTATCAATCAAAGGGAAAGAAAGTCCCTCGGCTGTTATGCCAGAAAGGCCTGTGACGTAATGAGCAACAAAAACTGATCTGCTGGTGTTTCCCCATCGGGGCTGGGCATCAACGAAGCTGAAGATGTGTAGTACCACAAAGCCCGGAGCTGCTGCCTTAGTAGGCTCCAACTGCAGTATAAACTTAAAGCAGTATCATACAACTTTAAACTTCAGTGGTTTCCCCCAAGGAATCCTGGGCTGTGCAGTTTGTGAGGGTCCTGAGAGTTCTGAAGGATTGATTGTTAAACGACTCTGCTGCTCATGTATACATATATAAACTTAGACTAGTCTATCTCACAAGGCTGTCACAGAGCTAAAAGGATGCGGGGAATCACTGTGAACTGCCTGTTTCTGGATTTGCCCCACCCCATAACCAGGCAAATTCCAAAATGAGAAGAAAGGAAACCAGACCTCCTGGAATTGGGACAAGACATTATGACAGGATAGGATGATAGGTCAAAATCAGCCCAACAAATGAGCATATTAGAGAATATGCAAAATTCAGCTGAGATAGGCACTTTCTCCAAGACCTGCTGGAGATTGTGCACATGGGAAATGTGCGCAATTCCCTTCTCAGGGTCAAATTATGTGCATGTTCTCCATGAGGCCTGGTAAATGGCCGGTTGTTGTGCAGATAATCCTCTTAACTTACAGGTCCCCTAACATATCCATTGCTGTGTGCTACTACATCTGTAGGGACCCAGGTGGCGCTGTGGTTAAACCACTGAGCCTAGGGCTTGCTGATCAGAAGGTCGACGGTTCGAATCCCTGTGACGGTGTGAGCTCCCGTTGCTTGGTCCCAGCTCCTGCCAACCTAGCAGTTCGAAAGCACGTCAAAAATGCAAGTAGATAAATAGGAACCGCTACAGCGGGAAGGTAAACGGCGTTTCCATGTGCTGCTCTGGTTTGCCAGAAGTGGCTTTGTCATGCTGGCCACATGACCTAGAAGCTATACGCCGGCTCCCTCGGCCAATAATGCGAGATGAGCGCGCAACCCCAGAGTCGGTCACGACTGGACCTAATGGTCAGGGGTCCCTTTACCTTTACCTTTACTACTTCTGTAGTTTTGCAAAACTGAAATTAAACCGAACCAGTATTCTCCCTATTCTCCCACTGACCACTCGTCATCATCTTACCACCACTCCCCAGGCTCTGAGCCTTCTTCCCTAGGTGGTTCCCCACCTGGTTCCTCCCAGCATTCCTCTGTGTTCAACCAGTCCATGACACCATGAAGGGGGAAAGATGGGTACAGGATCTTTGCCTTCTTCCCCCTCTGGAACTAATGCCGTATTTGAGAGAGTGGATTTAGAGTTGGAAAAAATACAGGGAGAAAGGGCTAAGCATGCTCTCCAAAAGCACAATTTCCCCCGATCTTCAAAGTTGCCTCAAACCTATCAGTAGTAATGAGTTACAGGTAGGTAGCCGTGTTGGTCTGCCGTAGTCGAAACAAAATAAAAAAATTCCTTCCAGTAGCACCTTAGAGACCAACTAAGTTTGTTATCGGTATGAGCTTTCGTGTACATGCCTTCAGTAATGAATTAGATCAAAACTGCAGGAGATTCTACTAATGAATTGCTTGTGTCCCCCTTTGAAAGGATTGTAAAACTTTGCTTCTGAGGATGCTTTTGGGGGGTGGGGTGGGGGTTGGTTCTGTGATTCCCTGATGTTTCATGTCAGTATATGAGTGCAGATTCTGACATTCACCCACCAAAAAGCTATTAGCACTTGGAAACAGGAAATACACAATACTGAAACTATTCAGAGAAAATCAATGGAGGTCTCTAATGATGTTATCCTATGTGCACATCCATTCCAATTCTTAATTTGCTAACGGCTATCAGCAACCCGTTAAGTATCATTGGGAAGTGATAAAATGCCTTATGTTTCATTATATTGTTCCAAGCACACATCTCTTCCCTGGCAATTGAAACTCGGAGAGTACAACAAGCCCACGTCATTATGTCAAATTATGCATTTGGTGGAATAGCCCTAGTCAACAGACTAATTTCTACAGCTAGCAGTTAACTGAGGTTGGGATCCACAAAATTCCCAGGAACTAAGCTTGAAATGACAGGTTGTTTTTTTCCTGCTTCCTAGACTGCATTTTAGTAAACCTCTGTACTCTCACAAGATCAAGGGACAGACATGGGAAATAGTTTTTAACTAAGCAGCGTTACAGCCTGCCTCTCCAGCAATTACAGTAACATCATTTCATTTCTAAAATCAACAACATTCCCCTTTACGCCACCTTTACTGACTTCCCCCCTCAATGGAGAACTCTATATTCACAGCAAATATTAACTCCCAGTAGAATATGTGATCTCCCTTCTGAAATGTGAACCAATTCTATATCTGAATGTACTTACTAATTGTGCTGTTTCAAAAATAATGGTGTGCTGAAGGCCCCTTTTGTGTGTGGGGGGGGAGGAACTTTCAGGAACTGATGTACGTGTTTTGGCACAGTGCTTCTTATTAACTAAACCCTCGTTTTTAATCTACAATAAAAATCCTTGTCATATCGCGGCTGATTCTAAATTGGTAGTATAGAAATATGGTGTTGGAAGAATCAAGCACGTTACAGATTAATTTAAAATATTATAATAGGTTATTTTAATTTTTGTTCCACTAATTTTCATCCATAGTTTAAATTGTATTCATAATTATTTTTTAAATGGAAATGAATAAAACCATAGTTATAGGAAATATGAACAATCTGAAGAAGGTCTGACGTCTTTATGTGGTCCACATCCTTTCACATGGCTCCAAATAATGTGTTCAGGCTGGCTAGCAATGACTGAAACAATTTAAGTTACAGGTAGGTAGCCGTGTTGGTCTGAGTCGAAGCAAAATTCCTTCAGTAGCACCTTAAAGACCAACTAAGTTTTTATTTTGGTATGAGCTTTCGTGTGCATGCACACTTCTTCAGATACACTTGAAACAGAAGAGTCAGACCCTTATGTATATACAGAGGGGGGTGGGGGTGGGTGGGAATGGGTGATGGGGTGATAGGAGTGGTAAACCTGTTGATGGCTGTTAACGACTGCCGATGACTGCAACTGGTCCTGCAGATCTCACCACAACTTCCAGGAGCGGTTTTTCCATGGTCCTAATCTGGGCTTCAGCTCATAACATCCTCTCACCTCCCTCCCCAGCCTTGTCTAACCCTTGACTCTTTTCCAGAAAATTCAGCTACCCTTGTAAGTCAGGGGGTGGGGGGTGGGGAGCACAAAGCCCACCCGCATTCTCCTCCAAGCCAGACAAATCTATTTATTTAAAAGCTAAGAAAAGTAAAATATTTTCAAACTGAAGAAAACCACAAACAATTAAGGTGTGTGGGGGGGGGGCGGTTAAAGCAAACATTAATCAAGAAGCTTATTTTTATGAGTACCCTAAAACATTTCAAAACTGCCTTTTGACCAAGGGAGCCGTGTGTTTCTTCTCCAATGGTCAAAAGCAGTCTTCAGCTTCAAATAATAAGAATAAAATATGCCCTCTTTTTTTCTTGTACCTGCAAATAACATGTCAATTTAGCCATTAGAGCGCAAACTCACATTGGCCCTAGCTATTCGTTTAGTGCCTGTGCTTTTTGTAATCTGCATTCTTTCGTCTACACTCTCTTTCTGTTCTGCCATTCTGTTATACTGCGGTCCCCTCCTGGTGTCTTCCATCAAGAATAAGAGTTTCAGAAAGGTTAATAATGGCATTTGTACATTGTTCCCAATGTGCCTTGCCCCACTCTCTTTCTAAGTGGGCTCCTGTAGCATCTTGACTCCTAATGCCTTGCTCTGCATGCGATTGTTTCCAGCAATGGCTAGTGCAGCATGACAAAGGAAGAGAACAGTGCTCTACAAGTCTATACATGTTACCCTCATATACAAGACGTAGGCTTATCAGCTTGACACGTGGCAACTCAAAACACGTATATGCTATAATGCCTTGCTCTGTACCTGATTCTGTTAGCACACAGCCAAGACAAGCACTCATCTCTGGCCAGTTAATAGCCCTGCTAAGAACAAAGCACTATCCTGAAAGGAACTATCTCTCTCCCCATAAGGGAATCAACAGCAGCAGCAGCAGCATCTGTTGTTGTTTCTGTACGATCCTTCTTCAAACTGGAGCCCAGGGCTTTTGCAACATCAAAACTATCTAGCGATATCAAGTTATAGGAAAACTGGTGCTATCAACAGTAATCCTTCTAGTTGGTTAATTGGTTCAGCAACTTCCATGCACATGACGTGTGATGCTAATGATAACTAATCAGAGGCAGCTACAGTTGCAAATGGCAACAAAATATCTGTGAAAGGAAGAGGAACAGTTTGCTCAAGTGTGTTGCAGGTAGAAATACTGTTTGTAATGAAGTGAGAGCAGTAGTTTAATTGCTCGAATTAGCAAATAAGAAAGTTTTGAGAATTTAAATTCTGGATTAAAATTGATTACTTCATTGAGAGGGGGATTGTAACAAAAACACTGGGGCCTAATTTGAATAGTAGAGTGCCTGGCATCTGGTGGGCAATCTCATCCTTTATTTCCACACTGTGGCTACAGACCAAATCACCTGTCAGGAGAGTTATGAGATTCAGGTGAGGGTCAGACGCCTTGTCAATCCCAGCAGGCCTTCGCCCTGGCCGGGTTGTTTTTTTTTTAAGAGTAACATTACAACTTCATTTTCCTAAAATATATATATATGCTTATTCCACAAAATGATTACAAAGTTCAGGTATTGCAAAAGTTTTTCAGTGGTAATTTCAGTGGTAATTAACAATAATATATTATGTGCTTTAGAAGAGAAATTATGAATTGCAGAATTTTAAATAGCCATCATCCTTGGCTTCACTCAATTTTGTTTATAACACTCTTCCATTTTCTTCTAGTTGTGAGGGTGGGGGAATGGGGAGGGACCTCACAAGTGGAGTGGGGCCTCTCTTCATCTAAATCTGGCCCTGGCTGCGGAAGCCCTGTTCGAAAATCGGAACACTCACTTCCAGGTTTCGATCGTTTGGGAGCCGATTTGTTCGGGAGCCAAGGCATTCAAGATCCAAGGTATGACTGGTTCAAGGTAACCCCCTCCTCTTAAGAAACAGAACCTTTAAAACTCCTCTCCTCTAGTCAGCAAGGTTGCAAATCAGTATCTCTAAAACAAATAGCAACTGAAACAACTACTTCTACATACGGATGGAGTAGAAATTTGACCCAGTTCACATTTAAATGTGAATCTACCCATTTTGCTTTTTCCAAAGCAAGACACAAACTGAAACAAACATCACTGAATTTTGCAACGTGAAGTAATGTGTACAAAAATTGCACAGTATGTGAATAAAAATGCATATATCATTAAAAATGGCATGCAAATCAATTCCACTTTATACTGTCAAAAGCAGAAGAGAGTGAGTTAGTTATCTCTCTGCTGCTACGAACAAGTGATAGATTAGAAATTCATTACATGATCATCTCACAATTAATTAAGCTTCTAATGTGATGAATTGCAAATAACAGTTGCCCTTATACATTAAAATCATTTGAACAGAAGAAGCGCACTTTGCCATGAAATACACCCATGTTTACAACCTCCTAACTCCTAACCCTTTGCGAAGAGTAAATAAACAAGTAGCTTGCTCATAAAGTACTTAAGAGAGAAATAGAAGTTGTATTTCTGTTAGCACTGCAGCTAAACAATTATTGGTCCAATTAATGTGACTGTAAATCATATATATTGTCCTACATCTAGGGTACTAGAGTCTGTTAGTGAATGGTAGAAATTAATAAACAGCAGTATTTAGATATTATTTGGGATATGAAGGGAAGTGTAGACTGCAGAATTGTGCTGGACAGGAAATTCCTGGGTTAGCATATAAAAACCAACCTGGCCAGGCTAGCTACCGTAAGTGCAGAGCCATAGAGAAACAAAGGGGAGTCAGGTGCTGGGCCATTTAGGACAGTGTTTCCCAAAGTGGGTGATGTTGCCCCCTGGGCAGTACTGGAATAATCCAGGTAGCAGTAGTAGCCTTGGAGACAATTGGGGGGCATTGAATAAAAATAAGGGGGCCGTGGAAGCATAAAGAAAGAAGAGAATGTTTCATTTGTTGTTTAATTAAGCTTACTGACAGTGCTTTTCTTTCTAAAAAATGTTTAGGGGTAATTGCATTTTGACTCAAGAAAACCACCATTTTATAGTTCACAATTGGAAAAAATAAATACAGTAAATGGACAAAAGTATGAAGATTTACAAAATGTTTAGGGGCATGTGTCCCACTAGGAAAAAGCACTGCTTACCAATGTAAAATAGAGTACCGATGTGACGTAGGGATGCAGGTGGCGCTGTGGTCTAAACCACTGAGCCTCTTGGGCTTGCCAATCAGAAGGTCAGTGGTTTGAATCCCTGTGACGGGGTGAGCTCCCGTTATGTCCCAGCTCCTGCCAACCTAGCAGTATGAAAGCACGCCAGCGTGAGTAGATAAATACTGTAGGTACCACTGCGGCATGAAGCTAAACGGCGTTAAGCAGTGGAATCATGCTGGCCACATGACCCAGAAAGCTGTCTCTGGACAAATGCCAGCTCCCTCGGCCTGAAAGCGAGATGAGCACCACAACCTCATAGTGCCTTTGACTGGACTTAACCATCCAGGGGTCCTTTGCCTTTTTTAAAGGTAAAGGTAAAGGGACCCTGACCGTTAGGTCCAGTCACGGACAGCTCTGGGGTGGTAGCACTCATCTCGCTTTATTGGCCGAGGGAGCTGGCATACAGCTTTCGGGTCATGTGGCCAGCATGACTAAGCTGCTTCTGGCGAAACCAGAGCAGTGCACGGAAACACCGTTTACCTTCCCACCAGAGCAGTACCTATTTATCTACTTGCACTTGAACTTTATCAACTTGCACTTGAATCTACTTGCTTTCGAACTTCTAGGTTGGCAGAAGCAGGGACCAAACAACGGGAGCTCACCCCGTTGCAGGGATTTGAACCACCGACCTTCTGATCAGCAAGCCCTAGGCTCTGTGGTTTAACCCACAGCGCTAACCGCGTCCTTTTTTACCTAGAGTTAAAGTCATAGTGATCATTTTCCAAATAAACACACAAAATGCAAGTTATAACCAACTAGCGGTCAATTCAGCAGACGCAAATTTGTCACTGCATTTTTCTGTTTGTTCACTTAAAGAAGGCAGATTTCCAGGGGGAGGCGGCGCTGAGTAATTCTTCTTCTGAAAAGTACAAATCTTCTGGACAATACTCTCCTGGAATGATGTATGATTTCAGGTGGCTCGAGGCTTTGTTTGGAGTGCACATTCACAGTTCACTAATATATAATAAGGTTGTTATTATGGCCCATTACACTTGACAGCACACAAAGTATTGGGCCAGATGCAATGCTAGGCCATCTCATAGAGAACATTCTTATGAAGGTGTAGGTGTATGATTTTGGGGGCACCTAAAGCATACTGTGGGGTGTATACACAGGGCCGTATTTAGGTTTGTTGAGGCCCAAAGCCAGTGTTTCCCAACCTTTGGTCTCCTGCTGGTTTTGGACTACAGCTCCCATCATCCCTAGCTAGCAAGACCAGTGGTCAGGGATGATGGGAATTGTAGTCCAAAAACAGCTGGGGACCAGAGGTTGGGAAACACTGCCCTAAGCTACTGAAGGTAATGGGGCCCTTTATATGTCCAGCTGTCCTTTGTTAACAACAAATTGTCGCTGTTTTTTGTGTTGAATATATGCTATATGGTAATCTATGGACCGAATCTAAAGCCATTTGCACTTGTTGCTATGCCACCAGTCCATGCAGAATGTAGGCACCCTATATATAGAAATGAGAAAACCAGTGATATTTTAGGAGCAGGCTAGCAGGCGGGGCCCATTACTTACATCAGGGGTGGCCAACTCCCAAGAGACTGCGATCTACTCACAGAGTTAAAAACTGGCAGTGATCTACCCCCTTTTGGGGGGTTCAGGTCAAATTTTTTGAATTTTATTAGGGAGGAGCACTGTTTTGGTGGGCTGCAGGGTGAAAATGTTGAGCTTTTTTTATGGGAGGCATAGTTGTTGAGATTCTTTGGGGGAGCCAGTGATCTACCAGTGATCTACTACAGACGTCCAGTGATCTACCGGTAGATCACGATCTACCTGTTGGACGTGCCTGACTTACATCATAGGAGCCTACACAACACAAAACACTGTTGCTGTATTTAGGTTTTATTTTATTTGTTTTTTATCTTATATTTTGGAAGTGTACATCCAGGTTTTTTCCCTTTACTTTTTTTGGGGGGGGGCAAGTGAGTGGGACCCTAAGCTATAGCTTGTTTAGCTTATACATAAATTTGGCGCTGTGTATACATCCCTAGTTCATTATTCATTTTAGTAAAAAAGAAAAAAAATGGGGGGTGAGTTTTTGGCATGCACTGTCATGACTGGCAGTGTACTGTACTGTCAGTCACCATCTCTTGGGCCAAAGCAGGGCCCCTCCCCTTCTGAGAGCTTGGAAAGAGGCCTGAGCAACCACACGGCAGCTTGAAATGAGGTGATTGAAATGAATCAGTAGGTTTATGGACAACGCAATGCTTCATTCAGAGAGCAGTACTATTTTCACATAGAAAATATTATGAACTTTGAAGAATGAAATGGCAACATAAAGTAGAATGAACTACAGCAATGTAATGCAGATGGAGGATGGGATAAGAATAGCATGGTAAAGGAATGAATCACAGTAATTTTAATAGGAATCCTAGCCTTGCAATTTCCCTCCCTAACCAGAGAACTAGCCTCTTTCAAAATGGATTTTGGAACAAAAGCACACAGCCAGAGCCATGTGCTAGGATCCTGCTATCTCCAGCTGTTTGAGAAGGAGCATGAGGCAATGTGTGCATGTATGTGTCTGTATATGTGTGAGATGTCGAACATCGTCTTATATTGGTCAGGAATTGGACCAGATTCCCCCCCCCCGCATATTTTCTATGAATTTAATCACCTACATAGGTAACCATATTGTAGGTTATGGGTACCTGCAATCTAAGCAGAAGAAAGTGAAGCTGGAAACTTTGCTTTTTAGCAGGACTTTACTCAGTTTGCTTTAGCATATTCAGCTACAGTCATATCTCTGCAAACGCCTGCCCCCTCAATCATCCATTTCGACGGACATCCGTGGCAAACCCGGAAGTACCAGAATGGGTTACTTCCAGGTCTGCTGCTTTGCGCATGAACAGAAGCACTAAACTGCTCCATGCGCACGTGCAGAGCGACGCTCTGTCGAGCGTCTTTTTCGTCGAGCATCTGGAGCTCCAGAACCGTAATCATAGAATTGTAGGACCACAGCAGTCATCTAGTCCAGACCCTCCAAGTGTCTCTATTTTCCAGGGACGTCCCTGATTTAGAGAAGCCGTCCCTGTTTCTGATTTGATCCCAGAATGTCCTGCTTTTCATTAGGGCATCCCTACTTTCATTGCAAAAATGTTGAAGGGTATGGCAAAGGTAAAGGACCCCTGACAGTTAAGTCCAGTCGCGAACGACTCTGGGGTTGCAGCGCTCATCTCGCTTTACTGGCCAGGGGAGCTGGCGTTTGTCCACTTCCGCAGACAGTTTTTCTGGGTCACATGGCCAGCATGACTAAGCCGCTTCTGGCGAAGCCAGAGCAGTGCATGAAACGCCATTTACCTTCCTGCCAGAGCGGTACCTATTTATCTACTTGCACTGTGTGCTTTCGAACTGCTAGGTTGGCAGGAACTGGGACCGAACAACGGAAGCTCACCCCCTTTGTGGGGATTCGAACTGCCAACCTTCCAACTGGCAAATCCAAGCGGCACAGTGGTTTAAACCACAGCACCACCTTCGTCCCTTGAGGGTATGCTAGGATGTCCCTATTTTCACTGGAGGGTATGGAATTATCCTACCCCCAGGCAGTCTGAAGGCAATCCTGTATAGGGAAGGTTTTTTTTTAAAAAAAAGTTCAATGTTTTATTATGCTTTTATGTGTGTTGGAAGCTGCCCAGAGAGGTTGTGGCAACCCAGTAAGCTGTGTGGGGTATACATAGTAAAATTATCAATAAGGAACGGGATGTCCCTATTTTCATCAGAGAAATGTTGGAAGGTAGGCTGGTCCATCACTCTGCAATGCAGGAATATGCAGCTGTCCCATATGGGGATCAAACCTGCAACCTTGGCATTATCAGTACCATGCTCTAACCGATTGAGCTCTCCAGGCTAGTCAGAATCATGGAATCATAGACTCACAGTATTGTAATGCTGACCTGGCTCCCTCAAGTTGTTTAGAACCACAACACCCCTGGTCATTGGTAATGCTGTCTAGTGCTGAAGGCGGTTATACTATAGGGCACCACAATGGGGAACCCTGTTCTATAGCATCAGAAAAAGATGTTTGTGCCAGGTGCAGAGTCAAAGGCCTAGTGAGATTCCACATCATTTCCTGCAGTCTTCTTTTGCATCCCCCATAACTCCATCAAGAAAACATTTAACAAGTTAATGTTCAAAAGCTACACTTAATATCACTGTCCTTTAACACATACAGGGTCACTAGGCAGTGTAAAGGTATATTAGAAAGTTATGGAACTTGATTTGAAAACAGATGAGGAGTGGAGGAAGTTAATGTAAGTAAAATCATAAAACGAATTTCATGTATCATTAATTCTGATAACTGATTTTATTGCTTTGGAAAATTATGATGGCATTCTGCTACAAATACTTAACCTAATTTAAATTTCAGAATACTTTATTTCTAGCAAATCACTGTAAGCAATATTTTTAATCAGTAGAGTGGAGCTAATTTATGTTTCAGATGGTTAAGGAGAGAGACTTGCTAAGGCAAGGAAGGTTGTTGGGGGGATTTTACTACTGCATTTTTAAAAAATTGTTGGCGGTGGGGAAACTAATGAATGCCCATAATTTCATTATAATTTCCATATAAAATATAAACAACAACCAGCATTATCATTAACGTTGCTGGTAGTCACCAAGACACTAATTCAGGGTTGGCTAACCTCTGACCTTCAAGATGTTTTCCAAGAATTCCACTTGCCCCTGAACATTGGCCATGCTGGCTGAATCTGTCAGGAGTTCGAATCCAACAGCACGTGGAGATCCACAGGTTAGCCACCCCTGCGCTAACTGATGTTGTTGTCGTCAGTCCCCAAGACTTCAACCCTGCCCATTTTTACTGGCATGTTAAGCCTGCCTTGCATGAAACATTGATAGATAGGCACCAGCCGCAAAAAGAGATGACTTCACAATAAACTGTTTGGCAGGAGCTCGTTCTCTCTGACCTGTCTCTCGTTACAGCTGGCTCTTTTGTACTAAATGCATTTGGACAGGATAATGCTAAAGTCTTTCTTTTATAGGCAACAGAGATTAACTCACTCATTCGGTTTACTTCTAGGCAGATCGGTAAGAGACATTGAGAAATACTTGGCATATGAACCAAAGTAGTTAAAACACGTGGTGATTGCCAGTAAGGAAGACCAAATGCTCAGGTGGGCTGGCAGTAGGGCAGAGCACAATGACACCTCACCGCAACAAACTGCCAACTTTTGCAGTACGCAGCCTCACTCTGTATCAATCATCATGACACCCATGCTGTTTACAAGGTTATAAGATTTCATACCAACTCCGGGTGGAATGTAATAATCGGGTGGCGCTGTCTCTGCATGCTGCGATTAAAATTATTTTGCCCATGCGGCATAGTGAGACTTGTGCAGTTGAAAGGCAGAGAGAAAGAGCCATATAATGCTGTCTTTGGCCACTTTGAGGAGAAGTACAGGTACAAAATAGGGAGCTGAGTATGTTTAGCCTGGAGAAGAGAAGGTTAAGGGGTGATATGATAGCCATGTTCAAATGTATTAAAGGACGCCATATAGAGGAGGGAGAAAGGTTGTTTTCTGCTGCTCCAGAGAAGCGGACATGGAGCAATGGATTCAAACTACAAGAAAGAAGATTCCACCTAAACATTAGGAAGAACTTCCTGACAGTAAGAGGTGTTCGACAGTGGAATTTGCTGCCAAGGAGTGTGGTGGAGTCTCCTTCTTTGTTTTTTTTTAAAAAAATATTTTTATTGATTTTCTAAACATTACATAGAAAAATGACAAAAGGAAATACAAAAATACAAAAAATACAAAAAAACACAAAAAAGAACAATTAAAAGCTTAAAAAGAAAAAGAAAAATAAGATACATCAAAACTCACATTTGGGGAGCCATGTTCTTATACCTTAACAATATAATACCCCTTTAACCAAATTTTGCTCCCCTGTAGTTCCTTTACACTGTTGACTTCCTCCTTCCCCCCCTTCCACGTTTCTATTTATAACTAATATGGCACTCTCTAATTCGTTCCTCCATTCTTCGTTCTAATTCACTTATTACATTACTATTCCAAACCCTTTTTTTTGACACAAACATAAAATAATTAAAAAATCTCCTTAGAATCTGAAATCTCTAATAACTATTTAACATACAATCATTTCTCTCCTTTATTTAACTTCTCGCCTCTTCAGCCTCTTATACTTCCCCCTCCCTTATTTCTTTAACCTTGTAATTTTTCTCCAAATATATCTTAAACTTCTTCCAATCTTCTTCCACTGTCTCCTCTCGGGAGTCTCCTTCTTTGGAGGCCTTTAAGCAGAGGCTTGACAGCCATCTATCAGGAATGCTTTGATGGTGTTTCCTGCTTGGCAGGGGGTTGGACTGGATGGCCCTTGTGGTCTCTTCCAACTCTATGATTCTATGAAAAGGAACAACTAGCTCACCGACAAGGACAATGTGGGCAGCACAAGAAATCAGGCTAGCCTTTAGACAGTTACAATTCACATGCTCCATGTTCAGAACACTGACATACCCTGCGCTCTGCTTTTTATACCTGTCCTACCACCAGAAGTAAATAATAGTCCCTGAATGTTTGGAACTGTGTCTATCAGTTGTCTGGATTTCCCGACACGCTGTGAGGAAAAATCGCTTCCCGCCTCCTGTACTGTGAGCTGCTGTACGTTGTGTTTTGGGGAAAAGAAGTAGAGAGGAGCGATAATCTCCCAAGTGCTTCGTCCCCATCTCACTGAGGCTCAGGAGTAGTGACTTAGTACCCAAGGAGGGGTTAACCTTTTGTAATTATCCTAGAAATTAGAACTGATCCACCAGAGGAACAACTATTATTATAACGTGTAAAGTTAAAGGTAAAGGGACCCCTGACCATTAGGTCCAGTTGCAGGCGACTCTGGGGTTGCGGCGCTCATCTCGCTTTACTGGCCGAGGGAGCCGGCGTACAGCTTCCGCGTCATGTGGCCAGCAGGACCGGCCCTATGGCAAGGCTGGGTGGCGCAGGGCCACCAGGGGGCGCCATGCTGCTGAGCCCGCCAGACAGCCGCTCTGCGAAATGGGGCGGGGGGGGGGCACTGGAGGGATCTTCGCACCACGGTGCCAGGGCACCAGATATGCTTAAGATGGCCCTGGTGGCCAGCATGACTAAGCCGCTTCTGGTGAACCAGAGCAGCGCACGGAAACGCTGTTTATCTTCCCACCAGAGCGGTACCTATTTATCTACTTGCACTTTGACGTGCTTTCGAACTGCTAGGTTGGCAGGAGCTGGAACCGAGCAATGGGAGCTCACTCCGTCGCGGGGATTCGAACCGCCAAACTTCTGATCGGCAAGCCCTAGTTAGCAAGGGCCATCATAATGATTTACATTTATATACCACCTTTATCTTCCAAGGATCTCAAAGTGGTGTACATGGTTCTCCTGCTCCCCATTTAATCCTCACAACAACCCTGCGAGGTAGGGTGCAGAGCCACGCCTCTAGTAGGTGTGGCTTAGGGAGAGTGGGTGTGGCCTAGAGAGTGTTCCAAAGACTCGGTAAGGAAGCCTGGATTGCTTCTGGGCTCGAGGGCCTCTACATCTGGTACAAATAGTGTGTATACTGTGTGTACATCTTTACATATCTGACTTGGCACCTGGGACTTAGCTACATTCATAAAGAAAAAAGTGTTTTATATGCGTTATAACACTGGGACACCAGATGGCGCTGTGGAGTCCCGTCATTGATTTCCCACTTTGAGGTTTGCAACGTGTTTTCCTGAAACGCTTTTTTGATGTGTCTAGATCCAGCCTTGGTGTGTAACTTGTCTCAATACTTCACCACCTGGATCTATCTGCTTGAATGCACTTTCCGTTTTTCTAACTGTGGCACTTTTGAGCCTTGGTTGTATCACCCACATTTCCGACTAAACATCAGGGGGGGGGGAAGTATTTCTGACAGTAAGAGCTGTTTCACACTGCAATGGTCTCCTTTTGGAAGTTGTGGGCTCTCCTTCCCTGGAGGTTTTTAAGCAGAGGTTGGATGGCCATCTGTCATGGATGCTTTAACTGAGATTCCTAGATTGCAGTGGGTTGGACTAGATGACCCTTGGGATCCCTCCCAACTCTACAATTCTATGATTCTACATTCTCTTCAATGTGCTCAATGAGAAATGGCAACTGGAATGGGAATGGGAGCAGATAACTAGAGGCATTACCTTTCTTGAATTATTTCACATTGTAGTGGTGGTCAAGCTGTGACTGTTGATATCCAGCCACATGTTTGGCTTTGGGGGACAATAACTATGCTACAGTGCCCATTATCAAATTCCTTTTCACTAAGACCTCTGAGGGTTACAAGGCAAGTTTAGGAATCTCTAGCATAGTGCCTGTATTTTAATGTTTTCTTTGCAGCGCTGTGGAATCTTATACTGGGCATGAAGCTCACCAGGTCATAAAAGAATCCTGCTGCTACCATAATAGCATTTTTTTCCTTACTTTTGACACCTTCTATTTTGGGTTGTTTGTGAACTTTTTATGCGGACACCTCTTTGGGAGCTTAGGGAACACTTGCAATAGGAAACTATTTCAGCACATGTCATGTTTGATCAGGGAGAAAGCCAGCTGATTTCTGGTTCTGTTAGATTAAATTGACTTTGAAATATGGACTGATGGCAAATAAGTCCATCTTCTTCTTTTGGCATGTTTGCATGTGGTCAGTCTCTGGATGAGTTGAGTGGCTGTCTGCAAACTATATGTACATCATATTGAGTTTGTGGATGGGTACAAATTGGGCTATGCATGTAAGAAAATTAAAAATAAATGCAAAATAAAAAAAATTCCTTCCAGTAGCACCTTAGAGACCAACTAAGTTTGTCATTGGTATGAGCTTTCATGTGCATGCACACTTCTTCAGATCTTCTGAAAGCTCATACCAATGACAAACTTAGTTGGTCTCTAAGGTGCTACTGGATGGAATTTTAAAATTTTGTTTCAACTACGGCAGACCAACACGGCTACCTACCTGTAACTAAAAATAAATGCAGTTAGTTTTCATGCACAGTCAGACTTGAATTAATTAGGGCCAATTCGCTGATTCGGGCATATTTGGTCTAACATTGGCAGAGAGTAGGATTTAGAGAGACACAAAGGATTCCAAATATGTCAACACAGCCTAAAAGAACAGGGATTTGGAGCAAGTCTTAGCACCGATTAGATATATTTAATCCTCTGACACTGAGTGCCACATCTATACAGAGCGGATCACATGTACCTGCCTGATTAGGAGTCTAACTTTTAATGAGGGATCTGCAGCAAAACCTGCTGGATTTCAGGGACTGGCAGGACTCTGAGGATTGGGTGGGCAAGGTAGTGGGGCCAGAGGGTATGGGGTGGGTAGCGATCTATGGAGTTTTGTGCCCACCGTGAGGTGGAAGCCAGAGCTGGAGGATGGAGAGGCGTCTGAGCCGTTAGAGACAGGGGAAGAGATGCAGGAAGTGGGGCTGGAGCTGGAGCCGAAGGACAGAATGGGCCAGGAGCTAAGGAAGAGATGGAGCCTGAAGAGAGAGGACCGGTGGAATCCCCTCCTTCCTCTCCCTCACTGTCCCCCAGGACCAGGAGGGTCTTGAAGAGGCAAGCACAGTGATAACTTCCATGCAGCTCACTTGCACTCGGGCTGTCAGTCAAGGTGCTTAGGTTTGCCTGTTGGTGAGGTGCAGAACTACCAAAAGAAAATACAAGACTGTTTATGTGTGCAACGACAGCAACAAGGATGCTTCTTGCCCAGAGATGGAAAGAAGAAGATGTGCCGTCCGACCAGAAAAGAGTGGCAGATCAAGCTGATGGAATACACTGAAATGGCTAGACTGACGGGAAAGATCAGAAATCAGGAAGACCAAGTATTCTTAAAAGACTAGAATAATTTTCTAACATATTTGAAAATGTAAACAGTTGAAATCATTGGCAGGAATACAATGACACTTGTAAAGTAACATGGATTTTGGATACTATCATTATATAACAGAAAGATTACAGTAAAAGATGGGGGGATTAGAATTGGAACCCATGGAGGGAGGGAAGGAGGTCTCAAGGTTCGAAAGAACCACTTTTTTAAGGTTTGAAAATGTTGTGTTTATGGTGTACAACTTTTAGGTAAAACTAATATTTTTTTAGGACCCAGGTGGCGCTGTAGTTAAACCACTGAGCCTAGGGCTTTCTGATCAGAAGGTCGGCGGTTTGAATCCCTGTGACGGGGTGAGCTCCCGTTGCTTGGTCCCAGCTCCTGCCAACCTAGCAGTTCGAAAGCACGTCAAAATGCAAGTAGATAAATAGGAACCGCTACAGCGGGAAGGTAAACAGCATTTCCATGTGCTGCTCTGGTTTGCCAGAAGCGGCTTTGTCATGCTGGCCATATGACCTGGAAGCTATACGCCGGCTCCCTCGGCCAATAATGCGAGATGAGCGTGCAACCCCAGAGTTGGTCACGACTGGACCTAATGGTCAGGGGTCCCTTTACCTTTACCTAATTTTTTTTTAGTTTTGGACTGTCACCATGGATCCACGGAAGCTGTCCAATCAAAGTTCTTAAGGCAATTTTTTTTTCTGTGTCCCAAACGCAACATTGCGCCTAGAGGCCAATCTCCCCTTGGTAGAAATATGGATCTGGCGCAGGACATTCAACTTCTGGCTCTGCCTAAACTCAAATCCCCCTAATATCCCTACTGCAACAAAACTGTCAGAAGAGTGCCTGGTCTAAAATTGTCAATCAAAAACTTCACTCTCATGGTTTACCCCCACAACAGCTACTCACCGTGGGTTATAGCAAAGCAAACAGTCTAATTTGCCAACACCTAAATGAAATCGAGCGTCAGACCAACTTGGCCACAATAAGGAAATTTTGCCCATTGTATGACCATTTTCCATCTCCCACTTTGACTCTCTGGCACCCTATGTGTATAATCTAGCAATTCCAAAATATAGGCGTGCCTTCAACATCACAAGACTGAATGTACTGCCCTCGTATGGAATCTGTTGGAATTGTACTGTACTTGAGGGACGATTCCAACAGATTCCATACGAAAAACGCTTATCTCCCTGCGAAGATGGCAGCACTGAATCAATGACACGTGCCCTCCTCAGGCGCACTCTTTACAAAGACCAGAGGAATGAGATTATCACGCCTCTTTCATTGACCATCCCAGGTCGCCCAACCACTGCCAGCGTGTCGCTTCTCCTGGCAGATCAAGAGGAGCAGATGACTGTAAAAGTTGCAAGGTTTCTAGCTGGGCCAATCAGAATAAGGTCCACTATTTGACTGCTGATTCAGGACCCTAAACTGTGTTTTATATAATCAACTTTTTATTTTGTTCTGTGTATATCGCAATGTTTTTTGTTGCTATGGCCAACGGCTGATGCAAATAAAGTTTCATTCATATATATGGATGGATGGATGGATGGATGGATGGATGGATGGATGGATAGATAGATAGATGATAGGTAGGTAGGCAGATGATAGATAGATGATAGATAGATAGATGCGGTAGGTAGATAGATAGATAGATAGATAGATAGATAGATAGATAGATAGATGATAGATAGATAGATAGATAGATAGATAGATAGATAGATAGATAGATAGATAGATAGTCTGCCTGTTGGTGTGGCCACACCATTGCTCTAACCGTCCAGGTCAGAGCGCATATAAGGGAGAGACGCCAGCTGCCAAGCCACCAGAAGCATGTGTCTGCATGTTTAGCGCTCCTCGGGAACTTCTGTAAATTTGTACTTTGTCAATAAAGAATTAAACCACCAGCCATTTGTCCTCCTTAGGCTGGGTGTGCTGAGGACAGTAGATTTTGTCCAGGGTACATGGGGATTAAGGGGGTTGCTTTGTACTCAACATCTGTAAACAAGTGCAAAATGTAGTGTGAGAAGAATCTGCTCTGGATTTCACCCCTAGAGGGTTATTGTCAGGATAAATGAGCTAAGAATTGCCAAGCGCTTGGCAAATTGACAGAGTTCCACTGATAATGCTAATGCTTTTGACTTATGTATTATTACTCATTCTTCACTTCCCTGAGTGGTGAGAACTTCAGGGACAGCTCTACCGGGTTTATTTTCTCTTGGATGAGAGAGAACTCTGGATTTCTGCGGTGCATTTGAAATACGTGTTTATTTACAAGTATACCAGCGGAGCACATTTGAATTATGCAAATAGACGACTCCAAAAGCGAACAACACAATCCCTAATATATTCCATCAAATCCCCAAAGAGAAACTGTTGCATCTCCGTTTCATCCCAATTCCGGCAAAAACTCTTATCTCCCTGTCTTGCACTTCTCCTGTCTATGCCTAAATTCACAGCACAAGCTCTGCTTCTTTATGTCTGTGTATCTCTTTCCCAAATGCTAATGGGGGTGACATCCCAAAGGCTGGAGTGATATTCCAGAACATTAAGGAGTAAACATATTTTCTTAAGATGCTTTTCCCCCATTATTTTT
The DNA here is from genome assembly GCF_963506605.1 of Zootoca vivipara. NCBI lineage: Eukaryota > Metazoa > Chordata > Lepidosauria > Squamata > Lacertidae > Zootoca > Zootoca vivipara. Next base: position 27,811,896 of record NC_083291.1, on the reverse strand, counting down.
TTAGGTAGGCAAAACCTGATTCGGAGTTTCATAATAAGCAGAACAGCAAAATTCATAACAGTTTTTTTTGCTATTAACGATAACAAAAGCTTTGGTCCATATGTTTAAGGAACTGCCTTGTGTTTGCCAAGCCAAAGGTTATGCTGGGGATTGTCGCACCATTTTTCAGCCTCTTAGGCACAAGGGTTTTCTTTGCAGCTGTGATACTTGTTTGAGCAATTCATGGCATCTTGTTAGGTCAAAGTCAAGAGGTGTGAAGCATGAATTGTCTGCCTCGACTAACAAGGTACTCCTGTCCCTCACTTACGGCTAGCTAGCAGTGTTTCAGCTCACCTACTACTTGCTTAATGGTTGTGTCCACAAAGTTCTGTGAATGTCTGTGGGGTCATAGTAAAAGTGGTTTGTGCATCGTTGTCGCTATGTGGAAGAGCCAATTAAAGCTGTGTATAATTTTTTTGAAGCTCTCCAATCTCTTTCACCCACATGAAGGATGTTGAAAAGCATTTGAGGCAACAGCACCTTTCATACTTTCCAAGGACACTGTGCAGTTGAACCTGAATATTAACAGAAAAGAGGTTAAACAAAATATTGTTGCATTCCACCCCAATCTCAAAGCGGCAGGAGATTCCAGGAGTTCCAGGCATTTACCCTGGAGTTTTGCTTACCTCTGAATGAGGGACAGCAGAGCCTGTGGCGTCTTTACGATATATGGTTTATTTACACATATGTACAACCTGAACCTATGATGGGTGGGCTCACAGCACTAACACCTCAATGGGGGCCTTGTTTTCCCCATAGCCACAGCCTTAGATTACAACAGAAATCGGGCATAGCTCTGCTCCCAGCTGCCCAGCCTGCAGCCTGCAAGCTTCTAGCTCAAATAACTTGATTCTCAACTCTGGTCTTTGTCTGGTACAGAACTACTTCCTGTGGTACCTTAATAGCCCATACTTAGGAAGCTATTACCTCACCAGGAAACAAGACTTGCTAGTGCAGGAATTGAATCCATGCGGGTATTAGAAGGGAGATCAAGCATATAGCCTACCCCCCAACTAAACTCGTAGCAATATTTAATTCTGTATTTTTTTTGTCAGATGCTTTATATAATTTTTTTTCTTCCTTTTTAACAATTGCTCTTTTTTTGCTTTGAAGAGTTATGGTGATCTGTGACATAAGGAGCATATACAGTCATCCCTATTCTCTGCAGTGAATAGAGATAATGAGCCCAAGGTCCACTAAACAGTCATCATAGGAAATAAAACTTGATTTCAGAGTAAGATTTCAGATCCCTGACTGTTAAAAAAACCACTGCTGCATTACTTCCGTTTTATTCCTGGAGCATTACATGAATGCCGGGATTAACACATCATAGCCAAAATGCTTCCATGATATGGAAGGGTGCTATAAGGCAACTATTGGCAGTAACAACGCATGTAATCAATTTTCCTATTGAGATTGATTACAGTTTAAAGAGCAATGCCCTATGAACCCCCATCACTCCAAGAAAATCTATATAAACCATTACTATTGTAACAAAATATTCTGAAGCTAAGTAGCATTAGGCACATGGCTGGAGAGAGGCTTGGTGTCAAAAGAATGTAAGTTTGCCTTTGCAGTTCATGGACAGTTCACACTGTTGCCGGAAAAATAAGCTGCAAAAGTAGAAAGAGGAGCAATGGGGTTGAACACAAAGGCTGGAGAATGGACAGAAGAGTACAAAGAAAAACAGTGGCTGCCCTCATCAGTCACATCTTTATCAATGACTTGGATGATGGGCTTGAGGGCATCCTGAGCAAGTTTGCAGATGACACCAAATTGGGAGCGGTGGCTAATACCCCAGAGGACAGGATCACACTTCAAAATGACAAAATGACAGATTAGACAACTGGGCCAAAGCAAACAAGATGAAAAAATTGAAAGGCACAAATACAGGATGGGTGACACCTGGCTTGAGAGCAGTACACGTGAAAAGGATCTAGGAGTCTTGGTAGACCACAAACATGACATGAGTCAATAGTGTGATGCAGCAGCTGAAAAAGCCAATGCAATTCTGGGCTGCATCAATAGGAGTATAGCATCTAGATCAAGGGAAGTAATAGTACCACTGTATTCTGCTCTGGTCAGACCTCACCTGGAATACTGTGTCCAGTTCTGGGCACCACAGTTCAAGAAGGATACTGACAAGCTGGAACATGTCCAGAGGAGGGCAACCAAAATGGTCAAAGGCCTGGAAACAATGCCTTATGAGGAACGGCTTAGGGAGCTGGGCAGGTTTAGCCTGGAGAAGAGAAGGTTAAGGGGTGATATGATAGCCATGTTCAAATATATAAAAGGATGTCATATAGAAGAGGGTGAAAGGTTGTTTTCTGCTGCTCCAGAGAAGCGGACATGGAGCAATGGATTCAAGCTACAAGAAAGAAGATTCCACCTAAACATTAGGAAGCACTTCCTGACAGTAAGAGCTGTTCAACAGTGGAATTTGCTGTCAAGGAGTGTGGTGGAGTCTCCTTCTTTGGAGGTCTTTAAGCGGAGGCTTGACAGCCATCTGTCAGGAATGCTTTGATGGTGTTTCCTGCTTGGCAGGGGGATGGACTGGATGGCCCTTGTGGTATCTTCCAATTCTATGATCTAGTTTTCCCTGAAGAACTAGTCCACAACATTTCTCTGATGAAAATAGGGATGTCCTATTTAATCATCATTATCATCCCCATCTGACTGGGTTGCCCCAGCCACATTGGGTTGCTTCCAACATATGTAAAAACGTAATAAAACATTAATTTTTTTAAAAAACCTTCCCTATATAGGGCTGCCTTCAGATGTCTTATAAAGGTTGTATAGTTACTTATCTCCTTGGTTCGGGGGGTCACATAGCTCCGATGAAAATAGGGATGTCCTAAGGAATAGCAGGACATTCTGGGATCAAATCAGAAACCAGTTCTGTAAATCTGGGACTGTTCTTGGAAACTAGGGACACTTGGAAGGTCTGCTAATGCTTGCTGATGCAGACATTATCTTAGCTATTAACCAGGGTTGCCTACGCCCACAATTTCCCCGACACAGCCGGTATTCAGCCCTTGCAAATGGCATCTGGGCGGAAATACCTGAAATGTCCAGGGAAAATCCGGACACTATCGGTCCATGTCAGCAGTGTAGATTCTGGCGAATTTCATTAAAAATAGCTCAAAAATTCAATTTTATTTTTATTTATTTAAGATTTTGCAAAAAGAGCTAAAAACAACAACAACTTTTGAAATATGGCAACCCTACTATTAATGAACTAAACTGATAGCTAAATAAGATGGGGATGTGTCCTGAAAGGTTTGCTTGTGTGTGAGGAGGAAACAGACCTAGAAGTAATGACTGAGTGAAAGGCCACTGTGACAGGTTGATGACATACGGAATAAGGAAGGAAAAGAATGGGAGCATAACTCAAGAGAGTGTTGCCTTGCTAGTGCCCTTGTTGGCTTTCTTTACTTACAGCCGCTCATCTAGTTAGGGACTGTGGTTGTATTGCTTTGAGAATAGCTCTGGGTAGGTGCGGACATTCTGACATTGCTTCTGTTTTTCTCCCCAGCCAGCAAGCTCTTGGCTTTGTTCTGTCCTGCACCTGCTTTTGATTTATACACCTCTGTGCTATTTAATTCCAGGATTGTTGACTTTTGTTTTCAGTTCATTCTATTACCATCCTCCCCTCCGGGCACTTTCAACCTCCACCATTTTATGGGTCAATATATCATGAATGTCCAAAGTATTAATATTCTAAAGTAAGAAATGATCCGCTTCTGACTGACCCAGTGGAAGGAACGGAAAATGAGTTAGAATCTAATAATTTGAGGCAACTGAAATTGAACATAGTCCAAGAAAATGGGCAAAGGATTATGTTTGAAACCTATGTCTATTTCAATAATCTCAGGCCCTCAAACTGGCAGGGAGGTCTGGTTGGCATTGACCTGAGACAGAGCCTTCTCAGTGGTAGTTCCCTGTTTGTGGAACTCCCTCCCTGTTGAGGTGTTTCTGTCTGCCTCACTATTGACTTCCAGGAGATTTAATTTAAAAACAGTCCTGTTTACCCAGACATGGCACCTGTGTAATTAATAAGTGGTGTGTGTGTGTGTGTGTGTGCAATTGCTTTTAAATGTACAATTGCTTTTAAATGTTTTTAGATGTTCTAAGTGTTTTTAATGCTTTAGATGGCTTTAAAATGTTTTCAAATGTTTCAAATGTGTTGTTGTTGTTGTTGTTTTAATTGTACTGTTCTAACATTTTGATGCTTATTACTTTGGGCTCCTTTGGGCAGAAGGATGGGATAGAAATCTAACAAACATCATCATCTGCATGTGATTAGGCTTAGACTATCTTTAGAAACTATATTAATTGCTCTAGCAGTCACTAATTGTGTTTGAATGGGTTAATTGCTGCTCTCCGTCACCTGCTTTTTATAGTAGGACCATTTCTTCCTTCTCTGTTCCCGCCAGTTTGCACTTACTGAGAGCATTGGCTGGGTTCCAGCCCGCTCTTAGTTATTCCCTTATCAACGGGCATTCCAGTGCTCATCCTGTATGGCAGTTAACCCTCTCTGTTCCTGGCTGCTCTCTTCGATTGTCTGCAAACCTACACTGGGAGCCGGCTGTAAACAATCCCTGAGAGCTGGCTCATTCGTGACACCACTTGTCCTGTGCCTCTTTTCCAGGCATAGAGGAGACTGAGAGGAGATATGATAGCTGCCTTCAAATAGCTAAAGGGCTGTCACATGGAAGATGGAGCAAGTTTATTTTCTCCTGGCTCCAGAGGGCAGGACCCAAACCAAGGGCTACAAGACACAAGAAAGAAGATTCCAACTAAACACCAGGAAGAACTTTCTGATGGAAAGAACCGTTCAACAGTGGAATGGACTTCCTTGAAAGGTGGTGGACTCTCCTTCCTTGGAGGTTTTTAAGCAGAGGTCAGGTGGCCATCTGTCCTGGATGCTTTAGTTGTGATTCCTGCATTGCAGGAGGGCTGGACACTACAAATTGTTGAGTTCCAACTCTACAAATCTATGAATCTGTGGTTCTAAATGCAAGGAATGGGACTTTCCATCAGGCAACCTTCTCAGCAAAGGCACATTAAATTAGCTTGGCCTCTTTTGTTGAACTTGGCTACGGCCATCTTTTTATAATTGCTTTTAATTTCAAAAAGGACTTGGCCGGCAGTTACTAATATAGATATTGTTGAATATAATGTTTTTATTTGTTTTATTGCCATGGCTTTCAGTGATGTTCTTGTTCATTGAAATTGTGGTGTGCACAAGCTAGCCATCTAATTTCCGTGGGGCTTTCTGCTTTCCACCCAACGGTCTCTGATTTCTATGGAAACTCCACAGGCCATCTCTGATATCCTTGCTTTTAGAAACCGCAAGTATAAACTGGAAGTGCATACAAATGTAGATGTTGTCCATTGCTTTCAATGAGACATGCATCTAATGTGCATTCAACCGCAGATGCTGTCCTTTGCTCCCAATAGGATGTTTATTTTTAGCTTCCCCAGACTAGTTTGTGCAGGAGTTGCTTCACCCAGCCCACTGGTAATATTTTTTCCTTGGTTGAAAGTAAAGCAGATAGAATGTGATAGAAAGCAGGTCTGGGATTACTGTTTGCACCTGTGGAATTGCAATGTCCCCATTGTACATCAAGCTGCGGGATTGCTCAGGCACCCTTTGATGAATTATTGGTTTTATTGTTGTATATCATATCTGGTGCCTTTTACAGCTTATGAATACTATAAATAATACATAAACAATTCCATGTTGGAACTAAACACATAATTGCACAAATGCTTATGGGGCCTATTTTATTTTATTTATTGTTTTTCATTGAGGGTATGCCTAGTGAGTGAGCCATTTGCGTGAATTTAGCCACTAAGAGGTGTGAATGTAATCTACACGATTTGGTTTGCACACACTGGCGATTTGTGCTCATAACTCACATGGCAGGTTCACTATGTGCACATAAAAGCTATGTAGATTAAATAAAAATAAAAATGTTCCAGGGGATTTTTAAAAAGTCCAGGATTGATGTAGTTATGTAGCCCGCTGTATGCAGAGGGTGGCACACAAATATAAGATTTCTTTTATTTTTAAAAAAGAGCTCATTCTCAGCCTTGTCCCTAGTGCCACTTCAAATTAAACTGTCACGGTCCGGTCGGCGGGCGGTTGAAGCCCTGGCTGAGGACGTCAGGACCAGAGGCAAGATGGTGGTGTAGAAGCAGGAACAGGTGCAGGGCTGAGGGTCCAGCAGCGGGCAGTGGCAGGGTCAAGGAGCAAGGCAAAGGTCCAAGGGTCGAGGATCAAGGTGTTGGCAAGGCAAGGGTCCAAGGAACAAGGCACCGGCAAAGCAAGGGTCCAAGGGTCAAGGATCAAGGCGTCGGCAAGGCAAGGGTCCAAGGAGCAAGAGGCCAGAGGCAACCAGGCAGGGATAGCGTTGCTGTGGCAAAGAGCTGAAGGAAAATGCTGAGCTTTTATCCCTCCCAGCTCCTGCCACCAGGTGCAGTGAGGTATCAAGTGGCCTCACCTGAGTGACCACTCCTTGCCTCTCCAGCACAAGCTGAGGTCTTCACCTGTGTGGCCACTCCTTGCTTCTCCAGCACAAGCTGAGGCAGGCCCCAGTCCTGCAAAGCACTACAGGCCCCAGAGCCTGACTCCTGCCCATACTCCTGACATAAACAATCAGATGTACTGAAGCTCTTCAGACTTGCTTCCTCCATCCCCACTTGGTTTCATCACTGACACTGCTTCCTCAAAGGCACCCCAATGCCAGGCGCCCAAATGGTCTGCAGTGGGTGGCAAATGAAGAGGGGGCTGCAGCAACAGTGGGAGGAAGAAGAGATATCAGGTAGAGGCAGTGCTTTTTTTCTAAAAAAAAATGTTTAGGGGTACTCTCATTTTGGCTGCTCCGCCTCTCCCTCGCCTCCTTCCTCCTCCGCCAACCCACAGGCAAGGGACTTGAGGCACCGGCACTGCGGCAGGGTCAGCTTGAGCGAGGAGGGGCGAGCGCTTGCCATCTGGCTCTAGCCCGGCAAGAGGAGTAGGAGCAGCGCCACCGCTTTCACCACAGCCACCCCAGACTCCCCTCCCCAGGCACCGGCGGGGAGAAGGACGGAGCTCCAGTCCACGCTGCTACGGCGGAGACAGATGGCATGTTGGTCCGTCAGTCAGGGCAACACAAAATGTTTAGGGGTATGTGTCCCCCTGTGTGGCTTCCAGGGGGGGAAAGCACTGGGTAGAGGATAGGAATGTTGAAGGGTTTCGGCCAGCATTTGGTTTGCTGAACGTCTGGCAGTTCACCTTGACACAAGTATCAGAGAATATCTGAAGAAATGCTCTGAGCTTTCTTTAAATTTACATCTATCTTCAGCTTCAGCCTATTGAAAGCAACGGCCTCACTCCCTGGTGAGCCGAACTGCTAAATGTTACAGGCTTGGTGTATAGTCATATCTTCCTTTCAAACTGCGTTTCGGAGACACTCAACCTTGTCAAAGCCAATTTTGACTGAAAGCCAATTCACCTTGTCTTGATCCAGACAAAAAACTTCTGAGAATTCTCTCTCTCCCAATTTATAATGTCAGTGCAGCTGTATGGTACCATATGCATATACCATTATTGCAGTATCATTGGGAATTGCTTCAGCAATAGCTGAGAGCCATTTGGAAATTCACCCCCAACCCACACTGAAACAAACAGGAGACAAAATACTGGAGTTTCAGGAAGGGCAGAATCGCAGTGGAGGATGATGTCAGCTGAAGGAAAGCTAGTTGCTGGTAGTTTTGAATCCAACATTGCAGCCATGGGACCCACAGAACCTGCTCTGAGCGTAATGCTTTGAAAACTTCCACAGTAGGCTCCGGTTGCGTATATATGTATAAATAAACCATATATAATAAAGACACCACAGTCTCTGCTGGGCCTCACTGTCCAAACATAGACCCTGGTAAGTGTGCCTGGCACCCCTGGAATCTCACACTGCTTAGAGCTGGGGGGCATGTAACAGTATTGTTGTGAGTCTGTGGAGGGGTCAGACTACCCTAAATCTGAATTTAAGCAAACCCCACCCTAAACTCCTGGATCTAGCAAGGGTTGGAATAACACAGGGCAGCTTCCTCATGAGGCAACCATTTGATAATGTCTGAGTTGTTATCCTGAAGAAAAGTAGGCAGATGGGCCACTGGGAGATTCAGTCCCAGACAGCCAAATGGGCCCTGGTTTTAGTTGGTAAAACTAAAGGCAAGTGTTAGCTTTTAGGGTTACAGTTAGCATTGACTAGCGAAACTGTGACAGGCTGTAAAAAGGAGACAGAAAACATGGCTGATTTCTGTTTTGTATCCAAGGCTGCTGCACCTATGGGAAAAGCAAGAGACCCTCTTGTAGTGCAATGCTGGGAAATGCTCTCCATCGTAGGCGCAGGTTGTACTGTATATATGTGTAAATAAACCATATATCATAAAGACACCACAGTCTCTGCTGTGCCTCATTTCCAAAGGAAACACAAACCCCGAGTAGCCCCTGTAATCTCACACCACCCAGAGTTTGGGGTGGTGTGTAACAGTATTTTAAAGCAGGGTCTCTCTCTCTCTCTCTCTCTCTCTCTCTCTCTCTCTCTCTCTCACACACACACACACACACACACACACACACACACACACGTTAATAAAAAACAATTGTTAGGAATTACTCAAATAGTGAGAAGCTATACCACAAACAAAAGCCTGTCTGGTCACACAGTTCACAGCAAACAATGAGGGGTTAACATTAAAAAAAAAAACATTTTGTTCATGTGCTTACAAACCTTTGTCACATGTAGCTCCATGCAATCAATGATGCTCAATCAAAGTTTCAACAAAACTAAGAGGCCAACGCGACTTTTGCACTTGCAGCCTGCAAAGCAGCGTGACACATTTGAACAATCTTCATTTTGCTTGCAAAGCTGCGTAAGAACTCCCGGGGGAAATGGCACTCAATTCATACCGTAGTACAACCTTGAACGTTATGAGCTGGACAGTCTCATATTCTGGACTAGGTAATTATGAACTCCAGCAGTTATTAATTCCTTGACCAGTTCTTGGCTTGAGATTGCATGCTGTCAACACAAGAGCCATTTCTACAGCTCAAAGAATGCAGCCCTGCCAGTTATTCAGCTGGTATGAATAAATGTGCCGTTTGCAGAAAAAAGGTCTAGATTATGCCTTTTATCCTTATGCCTTTCATTCCCTTGAAGTATAGTCCCGTGCTGACAAGACTATAAATTGTTCCACAGATATACATACTTTTGTTCTAATAACATCCATCGTGTATAATATTTCAATAGTATATGAAGTGCTTCCTTGTTACTTATTTTTATGAGCATCTGCAGTGCACATGGCATATATTAACATTTACTGTTCCCTATAATGGGATCATTTGGGATACAGTTCCCCATTGTTATTATCTTCACTCTGTTTTGAAAGTATAATAGGCATACATATCTTTCAGTGTGCATCACTCATAAGAGTGGGTGCTTTTAAGAAAGATAGAGAGACCTACGGCACAAGCACGGTTGCGTTTACCATTGACAATTGTGCAGTGTATCACCTCATCTGTCTCCTGAGAAATCTCTATGTGGGACAAGAAGCTACAGTTAGAACTGGATACGGAATAACTGAGTGGTTCAAAATTGGGAAAGGAGTACGACAAGGCTGTATATTGTCTCCCTGCTTATTTAACTTATATGCAGAATTCATCAAGCGAAAGGCTGGACTGGATGAATCCCAAGACGGAATTAAGATTGCCTGAAGAAATATCAACAACCTCAGATATGCTGATGACACAACCTTGATGGCAGAAAGTGAGGAGGAGTTAAAGAACCTTTTAATGAGGGTAAAAGAGAAGAGCACAAAATATGGTCTGAAGCTCAACATAAAACAAAAACAAAAAACTAAGATCGTGGCCACTGGTCTCATCACCTCCTGGCAAATAGAAGGGGAGGAAATGGAGGCAGTGAGAGATTTTACTTTCTTGGGTTCCATGATCACTGCAGGTGGTGACAGCAGTCATGAAATTAAAAGACACCTGCTTCTTGGGAGAAAAGTGATGACAAACCTAGAAAGCATCTTAAAAAGCAGAGACATCACCTTGCCGACAAAGGTCCGTATAGTTAAAGCTATGGTTTTCCCAGTAGTGATGTATGGAAGTGAGAGCTGGGCCATCGAGAAGGCTGATCGCCGAAGAATTGATGCTTTTGAATTATAGTGCTGGAGGAGACTCTCGAGAGTCCCATGGACTGCAGGAAGATCAAACCTATCCCTTCTGAAGGAAATCAGCCCTGAGTGCTCACTGGAAGGACAGATCGTGAAGCTGAGTCTCCAATACTTTGGCCACCTCATGAGATGAGAAGACTCCCTGGAAAAGACCCTGATGTTGGGAAATATTGAGGGCACAAGGAGAAGGGGACGACAGAGGACGAGATGGTTGGACAGTGTTCTTGAAGCTACCAACATGAGTCTGACCAAACTGCGGGAGGCAGTGGAAGGCAGGAGTGCCTGGCGTGCTCTGAACCATGGGGTCACGAAGAGTCGGACACAACTAAATGACTAAACAACAACAACAACATGAAGGTACAGTGAGCAAACTCAGTTAAAGGTGGAGCCAAGTGTCAGCTGCAGAAAATCCCTCAAGTAGCTGCAAAGCCAACTCATCCTGGGTTTGGTCCATGTTGTCGAGAGTCATGCAACAACTTGGAATGTAAAAAGGGGGAAAGGCAAAGGACCCCTGGACGGTTAAGTCCAGTCAAAGGCAGCTATGGGGTTGCGACGCTTATATCACTTTCAGACCGAGGGAGTCGGCATTAATCCACAGACAGCTTTCCGGGTCATGTGGCCAGCATGACTAAACCACTTCTGGCACAACGGGACACCGTGACAAAAACCAGAGCGCATGGAAATGCCGTTTACCTTCCCACCGCAGCGGTACCTATTTATCTACTTGCACTGGCATGATTTTGAGTTGCTAAGTTGGCAGGAGCTGGGACAGAACAACGGGAGCTCACCCTGTCGCGGGGATTCGAACCGCCAACCTTCTGACAGCACAGTAGGATATTCCCACAGTCACCACTCGCGATGGCACTGACCCTCAGTGGAAGTTGATCAAAGGTAACGATAATAAGCCTCACAAAAATGTGAGACTATTAAAACTGTTGGATAGTCTCTCTGTGTGAGAGAGAATCATATGTTCCAGAAATGGAGAAGAACAGAGAAGAAGTTTCAAGAAGAAGCAGAAGACTGAGATTGTTTTGTCTATACAAGGACATTTTCTGTGGGAACTGTTCTTTGGACATGCACAGTGTGACAGGAAGTACTGATAACAACGGTTCTGTGTGACTTGTTGAAACTTGTTGCGAGTCTCTTGCTTGTGCCTTGCGGTGAGAGAAGCAGAGAGTGAGTCTTCGACTCTTGTTGGGCTCTTCTTCTTCTTCTTCTTCTTCTTCTTCTTCTTCTTCTTCTTCTTCTTCTTCTCCTTCTCCTTCTCCTTCTCCTTCTCCTTCTCCTTCGGCGATCACTCGCATCTGAGTAAGATTGTCTTCCATAAACACGGTTTTAACAATGGGTCCGTAAGTGACTGTGGAGGCCAATTCTGGATCCACATGTCCTTCCACAGTGGGGACATTGGTTTCCGGGCAGGAGTTGATCACGGTGTGGATTTGCCAAGCGTGCCTTCCTCTTAGCACGTTTCCCCCTTGCGTCCTGAGATCGCGTTTCTTCAAAGCCCATGACACCTTTGGTAAAGGCTGTTCTCCAACTGGAGCACTCGCAGGCCAGTGTTTCCCAGTTGTCAGTGTTTATATTACTAAGATTTGCCTTGAGACAGTCTTTAAACCTCTTTTGTTAACCACCAGCATTACGCTTTCCATTTTTAAGTTCGGAATTATTGGACTCTAAGCACGCCTTGACCACGGCAGTGGTGAATGTCTGTACAGTCGTACCTCGGTTTACGACCCACTCGGGTTGCGAACACTTCGGGTTACGAACTCCGTAAACCCGGAAGTGTTTTCGGCGCGCGCGCATCCCGCGCATGCGCAGAAGCGGCGCGCATGCGCAAAAGCGCGCGCTCGGTTTGCGACCTTTTCGGGTTACGAACCGCGATCCGGAACGGATCGTGTTCGTAACCCGAGGTACTACTGTATATATTTGCTACAAAACTCTACATGTTTTCCCTCATGAGGCCATAGCAACTTCAGGGGACAATTTAGATTGGGGAAACAGTACAGGGGGGGAAGGCTTAATAACTTTGCCTTACTCTTGATACAATTCAGACTTTTCTGCAGTTGATATCCCAGACGTTCCTTAGTGTCTTAGAGTCATGCAGATAGTTTCCCTAATCCAAACACAAGTTTCTCAACTCAACTCACCTCTTCCAAAACTGAACTACTCAAAGACCCCAGGTGATCTCTCTCTCGCTTTCTAATTTTTCTACAGTTTTCTACAGTTTCACCATTCTATATAATAGAATGGCATACATGTATTTTAGTTTCCTAGCATTGCTAAAATTCAAGATTCTTCCAGGAATTTCACAGCATGTAGTTGACAACACAATAAATCTCTTCCTACAAACACAGCATCAGAGTTGATTATGCTTAATTATGAATGCCCTATTCTCTCATGAACTATCTAAAAGAGTCATCAGTAGTAATGAAAAATTGATTATTCAGTCAACTGTGTGCCATTGATTAAAATGCTGCATTCAAGAAAGCAACAGGGATGATGAAATATACCAGCCTGGGCTTCTTGCACAAGGTAATGTGGTTTCAGGAAGAGTAGAATGAAAATATTCGGTGAAATTGGACCTGCCACCTGAACACTATTTTATTCAGTACAACATCTCATGAAAGTGCAAGTGGGCAAACCTTTGCTCAGTAGTAGCGAAGAACTGAGGTGAGTGGTTTTCTTATGAGGTGTCCCAGACAGTCAAAGCCGCAGGCCTTTTATTCTCCCTTCCTCCATTTTTAACCATACTTTTTAAAAGAAAGCTTTGCTTACATTGGCAAAGGGCAGTGCCAATGAGACTCAACCATCTTGATTCTAGTTTGTGTCATGGGCACATCTTTTAGTACTCTACAATGCCCCAGTCAAGGCCATTAATGGATAAATCCTATGGAGGTGGTGGGAAAGAAGCCCTGCCAGCTGGGCATAAGGTGGGAGGGCAGATTTATTTTCCTTTCCTTTCAGCTTTTTTGATTTTTCCCTGCTGTTGGCTTCAACGCAGTGGTGTAGTGGGGCACAGGGGTGGTTGCCCCTGGCGCAAAATTGTTAGGGGTGAAAAATTTCAACACCCAGTGCTGCCTCGCTACAATTGTGTGCTTCTGTCGCTGGTCTCCATTGGAAATGGCTTCTTTATGTGAACCAGGAAGGGAACTCTCCAGATAACAGAGCAACTCTTCTTTTCTTATCTCTGCAGCTGTGATCTCCAGGGTGACATGGATGCCATTAGGCAGTTGAATGCACATGTGCACTCCGTCTGTTTCCCTCCCACCCTCCGGGGGGCGCCAGCCACTGGCAACCCATGCTACATCACTGCTTCAATGGGAAGGACTTTAAGGTACCAGTCCCAAGGCTGGCAAGGGTCTGTGCCCATTCTGGGGCTGTGCCAGAGGAGAGAGGATCTTGCAGATCCACAGCTTTCCATGGCATGCTACCCATGTTGGCTATGCGGCCACCGCCATGCGGCCACCACCAGGATGGCCGCCGGGCATGCGTAGAAGCGACTTCCGGTGCTGCTCTGCCCGATTTCCAGTGCGCACACATAGGAAGAGCGGCCCCGGAAGTTGCTTCTACGCAACTTCCGGTGCCCCGCCACTGCTGATCCTACATTTTTCAGCGGGAGACTTGGCAGGTATGTGTATGTCTGCTGGAGGTTTGCCGCTATAATTCAGTGTCCTCAAAGCTGCACGCAACCCTCAGGCGGAGAGACATTTGCTCCGTATGAAAGCAGGAATATTTTAACATATTACTAAGAGCACATTTCCAATATGAAAAACGAGCCTTTTAAAATAAGCATTTGACAGTTTGTTGTGAAAGATCATAATTATGCTTTATAGCTCAAACGGAGCATTGGCTGCAGGGGGTAGAGTCATTATCTGTATTGATGCAGTGATGATAAGTCACTAAGAATAAGCCAGGCCTAATAGTTTAATTTAGCTGAGCCCATCTGTAGCTTAGAGCTTCCAGAGGATAGAGTAGTTTGATGAAGTAAAGGCAGTCGACTATGTCACATTTGTCTCATAAAATTACTGGATCTCATTAGCAGATATATAATCATTCAGTTGCTTCAGTGGGTTCTTAATCTTATGGCCAAACGAGCTGTGACAAGGGAAGGGCTGTAAGCAGGATCTCCAGTAGTTTCCAAAATAGGGGATGTGGTATACTGGGGGAGGGTGTTTAATGCTTTCTGGTTGTTATATTATCATTTATTAAATTTGTAACCACCCTATATCCGCAGGTCACAAGGCGGTTCACAAGATAAAAATCACAAAATACATAATAAAAATAAAAACTCAATAATGCCTGCCCCCCCCCCAAAATCACATTTTAAAAGGGCATTGGATATCAGTCAACCAAAGGCCTGGTCAAAGAGGAAAGTTTTTGCCTGGGGCCTAAAAGTGTATAATGAAGACACCAGGCGAACTTCCCCGGGGAGAGCATTCCACAAATGGGGAGCCACTGCAGTGAAGGCCCGTTCTCGCGTTGCCACCCTCCGGACATCTTGTGGAGGAGGCACACAAAGAAGGGCCTCAGAAGGTGATCTCAGGGTCCAGGTAGGTTCATATGGAGAGACATGGTCCTTGAGTATTGTGGTCTTGAGCCGCTTAAGGGTTTATAGGTCAAAACCAGCACTTAGAATTGGGCCCGGAAACTTATTGGTAGCCAATGCAGTCAGACCAGGTTCTGTGTAATATACTCAAACCATCTAGTCCTTTTGAACAACCTGGCCACTGGATTCTGCACTAGCTGAAGTTTCCAAACCATATTCAGAGGCAAGCCTTTCTGCAATCAGGGCCGGCACTACAGCAAGGCTGGGTGGCGCCGGGCGCCAGGGCGCCAGGCTGCCAGGGGGGCAGCGCGCTGCGCCCGCCAGACAGCCGCACTGGGAAACGGGGCGAGGGGGCGACAGAGGGATCTTTGCACCACGGCGCCAGGGCACCGGATATGCTTAAGACGGCCCTGTCTGCAATCTAAATCAAGCACCCCAACCTCTGCTATTAGCTCCAGGCAGGAAAATGATGGGTACATATCTATTCCTCAGCCGGGATTGTAATGGTGGTTTCGACTGAGAAAGAGCAAAGGGTTACAACCCTCTCCTTGAGTTATGTAACTCAGGCTTCATGTGGGTCGATTTAAAACAACAGAAACTGCAAAGAGCTTTTAACTTGAGATTCATTCCATGGATTCAAATTTTGTTTTTTTGTTTTTTGCAGTGTTGCCACTTGTCATTATACAAATGTGGCCATATATTACAGAAAGAATGTTACACGTTAATAAGAGTTTATAAAATATTACAAAGGAAAAATATTAGAAATATCAAATCATGCTGCTGGAGGGCAGGGGGGAGCCAGGATCTGTATTGTAACCCACAGGCATTTTCATTTATTTTAGTATGCACTGGAGTTGTGCATTCTAAATGTAACATACTTAGTGCCTTTTAGAAGGGATAGCAATTTATTTCAGGAGGATAATCCCATTTTGGAAGGTAGCAATAGATAGATGTATTTAATACAAATATCTTCATATACCTCACATGAAGTCAGTAAGATCGTCAATGGCCTGTGGATTACAAGCGCAGGCTCACATTTGTCTAGGGATGCCATTAATTTGGCTATTCCATTCCACAAGGGATAAAATTTTCAGTTGGGGCTTAGAAAAAGCTTTTACATCAATTAGATGCCTTACATAACTGGGTGCCGCAGAGGTGGGGGGAAGATAGAATGATTTAGATTTACATCCACTTATCTCGGCGACTCTTTTCTGTTTCTCAGTGTCATTGCAAGGTGGAAAATCTGGCTTCATGATAGCCAAAAAAATAACAACAACAAAAACAACAACCATGTTGACTGACCGACGTTTAAAATGATCAACTGCATTTTTATGTCTCCATGGGCCATAACCCATCTCTTCAAAGGAGGATATTGTATATGAAGAGTCCAGATTGAAAATAATCTTTACTCCAAACTAGAGGGTTTGTCTAATTACCTCATTTTTTACAGCCATAACCTTGAAGTCAGTATAAATGGTTGCTAGTTTGATTGAGGTTGGTACCAATAACAGCCCACATAGCAATGGTTTTTCACTTTTTCTGAAGGTTCTAGGTGTATTACTGCTGATAATGAGGCACCATACAATATCTGAGAAATAATTCTTGATTCATATAGTTATTGGGTTAGATGTATATGAATCTTATCCTTAGTTTCATGAAAAACTAAGGAGGCCATTAAATGTTCTTTCTGCTAATAGAGCCGTCCTTCAGATTCGAGTAGAGCATGACTGATGGAGCACAATTCCTAAAGTCTCGACTAGGGCCAGGGCCTTTTCAGTACTGGCCCCGACTTGGTGGAACGCTCTTTCACAGGAGACCAGGGCCCTGTGGGATTTGTCATCTTTCCGCAGGGCCTGCAAGACAGAGCTGTTCCGCCTGGCCTTTGGGTTGGATTCAGTCTGACCCCTGTGTTTTCCTCCCTCACGGTTTTGATTTATGGACTACTTAAAATGAGGCTGCATTTTAAATTTTAAATGTTAATATTGTATTTTAATCTGTATTTTAATTAATTGTTTTCTTTTCTTTTATGTCTTATTGTAATTTTATTGGTGTTAGCCGCCCTGAGGCCGGTTTTGACTGGGGAGGGCGGGGTATAAATAAAAAATTATTATTATTATTATTATTAAATACCGAAATGAAGAAACTTGGATTCCCATTACACACTTCCTCGTGTTTACTGAAGAACTTTTAGTTTTATCATAATTAATTTGCAGTTACTCAATGTGGCAACACAAACTAAGCCATCTTTACAACCTACGCCTTCCAACTTGCAAATTAAAATAGCATCATCAGCATAGGAAAGGCGAGATACTTTACTGTGGCCTACTTTCACTGGGAAATGTTGACTGCTTTATAAGAAGGCCACTCTGCCATTTAAAAATGAATTAAAAAGTTAAGAGAACAAGGCGACAGCCCTGCTATGCACCCCTGGTAAGGAACACTGTCTGGAATGTGGCCATCTAATCCAGTTCTGGCCCGTATCATTTTTCCAGAAAACATCTGTAGTAAGGAGCTTAATGGTTATGAATTAATACCCACTGATTGTAGCTTTCTCCACATGCTCATGAAGGGTAGAGTCCAAAGCTGCTTTCAAATCAGCCACAAAAATATCCTTAGCTAGTCCTGCAAGATATTTATCTCAAGTTGAATGGTTGCAACAGAAATCCACCACTTCTGGGACAAGAATGGCTTTTTCCTCCAATCAGTTTTCCAGTTTCCCCAGCAGGCGTTTAGCACAGATTTTACTAGTTATGTTGAACAAACTGATGGGACTATAATTAACAGAGTTATTTCTAAGACTCCTACTATAGATAATAATGGCAATAGCAGCAACCCGATTTGAAGGGAAAGTACCAGTTCTAACTATGTAGATAAATAAGGATGCAGGAATTGGTGCCAACAATCTTGAAAAGAAGAAAATAGAAGGGAGGAAAGTCCATTTTCATGCTTAAACACCCTATTTCCTTCCATTGAGTTGCATTATATGTACTGGACTACTGCAATACACTCTACGTGGGGCTACCTTTGAAGATGACCTGGAAACTACAACTAATCCAGAATGTGGCAGCTAGACTGGTGACTGGGAGCAGCCGCTGAGACCACATAACACCGGTCTTGAAAGACCTACAGTGGCTCCCAGTACGTTTCCAAGCACAATTCAAAGTGTTGGTGCTGACCTTTAAAGCCCTAAACAGCCTCGGTCCAGTATACCTGAAGGAGCGTCTCCACCCCCATCATTCTGCCCGGACACTGAGGTCCAGTGCCGAGGGCCTTCTGGCGGTTCCCTCATTGCAAGAAGCCAAGTTACAGGGAACCAGGCAGAGGGCCTTCTTGGTAGTGGCACCCACCCTGTGGAATGCCCTCCCACCGGATATCAAAGAGAAAAATAACTACCAGACTTTTAGAAGACATCTGAAGGCAGCCCTGTTTAGGGAAGCTTTTAATGTTTAATAGATTATTGTATTTTAATTTTCTGTTGGAAGCTGCCCAGAGTGGCTGGGGAAACCCAGCCAGATGGGCGGGGTATAAATAATAAATTATTATTATTATTATTATTATTATTATTATTATTATTATTAATGTATTATTCCCCTCACAAGCCTTTATAGGTCCTTTGCAATTCATAAAAGTAAGGTGTGGCAAAGTCACTAGTACTACATCATATAAGAATTAAGAGTTAAGTTGCATGTATGATTATTTAGATATTGCCTTATTACCTTTCCTCACAGGTTCACAAATAACATCAGAAATTGATTTCCATGTCAAATCACGCTCAAGTTTTTGATATTTGGGATGTGTTTGTACTTTATAAGACAGAGCCAATAGAGCACAAAAGAGGGGGGCTGGTTACCACTAACTGTGATAGGGACCACCTTGGATAACAGCCACCTGTGAAATAGAAGTATTTTGAGTATGGCTAAGCAAGCAACAGTACAGTACTACACTTGCAAACCCCAAATCTGCAAATTCTCCTTCTGGACTACGCAAGCCAGGACTCTTAAGAACGACAATATTTAATTCAATAAGCAATACATGTAATGCCTTGTTAGATGTGCTTAATCCGTATCCATAGTCTTCAGATCGTTTCTAATTTCCTGGTTATTGTTATACAATCCCTGATGTCTATTTTAATTCTACTGTTTTGCTGCCTGCTTGTTTTCCACCCAGGACTTCTTTGGGAGGAGAGTGGGATAGAAATTTAATTGATAAATAATATGAATAAATACCAAGCCCTGATCACCTGGTCCTAAGTGAGCATGAAGTCGGTGGAAATTTGGTTTATGGGTCTAATAAGTAGTTTTATAATTTGTTCTGAAGTTTATCCCAATAATATAGGGAGGATCAAAGGTTATAAAGGAAGTTAAGAAAGACTGGGATAACCCAGGGACCCAAATCTGCTCGATTTATTGTGAGTCCTGAGCTTACTTGGATCCTGAATGCCCTGCAAAAGTCGATCGTTTTGGCTCCCAAACACCGCAAATTAGTTCGTTTGCGAACTAATTTTGGAAACCGAATGTCTGAGCCAATCAAAAGCCACACTTTGGTTGCTGAACATTTTGGAAGTCGAACGGACTTCCGGAACGGATTCCGTTTGACTTCCAAGGTACAACTGACTAATTACTCATATATGTACCTGTCAGGGGGACTCCCTACAGGGACCCGCCCCCCAGTCATCCTGACCAGCACTTCGCCCAGTGACAGCGCTAGCAGCGGGTCAGGAGGAGGGAATGAGGAATGGAGCGGAGAGGAGAGGGGGCTCCAAGACGTGTCAGAGCCTCAGCACCTATCCAGCTGGCCAGAGGGAGAAGGACAGCGCAGCGAGGTGTCAGAGCCTCGGCAACACTCCAGCCAAAGGATGGGAGAAGGCACGCAGCCCCTTCCGGCGCCCGAATTGAGGCGCGCGCCCAAATGCAGGGCTAGAGGGCGGCGTTTTGGGGTGCCAAGGCTTTTATGCTGGTCCAAGACGCGACGGAAGCCATTGCTGTGTTCTGAATCGGACTGGGCAGTCATGTTTTCTGATGTCTCTGCACTGTAAATAATATGCACAATAAAGCTCTTAAAGACAGAGCAGATTGGAGCGTCTTTACTCAAGAGTAGCCGCAACAATCCCCTGCTGATAGTAGATGGCTTTGCAAAGATGGGCTATCCAAAGTGCATTGAGGCATACAATGAATGCCATATCCCCATTCTTATACCCAAGGGACAGGCAGCAGGAAAAAATCAACGGCAATTGTTTTCTCTCAATACTACTGCAGGCTGTAACTGATCACTCAGGGAAAATTGTGGATATTGAAATTGGGAGTGCGAAAGTACTATTATGCTTTTGTATTTCAAAATGCGACATTATCCCAGGCCACGGGCCACGGTGTCTTTGTCCCAGGCAACTGAACCATTACACTAGCTTGGGGTTATACGTACCACTATTAATTCTTGCTGATGCTGTGTATCTCCTCCACCGCTGATTGATGAAGCCATATGGTTGTCATCTAGATGAAATAAAAACTTTCTGCAATATGATTCTCAACCCACTCTTTTTTCTGAAGTATAAGAAACGTGTTTTGTTTTCATTTATTTTACAGCAAAAACCTGAGAGTGTTGGCTTCCATTTTCATTCATATTTGACCCTTGCCACCCTGTGTGGGTGTACAAGTGACTAGTGCTCCATTTTAAATAATATTATGTGCTCTGAATTTTATGAACATTGGAATATCTTTCATTCGGCCAATTGCATTATGTGCCTTAAGCTTACCTTCCAAGTCCCGGACTGCAGAATCCGGGACCGGCAGCCGTGTGACACCGGAAGTTGCATCGACGTAACTTCCGGTGTTGTTTTGCCCTTCTATGGGCACAAAAAATGGCTGCCGCCGGCTTCGAAAGTCGCTTGTACGCATGTCAGGAAGTGCGTCGACGCAACTTCCGGTGTCGCTCCGCCCATCTATGGGCACCAAAAATGACCGCCGCCGACACCAGAAGTCGTGTCTATGCACTTCCGGACATGCGTAGATGCGACTTTTGAAGCCAGCGGCGGCCATTTTTGGTGCCCATAGAAGGGCAAATCGGAAAGAAAAAAATGGTCGCCGGCAGGAGAAAATAACAGAGAAAAACAGGAGACGAAGTGATACGGGGGACCACCAGGAAAAGGTAAGTAAAAACAGGGTTTTCCCGGGGGAAACGGGGTACTTGGCAGCTATGGCCTTAAGTTCCGCAGCAATAGCAATTGCAACATTGTCTCTGCATTTAGTTTTCCCACAGTTTCCAAAGAATCACTGCCAATCACTGGGGCGGGGGAATGTAAAAAACAAAATTAAAAATAATCTAAAGATTTGCTTTGTTGTGCTTGTTAAGAGGCAGCCAACGGCACACCAAAAATACAGTTGGGACTGACTTCTCAGCCATGAAGCTTCATTAATGGCAGGAGCTAGGAGTGAATAAAGTTAAAATTCCATTAGTAGGCAACCTGAATTAAGCAACTGAGATCTACTAGTGCAGAAGCCCAAACATTCACACTGACATGCACATATCATAGAATCATAGCAGCAGACCCTCCAAGTGTCCCTATTTTCCAGGGATGTCCCTGTCTTAGAGAAGCCGTCCCGGTTTCTGATTTGATCCTGGAATGTCCCACTTTTCCTTAGGATGTCCCTATTTTAATAGGAGAAATGTTGGAGGGTGTGGAGTTATCCAACTCCCAAGCCGTTGGAAGGCCACCCTGTATAGGGAAGGTTTTTTTAAAAAAAATGTTGAATGATTTATTATGTTTTTTATATATGTTGGAAGCTGCCCGGGGGGGGGGGGGCTGGGGCAACCCAGTAAGATGTGTGGGGTATAAATAGTAAAATTATCATTATGGAATAGGACGTCCCTGTTTTCATCAGAGAAATGTTGGAGGGTATGTAGTGGAAGAGTGGGAAGGGATCTCAAAAGTCATCTAATTCAGCCCACTGGGAATAAGCCCCATTCAATTCTATGGGACATGCTTCTGAGCAGAAATGGGCCATTCGACGGGGCATTCTGCATCTAACTGTGTATAGAACTGCAGCCTAAGACATGGGGCGTACATTCTGACCAGAATTCAATGGTGATTACTGATGTCCTTCAAACTTGCACATACTTAATGCCTTGTTAATGAACTGGGACTTGAAACACATATCCAATATTGCCAGGAGAATCTTTTAACAGGATGCTATGGGTATCTGAAACAGAAGGAAAAGGACAGTGCCATGTGTACCTGGGCACACTGCCATTAACCTATTCTCTTTTCACTCAGAGATGATTTGTTACAAACAGCTGGTGCCCACCTATACAGCTTTAAGTTTTTATTGGAGAGCGGGAGAATTGTAGGCCTCCGGATTTCACTGAGTAATGGGCTAGCGTCACACCAGCTAAAGCTAGGAGGCAAGTATGTACATAAGAAATAATTTCCTTAAATCATTAATCCCCTTCAGCAAGTGTCAGTTTTTTACTCTTAGTTCCAGGGCAACCCAATCCCCTCAATGCCTGTAAATGGAGACATTTTCTGTCCAGGTGACAGGAAAGCTGGGGTGGGCGAGAGAGAGAGCAGCCACTGCCAAAAATACATGCCAGTCCAAATAGTGGAGGTGTAAGAAGAAACCACCTGCTGTTCACCCATCTTCTATGCCAGAGGATAAACTTTTCCCACAGCAAAAGTTCAGCGTTGGTGCCATTTTCAAACTAGCACACACTTTCAGCGTTATCCAAACAAACAACAGCTACAGGGGCTGGAGTTGGGGGTTATGTATCGGCTTGGCATAAAAGGTTCTGAGGACTATTCTGAGCTTCCCAAAAAAAAAAGAGAGAGGGGAAAGTTGGCAGCGAGAAAATTGGGTGCAAAAGTGGTTGCCAGCACCGAGTAGTGCAAGACTTGAGGCAACTCAAAATGATACATCTTACATGGTGGTGTTCCTAAAGTTGTGAGTACAGAGAGCCAAAGTTGACAGTGCCTGGCATAATTCCCAAGGACTTCATCACAGACAAGAGCACTTGGGAAAACGAGGAGAGGCGTCTGTCGCACACTGTGCCCCAAGAAAACAGGAACAGGAAGCTGCCTTGAGTCAAACTATTTGTTTATGCCCTGGCAATAGGTTCCTAGCGTCTCAGAAGGGACTCACCACGAACGCTGCCCTTGTTCTCTTATAATGCCAATGGCGCCCACCTGAGAGGTGCCAGAACTGAGTTCCAGCAAGTTCCAGCTGAAAAAAGGCCTGTATTTAAAGCAGTATCATACCACTTTGAACAGCTATGGCTTCCCCCAAAGAATCATGGGAACTGTGGTTTATTAAGGGTGCTGAGAGTGCTCACTTAGAGCTATAAGTCACATACAGTGGTACCTCGGTTTATGAACACAATTGGTTCCGGAAGTCTGTTCATAAACTGAAGCGTTCATAAACTGAAGTGAACTTTCCCATTGAAAGTAATGGAAAGTGGATTAATCTGTTCCAGACGGTCCACGGAGTACTTAAACTGAAGCGTACTTAACCCGAAGCATGGGTGTAATTGGTTCCGGAAGTCTGTTCATAAACTGAAGCGTTCATAAACTGAAGCGAACTTTCCCATTGAAAGTAATGGAAAGTGAATTAATCCGTTCTAGATGGGTCCACGGCGTTTGTAAACCGAAAATTCGTAAACCGAGGTGTTCATCAACCGAGGTTCCACTGTAATTGCCTGAGAAGAGGGATTGATTGTTAGCTTACTCTGGGAATTGTAGCTCTGTGGGGGGAATTGGGGTCTCTTTACAACTCTCAGCACCCTGAAACAAGATAGTTACCCAGATTATTTGGGGGAAAGCCAAGCCCAGGACGGTTTGATGTGGTATGATACTGCTTTAAATGTATGGTGTGTTTGTGTGGTCATAGTGTAAAATGTGGGGAAAACTCACACTTGAGTTATCTGTGGGTTGCAGTCCTCAGTTATTTAAAACAAAGAGCAGCAATAATTTATTTCAACACTGCAAACGCCAACAAGTATCTGTACACACCAAAAATTTGTAAACACAACGTTTGGCATCTGAAACAGAGTAAACAGTTGTAGCACTGAAAAATTAGACTACGTTCAGAACAAAATGGAGGACAAGTAACAAAATCCTTCCCAAACTCATGAATTTTCCAATCCCTCATTAATATATTGTTATGAGTTTGTAAGTGCCAGACCCCTCGAATCCAGAAAGTGCTAAAAGATAAGACAGGCTAGCTTCTTGATGAGGTAATTGCCTGGGTGATGGGCCATTAAGAGAACAAAGGAACAAAGGACAAATGGGTTGTGGCCCTCCCTCAACTCAACTCTCAGATAGTGAGAAGGACAAATGCCAGATTTCAGAGTTGAAAGTGCATGTGAAGTAAAGCAGAAGTAAAGCAGCAAGCTGGAGAGAGAAATAAAGAGCAATGTTTGATGTCTGTTTGAATCCAAGGCTGCAGCTTAGTGTTCAAAACTGCCATTGTTCTAGGCGCATTTTGCGACAAGGAATTTCTTTAGCGCGAGCAGTTTCTGACTTCTGGGCGCAGTACTGCGCCTAAGATTTCAGATTAAAACTGCAGAGTGGAAGGAAGGAGGAGCTTTTTATGCCTCCCCACTTCTAGCTGCTCTCTGAAGACTGGAGAAGAGACCCTCTTAAGAATGGGCAGGGGAAGGACTAGAACATGTGAAAAATGAACATACCCTGTTTCTCATATTTTAAGACATACCCATAAAATAAGCCATAGCAGGATTTTTAAGCATTCAAGGAATATAAGCCATACCCCGAAAATAAGACATAGTGATAGGCGCAGCAGCAATGCCGGCTGCAGCAGGAGGAGGAGGAAAAAAATAAGACATCTCTTGAAAATAAGCCATAGTGTGTGTTTTTTGAGGAAAAAATAAATATAAGACGTGTCTTATAATATGAGAAATACGGTAATATTTTAGTTGCAGTTCATTCATTTTTCAGCTCTGTATTCTTGTTATAAAAAAACACACCTAGATAGTCCAACTTTAAGGTGCCGTTTAGCTCCTAGCTTTCATATCTCAGTTTCTAACACTGCTGTGGCTATGGGAGAAACAAGACCTTCTAGGGGTGTTAATGCTGTGAACCCCTCCACTGTAAGCTCAGGTTGTATATATGTGTAAATAAACCATATATCATAAAGACACCACAGTCTGCACTTTGCCTCATTTCCAAAAGAAAATGGCGCCTGGATCCTCTGTATTCTCACAGGGCTCAGAGTTTGGAGTGACACACAACAATAACATGTGCCTACTTTGAAGTAGAAGTTGTGTTGCAGGCAGTCACAGCACAGTATAAAAATATACAGCATGCGTCACAGTTCAAATATGGCTGCCGGCTGTACGCATGAGGCTTCCTTTTTGCCCTAATCATCCTTTGAGAAGACTGGGTCGAAGTCAGGTGGCGCTGTGGTTAAACCACTGAGCCTAGGGCTTGCCGATCAGAAGGTCGGCGGTTCAAATCCCTGTGACGGGGTGAGCTCCCGTTGCTTGGTCCCAGCTCCTGCCAACCTAGCAGTTCGAAAGCACGTCAAAGTGCAAGTAGATAAATAGGTACCGCTACAGCAGAAAGCGAGAAAGGCAGAAAGCGAGAAAGGCAGAAAGCGAGAAAGGCAGAAAACGATAAAGGCAGGAAGCGATGATGGCAGAAAGCGAGGAGGAATTAAAGAACCTTTTAATGAGGGTGAAAGAGGAGAGCGCAAAATATGGTCTGAAGCTCAACATCAAAAAAACCGAGAAAGGCAGAAAGCGATGATGGCAGAAAGCGAGGAGGAATTAAAGAACCTTTTAATGAGGGTGCAAGTGCAAGTAGATAAATAGGTACCGCTACAGCAGAAAGCGAGAAAGGCAGAAAGCGAGAAAGGCAGAAAGCGAGAAAGGCAGAAAGCGAGAAAGGCAGAAAGCGAGAAAGGCAGAAAGCGATGATGGCAGAAAGCGAGGAGGAATTAAAGAACCTTTTAATGAGGGTGAAAGAGGAGAGCGCAAAATATGGTCTGAAGCTCAACATCAAAAAAACCAAGATCATGGCCACTGGTCCCATCACCTCCTGGCAAATAGAAGGGGAAGAAATGGAGGCAGTGAGAGATTTTACTTTCTTGGGCTCCTTGATCACTGCAGATGGTGACAGCAGTCACGAAATTAAAAGACGCCTGCTTCTTGGGAGAAAAGCAATGACAAACCTAGACAGCATCTTAAAAAGCAGAGACATCACTTTGCCGACAAAGGTCCGTATAGTTAAAGCTATGGTTTTCCCAGTAGTGATGTATGGAAGTGAGAGCTGGACCATAAAGAAGGCTGATCGTCGAAGAATTGATGCTTTTGAATTATGGTGCTGGAGGAGACTCTTGAGAGTCCCATGGACTGCTAGAAGATCAAACCTATCCATTCTTAAGGAAATCAGCCCTGAGTGCTCCCTGGAAGGACAGATCGTGAAGCTGAGGCTCCAATACTTTGGCCACCTCATGAGAAGAGAAGAATCCTTGGAAAAGACCCTGATGTTGGGAAAGATGGAGGGCACTAGGAGAAGGGGACGACAGAGGACGAGATGGTTGGACAGTGTTCTCGAAGCTACGAACATGAGTTTGACCAAACTGCGGGAGGCAGTGCAAGACAGGAGTGCCTGGCGTGCTATGGTCCATGGGGTCACGAAGAGTCGGACACGACTAAACGACTAAACAACAACAACAGCGGGAAGGTAAACGGCGTTTCCATTTGCTGCTCTGGTTTGCCAGAAGCGGCTTTGTCATGCTGGCCACATGACCTGGAAGCTGTACGCCGGCTCCCTCAGCCAATAATGCGAGATGAGCGTGCAACCCCAGAGTCGGTCACGACTGGACCTAATGGTCAGGGGTCCCCTTTACCCTTTACCTTTACTTTGAAGTAGAAGTTGTGTTGCAGGCAGTCACAGCATAGTACGCCCTTAGATGTGCTAAAAATATACAGCATGCGTCACAGTTCAAATATGGCTGCCGGCTGTACGCATGAGGCTTCCTTTTTGCCCTAATCATCCTTTGAGAAGACTGGGTCGAAGTCAACGGCTGAAAGACAGAATGCAGTTCCTGACAGATGGAAGCATCCTTGGAGTGAATCAGTGTTGAGTGTGCTTCCAAAATGCTAAGCAGTGAGGGACTCCTCCTCCCCAAGTTTTCAGCAATGACATATTTGTCTGCTGGATCAAGACTTTGCGAGTTTGGGACCAGCTCCAGGGGTTCCCACTGACAAGGTATTATTGCAGTAGGATTAGGTTTTGTACTCTATGTTGGGCTGCCTGGAGTCACAGCACAGCGCCCTCCTTTCCTAGCACCTGGGTCTTTAACAGCAAATATATGCTCTAAAGGAGAACAATTTCTTCCAGGAGCAACCATGACCTTTGCACAATCCCCAGGTGGATTCCTCGAACCAACCTTCCCAACACCTGCAGCCTCCTTTACTGCTAATGTTGCCCAAACAGCACTTCGTTGCTGTTCGGCAGAACATCAGGAGTTGTAATGGTGACGACAGAAACATGATTGGGTTTCCCCCTGAGATTGAATGATGGCCGAGAGACCCTGCATTATAGTCACTGTTGTGCCCAGCAGGGCTACTGTGTCACCAAAGGAGTTCATTCATTTTTGGTTCCTCTCCCTAGGACCAAGCTGCATCATTTTCTGTTACGGTTACCATGTTCTCCAAAACAATGCTCTCCCTGTTCAGTTAAAATAAAAAGTGATTTTCTCAGTGTTGCCCCCTTCACATTCTGTGTTTTGCTGTTGTGTCCTCAGTTCTCCCCTTGCCTCCTCAAGGAGCCCGTGCAGTAAAGCCTTGGGCTGCTGATGTTGTGCCCTCTTTGACCTTATCTGTGCTAGTCCGGTGGCAGATGAAAGGGTAGCATTTGGACTGGCGATTGCTGGGTGTATTTTGGGGGTAGTGATAGAATCCATAAGGCCCCCAGACACTTTGCTCAACAACTCACATACTATAAAATGAACTAAGAGGCCCACCAACTGTGCTGGCAGCACGATAAGATTGGAAAAATCCATAGTAGAGTGCTTTCCACCTCCCTCCACATCCTTTTTGCCTTTTGTACTGTGCCTTTTCAAGCACAGGGTAAGGATTCAGGCTGAAGCCTAATGTAACTGAGCTAGCGACGATGGCTACCAGCTGAGTGCAGCTAGACCAGCAGTTTCCCTTCTGCTTAAAATCAAAACAAAACTGAGAACTGCAAATTTAACAGGTAGAAGTAGTGGAGCACCTAAAACTTCATGGTTCCAAGTATTCCTCCCCCCCAAATATATAGGCAATGAACCATGGCCTTGGCCAGGAAGGGGGGCAGGATACCTACCTGTCCTGTTCTAGAACCGAGCTTCCTGCAACGTGATTGGTCAGTTCATGGAAGCCACCAAGTACCTTTCCGGCAGATGACATTATCACTCCTGCACAAAAAACACAGGTCCAGATTAATGGCATGAGGGACATAAGACTTAATGGCCGATGCTGCCCCATTATGGGGGGCCTCTGTAAACCTGATGTCCTTGGAGACGGTCCAAAATCAATTTCTGAGAAGTTTGTTAAAACTGCCCCAGTGTGTGAGCAATTCAGCCATTCGTTTAGAACTAAAAATCCCTTCTCTAGAAAATGCACTATGGAGACGTATTTTTTGTTATTGGCTGTCCTTGCGACACAGACTTTCAAAACTCTATCTCATTCAATGTCTCTGGCGAGATGAATTCGCTAGCCCATGGGCAGAGAAGATACACACAAAAATCGTGTCCTATGGACTGTCTCCATCGGACCTATTGGAACTAGATCTCGCCTCGGCCAAGAGAATACTTATTCAAAAACTAGATGAGTTTGACCTCCAACAAAATGTCATAATGGGAAGTGGTACATGTTCACCGCTGAATCTTGGTATATGGCTCACACTGCAGATTCCATCTTATTTGTCATCTTTATCCGTTGCGGCTCACAGATTTGCTTTTACTAAAGCAAGATTTAACGTTTTTCCATCCAACGTTATGGGCAATAGGTTTACTAAAGGACAAATTTCAGCATTATGTGCATGTGACAACAAAACTGTAGAATCTCTCCACCATATATTATTCTGTTGTCCTTTGCACACAGACTCCCGGACCAGATTTCTATTTCCCTTAATAACAGAAAGTTTGACTGAGAACTTGGAGTCTCAGTTAACATATCTGCTACAAGACAGCGACTCTAGCAGAACACTGCTAGTAGCAAGATATTTGGTTACAGTTCTCTCATACAAAAGGAAAAATGGTTTACTTCATGATTATTGAAAATCTGTTTTATTACCCGATTTATAGTGGAAATTGTCGAAACAAATGTACTGTTCCATCTATTTTAGCCAAGGAATTATTGCAAATTATATCTGCCTATATGTATTGATTTTTTAAAACTTTATTTACTCTTGCTTTATTTTATCCTGTCTTGCCCAGTGTTTTTGTACATTGTGTTGCATAAGATTATATTGTGGGCCTTTGGCCGAAATAACAATAAAGTTCAAAGAGTACGACTTAACAGGGAAGTCCTATACAGAGTCAGATTAATCATGAGGCTAATACAGTAAATTAATAATATCTCAGAGGGCCTTGTTATGTTTCATTTCTGGCCTCAGTTCTTGGACTGAGGACTGAACTTGGACTGGCAGCTCTCTTTTCCATATCTTCCACTCAGGCCCATATTAAAGGAATGAGAGGCTTAAGATCATTTTCACAAATCACACTTTAAAATGCCTTATTGAGCCAGTTTCCCATATATATATATATATATATATATATATATATATATATATATATATAACATTCCCCCAAGGGGTTAATCTTTGCAAATTGGAGATCTAAGCCTAATCAGTGCCTGCAACATTTCATTGTTACTAATTTGTTGAAACTCTGGGATGGATGCAGAAATAGGCTAAGCCTGGCTAAATCCCCCTTTGCAGCCATAATTTGTGCTAGTGACTTCAGTCCTGATAGTCTGCCAGCCATTTGCTGTAAGTGTGATTAATCATGGTTTTGTGTGAAATTTTCTGTTCCTCTGTGGCAGATAAGTTATCTTCATTGTGTAGGCTTCCAAAAAAAAAAAATCCCCACAAAGCATACAGCTCTATTTTTGATCCCAAGAAACATGGGCACATAAAAGAGTGGATATGGTGCTGAATCCTATCTTTTGAGGTCAAGGAAACTAATGGGCTGTCAAATAAAATATCAAACTAATAAACACAGTGATGAGATTTTGGACTTTAGTTT
The DNA here is from genome assembly GCF_963506605.1 of Zootoca vivipara. Lineage (NCBI taxonomy): Eukaryota > Metazoa > Chordata > Lepidosauria > Squamata > Lacertidae > Zootoca > Zootoca vivipara. The sequence continues at coordinate 27,781,845 of NC_083291.1, read as the reverse complement.
CACCTTCCATGCGTAAGAGCTGTATACTTACTACTAGTTACTCTACCTCCAGTGTGCTCCCACCACTGGCGTTTGAAGCTGCGCATGCGTGACCTTAGCCACAATCTATGTATATCCTGTATTTTCTTAAGAATGATTCCTGTTTGATGTGCTTTCCTTCAAAGCAGCTCCCATCCAATTTGAAAATGCAAACTGCGTTCACTGTGTAGTTGTCAAGGGGCTGACAGGAAGATCAGGTCATTCACAGTTCAGAGAGGGAGACTCGAGGCTAACCTGCAGTTCGTTTCTTTATTAAGGAAAGGGGGAAATACAAGGAGGCTCATAAAGGCAAACTCCCCTAATGAAGAAGTTGCTCGAACCGGAGTGCGGCCCCTCTGTCACTCTCTAGCTTTCTGAGTCGGGGCTCCTCCCCTGTAATCTTCTGCTATGGGGAGCCCCAGAAGCCTTGTCCTGTACCTGCCTGGCCCCTTGTTCAGCAACATGTAACATCCTTCATGTTCTAGAAGAAAGTGGAGCCAGAGAGCCATCAGCAGAGAAGCTGTCATGACGGGGCTGCAGGGGAGGTTGAATCCTGACAAGACAGAAGTACTGTTTGTGGGGGACAGGAGGCGGGCAGGTGTGGGGGGGCTCCCTGGTCCGGAATGGGGTAACTGTGCCCCTGAAGGACCAGCCTGGGAGTCATTTTGGACTCACAGCTGTCCATGGAGGCGCAGGTTAATTCTGTATCCAGGGCAGCTGTTTATCAGCTCCATCTGCTACGCAGGCTGAGACCCTACCTGCCTGCAGACTGTCTCGCCAGAGTGGTGCATGCTCTAGTTATCTCTCGCTTGGACTACTGCAATGCGCTCTATGTGGGGCTACCTTTGAAGGTGACCCAGAAACTACAATTAATCCAGAATGCGGCAGCTAGACTGGTGACTGGGACTGGCCGCCAATACCACATAACACCGGTCTTGAAAGACCTGCATTGGCTCCCAGTATGTTTCCAAGCACAATTCAAAGTGTTGGTGCTGACCTTTAAAGCCCTAAACGGCCTCGGTCCAGTATACCTGATGGAGCGTCTCGACCTCCATCGCTCTGCCCGGACACTGAGGTCCAGCCCCGAGGGCCTTCTGGTGGTTCCCTCGCTGCGAGAAGCCAAGTTACAGGGAACCAGGCAGAGGGCCTTCTCGGTAGTGGCACCCGCCCTGTGGAAAGTGCACACGTTTGAGACAGCCGTTGCACAGGTGCAGGTGACAGCTCCATGAATTCAGGGCAGTTGCAGACGCAGGGAAACCAAACAGGTCATGTACATGGGGTGAAGATCATGCATTCACAATGGGTGAATGCAACCTTCCTGCATTTTTAAGCCACTAATGTGTACATAGTGAAGAACCCCCATCGTTCTGCCCGGACACTGAGGTCCAGTACCGAGGGCCTTTTGGCGGTTCCCTCATTGCGAGAAGCCAAGTTGCAGGGAATCAGGCAGAGGGCCTTCTCGGTGGTGGCACCCGCCCTGTGGAATGCCCTCCCATCAGATGTCAAAGAGAAAAACAGCTACCAGATCTTTAGAAGACATCTGAAGGCAGCCCTGTTTAGGGAGGCTTTTAATGTTTAATAGATTATTTTATTTCATTTTTCTGTTGGAAGCCGCCCAGAGTGGCTGGGGAAACCCAGCCAGATGGGCGGGGTATAAATAATAATAATAATAATAATAATAATAATAATAATAATAATAATAATAATATATTATTATTATTATTATTATTATTATTATTATTATTATTAAAACTGATTTTTATCCCTATTGCCTTGAGTTACTTGTTTGTCACAGTCGTAATTAAGTGGTATAGAAATTGTCAAAATAAAAAAAATGAAACATAAAGTATAGATTGCAGATCCAGATATATGGAAAAGGCACAGAACTTTAACAACAGTGTAGATCAATTAATTAAGGATCAATTAAGGATCAATCCACAATGGGCAAAATGGAGACCTGTGATTTGTGGGGAGGGCAGTATCCATTTATTTTGGGTTTTTTCACATTATTATTATTATTATTATTATTATTATTATTATTATTATTATTATTATCATTATTGTCTTACACAAGAGTGGAAGACTGATACAGAGATCTTTGGCAAGACCTCTGGTTTTTTTTTGTTTTTTTAAGAAGTCCAATGTATATTTTCCATTTAAACCCCCACATTTACCTCAAGAGATCTTGAGAGAATAGTCAGTCCCAAACAGGCATGTGCCAATCATTGGCAATCGGTTTCTTTCCTCTGGTATTGGGGGCTGCTGCAAACAAACTGACTAGCTTGTGCTTAGGTAAAGAACAAATGGAATAAAACATGTGGCGATAAAGACCACTCATCAAAATGTCACTGTACACAACAAACCATCCGCACACCCCAAAATGTACTTAACAAGCTTCTACACCAGCTGTGACACCAGCTGTATAACAGGTAATTTTCACTTGCTAGATTTTCTGTGATAAGGGAAATGTTGAAAAAAGTGTGGGCTCGCATCTTGATGCTGTGACAGCATGTAGATGCTGCAAAAATAAACAAAACGTGTGCACAAGCAGCACCAATTTCACAATTAACCCCTGTCTGAAAGCAGCCATAACCCCAACCCTGCCTTTGATATGCGTCAGTGATGGGACATGTCGCTTTCACCTGGGAACATCTCTTTCAGTCATGCTTCACAAATAAAAATACTGATAATGTATTGAAAAGGAAAGAAAATTCAGGAAAATGTCAGGAAAGAAAATACAATTGGCTAAGGAGGAATACAAAGTAATGACGAAACAAGAGAAGGTTTCAGAATGAAAGGTTTACTCTGAAACAGATGGAACATTATAAGATAGAAAGCTGTAGTGGAGCATGCTATGAAGCATGAAGTCCTTCCTTTGACTATTGTTTCCACCATGAACTCACGTTGGTGGTCTTGAACAAGGACAAGGCATTTGCTTCTTAGCCTCAGCATTCACTCCACTCCATCTGTGATATGGGCATGATGATAATAAGATGAACCTACTCCACAGGAGTAAAACTAAGATCATCATGGCCACTGGTCCCATCACTTCCTGGCATATAGAAGGGGAGGAAATGGAGGCAGTGAGAGATTTTACTTTCTTGGGTTCCATGATTACTGCAGATGGTGACAGCAGTCACGGAATTAAAAGACGCCTGCTTCTTGGGAGAAAAGCAATGACAAACCTAGACAGCATCTTAAAAAGCAGAGACATCACCTTGCCGACAAAGGTCCGTATAGTTAAAGCTATGGTTTTCCCAGTAGTGATGTATGGAAGTGAGAGCTGGACCATAAAGAAGGCTGATCGCCGAAGAATTGATGCTTTTGAATTATGGTGCTGGAGGAGACTCTTGAGAGTCCCATGGACTGCAAGAAGATCAAACCTCTCCATTCTGAAGGAAATCAGCCCTGAGTGCTCCCTGGAAGGACAGATCGTGAAGCTGAGGCTCCAATACTTTGGCCACCTCATGAGAAGAGAAGACTCCCTGGAAAAGACCCTGATGTTGGGAAAGATGGAGGGCACAAGGAGAAGGGGAAGACAGAGGATGAGATGGTTGGACAGTGTTCTCGAAGCTACGAACATGAGTCTGACCAAACTGCGGGAGGCAGTGGAAGACAGGAGTGCCTGGCGTGCTCTGGTCCAGGGGGTCACGAAGAGTCGGACACAACTAAACGACTAAACAACAACAACTCCACAGGGTTGTTGCATATGAAGCACATCAAACACATGAAAGCGCAGTATTGGTGGTAAATATTATTAATGAAATGTTTCTGCTTTCGCCACTTGAAAGGTGTAATACGAAAAAATTAGGCTTCTTGTGGAGCACAATCTGCTTGATGGGTTGAGTCTGGTACTGTATAGGGGGACCCATTGCCATAGCCACATGTCAGGCTGAAATGGATGAATTCTGTGATACACGGATTATTTTAAGCTACTATGGTATGCAACCTGGCACATGAAAACAGCAAAATTACTTTTCAGAAGCAAAAAAACTCTGTTATGGGAAAGCAAAGCAACTCATTTCCACAAATGTATGTTTTGCTTTAGTTCCAGTTCTGTGCTGCGTTCACAGAAATCTCCATGACATTTCTTATCCCTATAAATAATGCAGTACCACGATCAAAGGAAATGGATATATTTTTGTAGTTCAGCTTCGTGCATTCAACTGAGTATCCTCCAGTAAACAGGGAAGTTTGCATACAATAAGATATTAATATTATTCAATCCTCATATAATGAATTTTTTCCCCTTAAATATATGAGGAGTGACTACAACTTTTGTATGGATAAAAGACTGTCAAATTTCATTGAGAAAGAGTTGGAGAGTTTCAGTGCTTTCTGCAATGTTCGCTCCACACATCAATGGGGGGCGCTTTTTGCGTGGACGCGCGCAGCCCCCTGATCCCAGAGGGCGGCTCCCTGGAAGTTCAGGTCTGGCACCGCCTTCCCAGGTAGGATGCCAGGGGTCTCCACCTACCCAAGCCTGGCATCCAATCCTGCCTGGGGAGGTGTTGCCAGGGGATGGCCAGGTAAGGGGAGGGACAAACCGGCTCGGACAATAGCATTTGAACCTTATCTCCAAGCACCAGTTGGTTCCAGAGCTTCTCCCACCCTCCACACCCTTCATTCATTTGGCGGTGTCAGGCCTTAGGCGGAATTCTTTGTCGATTTTCCTAGAGGGAGGGGTGTGAGGCGGAGACCTCACCCCCTTTGCGGCGACAAGATCGGGGTATTGGGGGAAGCCTTGACCATGCCAATAGGTGTAATCACTTCCCCCTACCAGCGGCAGCGAACAGGGGGCGGGCTCTCTCTGCTTGAACATATGTTCTCCAGAGCCAGCCCCAACCCCCATACATGTGGATGACCCCGAAGCCTCCCAGAACCCCGGCTGGGGACTGGGAAGGATGACGCCCAATGCCTGAAGCCAAGGTCTCCCTACATCTGAATTTGAATAAAGTTGTGGCCAATTTGAATCCCATAGCACGTTGTCTCATGTATTTATTCCGCTCAGGGGGTCGCCTGCGGGTTTGGGGGACTCCGCCTGTCCATGCCATAGCTGCCAAGTCTCCCGTTTTCCCCGGGAAAACCCCTTTTTTACTTACCTTTTCCCGGTGGTCCCCCGTATCATTACGTCTCCCGTTTTTCTCCGCTATTTTCTCCTGCCGGCGGCCATTTTTCCCCTTTCCGATCTGCCCTTCTATGGGCACCAAAAATGGCCGCCGCCAGCTTCAAAAGTCGCATCTACGCATGTCCGGAAGTGCATAGACGTAACTTCCGGTGTTGGTGGAGGCCATTTTTGGTGCCCATAGATGGGCGGAGCGACACCGGAAGTTGCGTTGGCGCACTTCCTGACATGCGTACAAGCGAGTTTCAAAGCCGGCGGCGGCCATTTTTGGTGCCCATAGAAGGGCAAAGCGACACCGGAAGTTACATCGACGCAACTTCCGGTGTCAAATGGCTGCCGGTCCCGGATTCTGCAGTCCGGAACTTGGAAGGTAAGGTCCATGCAAAGCCAGTTTCTACCAACATTTACCAAACATTTATTTCTCCAGCCCATGTCTGACCATCACTTAAATCACTACTTCTGATATACCAAGGAATGATGCCCATTTTCAAATCTGTCCTATGTTTCCCCCTAGGGAAAAAAAAGATAAGGAATACTTCTTCCTAAACTCAAAATCCTGTTACTTCCTTTCCTCAGGGTGGGAAAAGGGCAAGTGAGAAATACGTTGTCCTTACTCCCTCAACCGTAGATCTCTTTCCACTAGATACAATGGATGTGATGGGGATCCACTGATGAAATCTCCTCCTCCCAAATGGGCAAGCTTGCCCTCAACAAAGAAAATGAAAACTGTAACACAAAATGGGTTAAAATTGCAATTCCTTCCCTTTCCTTTCAGTTTAGACAGCAAGTGTGGTCCCAAGCAGAGATATAATAATAATAATATAATTTATTATTTATACCCTGCCCATCTGGTTTCCCCATCCACTCTGGGCGGCTTCCAACACAATATTAAAATACAATAATTTAAAAAAACATTAAAAGCTTCCCTAAACAGGTAAAAGGAGGGGGTTGGTGCTGCGACAATTGATGGAGGGTTAGAGGAGCAAAGCTAAGTCAATTTTCCACCATGCAGACTGACCCCCTTTCTGATGAAACATCAATCTGGGGATATGTCTAATGTGACTCCCAGACTGGCCTCTCCATGTGTCAGGATGCTGTCAGCGGCTCCCAGCTGGTTGCCCAGGAAAGTATAAAGACAAGGGAAAGTTTCTTACCATCCTCTTTAATTTCAATCTTTACAGAGAGAAGCTATAGAACCCAGCCTCTTGGATAATGGTGTTGCCCCGAGTGAATCTTCACCCCACCCACCTCTCCCACTTCCTCATTCATCCCTTCTACGGGTGCTGCTGCGTGCCCTCTGTCTTTGAGCTCTTTGCTCTCCTACTTTTAAGGCTCGCCGGGTTCTGGGAGATGGAGGGTCTGGAATGCTTCCGAATGACACCGTGTCAGCCAGCTGCTGCTCCAGTTCTGCCGCCTCCTCTCCCATTTTTTCCCATCTTTCCCCCTCACCTGCCTCCCGCAAACCACTGTTGTAAATCTATACTGTTTTCCTCCTCCCTGGAAGGGTCAGGATGGGGAGGCTGTCTCCACCATTCCTCCTCTGCCCAGTCCCTCACACCATGTGGCTTTTAGAAAGCTCACCTGTTTCCACTGCCCCTGTACTGGGCTTTACTGCCAAACATTTTGATTCCAGCAGCGGCCAACCAGAGGCAGGTCATAAGGACAATAGCTCTCCATTATTGGTCGCCTCTGGACTTGGAGGCTCAATTTAATTATTGTGACTACTAGCCACAGTTAGCCCTATCCTCTGTGAATTTCTCTAATCCCTTTTCTAAGCCGACGACTGCAACCACCACATACTGTAGAAACAAATTCAATCGTTTAATTATGAGTTGACTTGACTGACTAGGCTGTTTTGTCAGTACTGAATGTTCACTGGAAGATCTTGAACTTCCAGCAATAGGAGAGAGAGGAATCTATCCACTTTCTTTACACCATTTACAATTTTACAAGCCTCTACAGTAATCTCCATACTATATTAAATTTAAGCAGGGTGCCCATATAGCAACTCCCAATTAAATCTGACTTAGAGGGATCAGAGTTTTTCAAGTTGTTCTAGTAAATGATGACATTTACCAGTAAGTTATGGAAATAAGGATGAAACGTGTTCAGTCACTGAAAGCAGTCAAATTCCTTTAAACTTTCCCATAGGCCTCCTAAAAATCTTTGGTATTACTGATGTTTGTCGATAATCACTTGAAACTGGCTTGGATTTGTGACTCCCCTGCAAGGCCCGGCCCTTTGGAGGTTGCAGGATTAGTCACTCTTCTGGTTCATTAAGTCCAAGCAGCTCTTAATGCTCCCCCAAACAACCTACCCGAAGCACCTAATAATTTGCATAGATTAGAAGGAGATTCCTCTGGAGAGCAGGATTATTTATTTACTTACTGGACTTTATATTCAACCCCACCACGTGGGGTGAAATCTTCTACCCTAGAATCCCCTAGACCAGTTCATACAATAAAAATCAGTACAGTGGTACCTCGGTTTACAAACACAATTGGTTCCGGAAGTCTGTACTTAACCTGAAGTGTACTTACCGGTAACCTGAAGCGAACTTTCCCATAGAAAGTAATGGAAAGTGGATTAATCTGTTCCAGACGGGTCCGCGGAGTACTCAACCTGAAGCGTACTTAACCCGAAATATGAGTGTAATTGGTTCCGAAAGTCTGTACTTAACCCGAAGCGTACTTAACCTGAAGCGAACTTTCCCATTGAAAGTAATGGAAAGTGGACAAGAAATTGAGAATAAAATAAGATGGATTAAACAAAAAATATTTGAGTGGGGAGACAAAGTAGGAAAATTGCTAGCATGGAAATTAAGGAAAAAACAAAAAGAGAGATTAATTACGGAAATAAAATATAAAGGAAAGAAACTGAGAAGGCAAGAAGAAATACAGAAATGCTTTAATCATTATTATAAGAACTTATATGAGGAAAAGAAAATTGATGAGGGGAAATTAGAGGAATATTTCTCAAAAAGGAGGAAAGAAAAATTAACAGAAGAGGAGAGAGAAATGCTTAACAAACCAGTGTCAAAACAAGAGATATATGAAGCCATAAGAAAATTAAAAGTGGGGAAATCACCAGGGACAGATGGTTTGTCGAGCCGGCATTATAAAGTATTTAGAGAAGAATTAGGAGAAATTTTGCAAAAAGTGATGAATGATATTTTAGAGAAGGGAACTATACCTAGGTCATGACAAGAAGGATATGTAGTATTAATCCCGAAAGGAGAGCAAGACGAAAGACAGGTAGGGGATTTCAGGCCAATTTCGTTACTTAATATCGATTATAAAAATTTTACTGATATTTTAGCGACTAGACTGAAAAAAAATATTAACTAGGATTATAGGCCAAGATCAACAAGGATTCCTACTGGGAAGAAAAATGGCAAAGAATGTGAGAATTGTATTGGATTTATTGGAATATTTGGACTGGTCTCCGGGGGGAAAAGGCAGCCTTTGTTTTTCTGGACATAGAAAAAGCCTTTGATTCTCTATCCTGGAATTTTATAAAAAGATCATTAAAAGAAATTGGAATCAAAGATAAATTTATGAGAGGAATCAACTCAATATATAATAATCAAACAGCCAAATTGATTCTAAATGGAGAGGTATTGGAGGACTTTGCAATAAGGAGGGGAACAAGACAGGGCTGCCCCTTATCCCCCCTGTTATTTATATTATCAATAGAATTCTTATTGGCGGATATTAAAAAAGAGGAGAAAATTGAAGGAATTAGAGTAAAAGACAAAATTTTTAAGATAAAAGCTTTTGCTGATGACATGATTGTGATGTTAGAAGAACCAAGTGATTCAATTAAAAAATTAGAGGAGATGTTAATTTTTTTTAAAGAAATATCAGGATTAAAGATTAATGAAAAAAAGACAAAAATGATGTTGAAAAATATGGGACAGATGGACAAGAGCAAATTGCAACAAATTTCAAATTGGGAAATTGTGAATAAATTTAAATATTTAGGTATCATAATTAGCATTAATAATATAGATTTATATGAAAATAATTATGGAAAATTATGGAGGGAAATAAAGAAAGATTTGGAGAGATGGAGGGACTTAAATCTTTCCTTCTCAGGTAGGATAGCAACAATAAAGATGGCGATTTTACCAAGAATCTTATTTTTGTACCAAATGCTACCCATATTGGGGGGGGAAAGAGATTTTTGAGGAGTGGAGGAGAGATTTAAGCAAGTTTATATGGCTGGACAAGAAACCAAGAATTCAATACAAATTGCTTACAGACGTAAAAGAAAGAGGGGGGTGGAGGGTCCCAGATTTGAGACTTTATTACGCATCATCGTGTATGTGTTGGCTTAAAGATTGGCTAACATTAGAGGATGAAGAGCTATTAGAGGTGGAAGGATTTAGAAACGCAGGGGGATGGCACACATATTTATTAGAAACAGAGAAAGGGAAAAATAAACAATTTAGCAACCATGTGATTAAAAAATCAATATTTAAGATCTGGCAGGAATTTAAAAATTTAATGGAATCAAAGATACCGTGGTGGGTCTCACCCTTTGAGATGACGGCCCTAGGGAGAAGGTGGAAAAAAGAAAAATGGTTGACTTATCAATATATTTTGGTAAGTGAGGATGGACAGTGGAAGTTAAAACCATATGAAGAAATTAAACAATATTGCAATAGTTGGTTGCAATATATGCAGATACAAAGCCTTTTCCAGGAACATAAAAAAATAGGATTTACAATTGGAAAGTCAAAATTACAAGAACTATTAATAGAAAATAAGGAGAAATCATTATCAAAAATATATAAATTCCTGTTAGAGTGGGAGCTAAAAGATGAAGCAATCAAAGAGGTAATGACAAAGTGGGCTCAAGATCTGGGGAGGCCGATTTACATGGCACAATGGGAGAGTATATGGAAAGTTTCGATGCGATTTACGGCTAGCATGAATATAAAAGAAAATATCTTGAAACTCGTTTACAGATGGCACCTGACCCCGAATAAATTAGCCAAAATATATAGAAATGATTTAGACAATTGTTGGAAATGTGGTGAAAAAGGAGGAAATTATTTTCATTGTTGGCGGAGCTGCAAAAAAATTTATAAACTGTGGGGTGAAATTTATGAAGAAATGAAAAAAATGTTGAGGGTGACTTTTGGGGAAAAACCAGAGTATCTATTACTGAGCATCATTCCAGACAATATACCTGATAATAAGAAAAACATATTCTTGTATGCGTGCGTAGCAGCAAGATTACTGATTGCTCAGAAATGGAGGAAGAACGATCTACCCACAATTCAAGAATGGCAATTGAAAATGATTGAATTCATGAATCTAGAGAGAATGACGGCAGCAATTAGAAACACCTCTAAACAGAAATCCAAATTGGAATGGGGGTTTGTAGAAGAATATTTTTTTATAAATGGTATAAAAACAGAGTTGATGATCTGTTTAAATTAGATAGTTATGAGGAAAATAAAAATTTGGAAAATAAAAAAGATAAATTAAAGATATATATAACAAAGGAAAACAACGCAAATTCAAAATGTATTGATAAGGTAAGCGATGTGAAATGACTTGGAAGGTAACCTTCTTTTCTTTTTTCTTATTGGAAACAAGTATATATTGTATAACAAGATCTATACAAAACATTGTGATTTTATGATTTTATATTGTCATATTTTATGAAATTTAAATAAAGGTGATTTTTTTAAATTTAAAAAGAAAGAAAGAAAGAAAGAAAGTAATGGAAAGTGGATAAATCCATTCCAGACGGTCCGTGGAGTACGGTACTTAAACTGAAGCGTACTTAACCTGAAGCGAACTTTCCCATTGAAAGTAATGGAAAGTGGATTAATCCGTTCCAGACACGTCCGCAGAGCACTTAAACTGAAAATATTCAAACCGAGGCATACTTAAACCGAGGTATGACTGTATATGTAATCACACACACACAGGTATATGGAATAAATAATCAGAATAAGAACTTAGTAAAGGTGACACGCCACTTACATGTGGTTGTCTTGTGCGCAACCGCATATATGCCTGGCAACAGGAAATAATTCAGTAATTTAATTCGTACCAGGAAGTGGAGGGAGACAACTGGAGAGTCCTTGTGGCTCATGAGGAGACCCTCCCCAGAGCCCGAAGAGGACTTCAGTGAGGGCAGAGAAGAGACTGGAGGTGCAGCAGGGGTGTGTGTGTGTGTGTGTGTGTGTGTGTGTGTGTGTGTTTAGACTGCGTTCCTGCATGCCCTCCAGCTTCCTTCAGGCCCCAGAGCTTCAAAGGCAGCTGTGGGTACTTTTGGTGGAGCGGATGGCGCTGTGGTCTAAACCACTGAGCCTCTTGGGCTTGCCGATCAGAAGGTCGGCAGTTCGAATCCCCGCAACGGGGTGAGCTCCCATTGCTCTGTCCCAGCTCCTGCCAATCTAGCAGTTCAAAAGCACACCAGTGCAAGTAGATAAATAGGTGACGCTGCGGCGGGAAGGTAAGTGGCATTTCTGTGCACTCTGGCTTCTGTCACGGTGTCCCGTTGCACCACAAGCGGTTTAGTCATGCTGGTCACATGACCCGGAAAGTTGTCTGTGGACAAACGCCAGCTCCCTCAGTCTGAAAGCAGAGATGTTTGGGTTGCAAAACATGCTAGGAAGGGGGTGGGATGAAGGAGGAATGAATATTTTGTTTATTAGGATGGATAAAAAGGATTGAAAACTGGATTGCTGGCTTTGGAACTTGCTGGAATGGAAGGGAATGGCTGAGATGGGGGGGGGGAGGAAAAATTGAAGATAAATGAGAAAATTAAAAATTGGGAAAGTAAAAAGGATTTAAAATATATGGAGGTTCTTGGAAGGGAATTGTGGCAAGGGAAGAAAAGGAATGTTAATTATGCTAGAAGTAAGATGTAGTAATTAATTAGGAGTACTAGAAAGATAATTTTTGCAAGATGAATAATTAAGGGGACGGTTGGGTGCTCCCCTCCTCTTGTCGGTCCTCTATGTGCTGGGAGCTCTTGGTGGCAGGTGGGGCTTCAGGACGGGGAGGGGGGAAGGACCCAATTGGAAAAAGAACCATTTCCATTCTCCTTTTTCCTCTAGGGACTCTTTGTGGCAGGGGCAGCCCCGGGGGGCGGGGGAGGGAGGGTGTGTGAAATAATAACAAAACACAGCTGCCAAGTCTCCCGTATTCCCTGGGAAACCCCCGTTTTCCCAGCTGTCCCCAGCCGAAAAAACAGATTTTTTTGTTTTTTCCCGGTTTATTCTGGTGCGTCGGCCATTTTGGAACTGGGCACAGCAGCATCAAAAGTCACTTCTGAGCATGCTCTGCCCAGTTCCAAAATGGCGGCAGCGCTACTTCCGGTATGCTACTTCCGGTTCGGTCCCTTATTTTTCAGAGAGGAACTTGACAGGTATGTAACAAAAGAGAATTTAATAGAAAATATGGATAGTATGCTAATATAAGATTGGAAAGTTTGGAAATAGAATGAGGAATATGATAAGAAAACTGTTTAAATGAGATTTTAAAATGAAAATCAGAAAGGGGGGAGGTAGGGGAAGCCTACAAAACAATGTTTATGAAAAATGAATAGCTGTGTATTTTTGGTTTTTCTTTTTCTTTTTTCTGTTTCTTTTTTGTGTGATATTTTGTAGTGTGTATTATTTTATGTATCAACAATGTTAGTTTGGATAGATAGTTGGGTGCACACTCGCCTGTATCTCTTCCTGTCATCCTGGAGCCTCTTGGTGACATAGGGGGGGGGTTTCTGGGGGGAGGGGTGGGGACAAACCCAATTATAAAATGAACCACCTTCGACTGCTCACTTTTCAGGGGATTCTCTCGTGGCAGGAGGGGGCTCGTGGAGGGGGGGTTAGAAGAAGGGGATAATATGTTATGTATGTGTATGTTTTTCTTTATTATGCAAAATCAATAAAAAATATTTCAAAAAAAAGAAAGAAAGAAAGCGAGAGGAGCGCTGCAACCCCATAGTTGCCTTTGCCTGGACTTAACTGTCCAGGGGTCCTTTACATTTTTACCTATTTTGGGTACAGTATTTTTGATCTTGGAGGAGACTCTTGAGAGTCCCATGGACTCTGATTTCTGAAGGAAATCAGCCCTGAGTGCTCACTGGAAGGACAGATCGTGAAGCTGAGGCTCCAGTACTTTGGCCACCTCATGAGAAGAGAAGACTCCCTGGAAAATACCCTGATGCTGGGAAAGATGGAGGGTACTAGGAGAAGGGGACGACAGAGGATGAGATGGTTGGACAGTGTTCTCAAAGCCACCAACATGAGTTTGACCCAACTGCGGGAGGCAGTAGAAGACAGGAGTGCCTGGTGTGCTATGGTCCATGGGGTCACGAAGAGTCGGACACGACTAAACGACTAAACAACAACAACAATTTTTGATCTGGATTGGAGAGCAAGTGGCAGAGAGGGCATTCAAAGGGTGTTTGGAGGGTGCTCCCCACTTATGTGGTTTTCACATATGCGTGTGAAAAACCGGAACATAACCCCCGCATAAGTGGGGGGGGGGGTCCTCCTGTAAATAGTTCTACGCAACCCAAGTAGCATTACTGTACTCTCCTATTTAACAGCATACCTAACTCCCACTGTTTCAACTCTTACCAATTGTCCCTGTTTTTCTCAGTTAACATTCTTCACCAGTTACTCACTCTGATTCGACCCACAATTTCATCACACTCCCCTGCTGCTAATCATTTGTCTGCTGTCAGTCATTCACCCATTCCTTCTTCTATTACAGATTTACAGAGATTCATGTGCCATGAAAAAGAAAGAAATGGGCAGGAAGAAATTAAACAATACCCCCCTAAGGATAATCCAGTAGCTATATATGTGGTTTGTAATATACAATAGAAAATGGAATCAATATACCTTGACAATATTAAGGCCTTGTACTTAAAATCAAGGAGAACATGGAAATGTGAAAATAATTGAGCTAAAACCCATGCGATCGATGTTTTGCATAAACTAGATCATATACAGTGGACGCTCGGGTTGCGAACGTGATCCATGTGGGAGGCACATTCGCAACCCACAGCGTTCGCAACCCACAGCGCTGCATCTGCGCACCGGGGGATCGTGATTCGGTGCTTCTGCGCATGTGCAAAGTGCAATTTAGCGCTTCTGTGCATGTGCGCACGCACCGAAACTCGGAAGTAACCCATTCCAGTACTTCCGGGTTCGGCTCAGTGTGCAACCCGAAGCGTCTGTGACCCGAGGTATGACTGTAGTTTGAAATCACATGAGACTGGAAATGGTTGCTCCTTTTTGCAATTCCTTATTGCAGTACATATGAAAATACAAGGCTGCCTCATATTGAATCAGGCAAGCTGGTCCTTCAAGACTAGTCTTGGCTATTACAACAACTACAACAGCAGCAACAACAACAACAGCAAACAGCAACAAACTTTTAAATTGCCCTTCATCCTGTAGGATCTCACGGTGGTATTCAAACAACAAAATTAAAGAACATCTTAATATTTATTTATTTATTTATTTATACATACCCCGTCCATCTGGCTGGGTTTCCCCAGCCACTCTGGGCGGCTAATTACACAGGAAGTAATTAAAACCAGAATCACAGCATAAAATCCAAAACCAAGAAGACAAGTAGTAGGCACTAATAGAAGACCCAAAGCTAGGTCTACCCTTCTCCTGAAAAAGTCTGCATGAAGAGATATGTCTTAAGCAGATGTTGAAAGATTGTCAATGAAGGAAATAGACAAAACTCCAAGGAAAGGTAGTTGGAGGCGGGGAGACACCGCAGAGAAGTCCCTTTCCCTGGCCATCTCATAAAAAGGCCATGCCCGTTGATGGGACAATGAAATGGAGGACCTCCCATACAGACTGGCAGATATGGAGAGGAAAGTTGAGTCCTACTTTAGCATGGTGAATAAAGGCATGCATTTCACTAGCTTATGAATCTTTGAAACTGACTGTGCCTAAGCATATCTTATCGCATTCCACAAGAGCAGCTGCGGCCACAGCAGCTTTTTCAGCTAACACACCTCTTCATAAGGTCTGTAGGGTGAATCCAGCAACTTTCATTAAACATTTTGAAATAGATAAATATGCTTCCGAGGCGACAGCTTTTGTCTGGCAGATCCTCCAGCAGGTTCTTTAGGAGGCAGACATTGAATTACCATATATTTCCATCTATAAGACGCCCCCATGTATAAGACACCCTCTATTTTGGGGGACTCACCAATCACCAATCCATCCTTGGCACTATCCTCGTATAAGACACCCCCTAATTTTTGACATTGTTTTTTTGGGGGGGGGGACCTAGTCTTATACACGGAAAAATACGGTAGTTGTCCCCACAGTTGTTTGTTAGCTTTCGTACATCCCTTAGAAGGCCTGTTCTCATGTGGCTACATTTTGCACTTCCATTGGGTGGGGCACATAAAGAAATGACTCTGGTGAATATTGCAGGATCCGAGCAGTCTTTTGGGTATTTTAGTCCTGAGCTATATAGGCTTTAATGGTCAAAACCAGCACTTTGAATTGTGCCTGGAGACTAATCTATAAGCCAAAGTAGTCTGTCCCTCCTCTAGGCCAGAATATAAAAGACCTTTGTTACCTGGAAGAATTCGACTGGATGGCATAGCAAGGATGCAATAGGAGCAGCAAAGTGCTTATTCACTGGCTTCATGGCCACTGAATGGGTTCAGCAGTAAACACTCACTTGTGTTCAGTATATAAAGACTATTTTGTACAAAGACAAGGCGTAAAGACATTAGATATTTGCGTAAGACTAGAGACCCTGAGAAGGGACCCAGGTGGCGCTGTGGTTAAACCACTGAGCCTAGGGCTTGCTGATCAGAAGGTCAGCGGTTCGAATCCCTGTGACGGGGTGAGCTCCCGTTGCTTGGTCCCAGCTCCTGCCAACCTAGCAGTTCGAAAGCACATCCAAATGCAAGTAGATAAATAGGAACCACTACAGCGGGAAGGTAAACAGCGTTTCCATGTGCTGCTCTGGTTCACCAGAAGCAGCTTTGTCATGCTGGCCACATGACCTGGAAGCTATACGCCGGCTCCCTCGGCCAATAATGCGAGATGAGCGCGCAAACCCAGAGTCGGTCACGACTGGACCTGATGGTCAGGGGTCCCTTTACCTTTTAGAGACCCTGAGAAAGCTTTTCCTAAAACAGTAATTTAAAATAACCATAGATTTGTGTTAAAGACAGTGTCCAAATCTGCCTTAATGAAAGAAATGCCCACAGTGTTCCAGAAAACAAATGGTTTTCTCACAAAAACTAGTCGGGGTGACTCGACCCGGAATTTGCCAGCTTTTTGTTTTGTTTTTTAAAGCTATTTTTATTAAAGCTTGGTGGGGTGGGCAGAAAGACAAAGCAATCTACGAAAGTTAACATCGAATACCAAACATTTTTAAAACGTAAAAACTGAAAGAAAGAAAAGAAAAAGAATTTTGTTTCCTTATACCCAAAGAGCACCAGGCTTGTTTTCTCATAACCAAAGAGCCCAGTGACCGCTGCTTATCATGGAATTGTAGTCAGAAGGGACCCCCAAGGGCCATCTAGTCCAACCCCCCTGCAATGCAGGAATCTCAGCTAAAGCATCCATGACAGATGGCCATCAAAGCTTTGCTTAGGAACCTCCAAGGAAGGAGAGTCCACAACCTCCCAAGGGAAACAGTTGCACTGTCGAACAGCTCTGGGCGGCTTCCAACAAATACCAAATTACATTAAAATATCACAGTTTAAAAACTTCCCTAAACAGGGCTGCCTTTAGGTGTTTTCTAAATGTCAGGTAGTTATTTATCTCCTTGACCTCCGATGGAAGGGCGTTCCACAGGGCGGGCGCCACTACCGAGAAGGCCCTCTGCCTGGTTCCCTGTAGCTTTGCTTCTCGCATTGAGGGAACTGCCAGAAGGCCCCCGGCTGAACGATGGGGGTGGAGACACTCCTTCAGGTATATAGGACCAAGGCCGTTTAGGGCTTTAAAGGTCAGCACCAACACTTTGAACTGTGCTCGGAAACGTACTGGGAGCCAATGTAGGTCTCTTAGGACCGGTGTTATGTGGTCTCAGCGGCCGCTCCCAGTCACCAGTCTAGCTGCCGCATTCTGGATTAATTGCAGTTTCTGGGTCACCTTCAAAGGTAACCCCACGTAGAGCACATTGCAGTAGTCCAAGCGGGTGATAACTAGAGCATGCACCACTCTGGTGAGACAGTCCGTGGGCAGGTAGGGTCTCAGCCTGCGTACCAGATGGAGCTGGTAGACAGGCGCCCTGGACACAGAATTAACCTGTGCCTCCATGGACAGCTGTGAGTCCAAAATGACTCCCAGGCTGCGCACCTGGTCCTTCAAGGGCACAGTTATACAATTCAGGAACAGGGAGTCCCCCACACCCGCCCGCCCCCTGTCCCCCCAAAACAGTACTTCTGTCTTGTCAGGATTCAACCTCAATCTTTATTACTTTATTTTCTGAAAGATTATTTGCTTAGTAAAGGAACAGCCTGCAAAGGACACTTCCCTGTTCTCTTTCATCACCCCCAAAACTATGGTAGGTGCTCAAACAGACCTCTCCACAACTACGGTTGCCAGCACAAAGGCAATCTTGTCCGCAGTAGACTGGATGCTCCAGATTATTTTTCTAAACCAGCCAGACAATCAGTGTCACCAGATCTCCAAATGGAGGCAGCAGCATCGCCCAGCCAATATGCTGACATCAGCTTTGTAGAGTTGACTCTCCTGATTAAAGATGTGCTCCCTGTTTTTGCTGCTGACAGCTCAGCACTATGGAGCAAAGAAGTGAACATGGGCAGAGCTACCAGAATTGTAAATAGCTCTCTCCTGTATGTGTACTTTGAAAGAAAGGAAAGACAAAACTGACAGCCTTTCTGAGGAACTAAAGGGGAAGGCTCGCCAAGTTTCACCAAGACAATGGCAGAGAAGCTGATCCTAGGAGTGGGAGAAGGAAAGGGGGAAAGAGGTTTTTGTACTTGGAGGGTTTCCAAGCAAAGCACTCTTGGAGCGCCCAGTAATTCTCCCTCACACTTCAGGCTGAAAGCTGCTTTTAATGAGGTCCACGACTGCTTAGTTTCAAAGTGGGAAGTGCACTTTTCCAAACACAATGCTGAACATCCATCTGCAACATGAGCTTTTATTCCAACTTCCTATTCATTTCTGGATGAGGAGCCACTTAGGTTTCTCTTTCAGCTGTCTAATGAGGGCGAGGTCGACTGTGTGCTCAAAACCGTAGTTGCGAAAAGGTTTCCTTTAGCATCTAACATTACTTTGGGGGTGATGAAAGAGAACAACAGTGTTGAAACTATCGTAATAGTGCAATGTTGAGTTCCTCCCAATATAATACGCTGAAATGTTTTCAGGTAATAACTCCAGAGAGGAGGGGGGGAAACAACCCTTTCTTTTCCACCCCTAACAGTGGCGGAGAGCAGGCAGCCCAGCACACGGGGGAGGGATCCGCGATGGCGCCCCACCAGGATTGTGGTGCCGGGGGGTGGTGAGCTCCCTCCGCCCCCCCTCTTCCTCTGCCAGTGACCCCAAGCAACCCAGAAAGCAGCCTTTTTAAAGCAAATAATCTTTCAGAAAATAAAAGGTGGAAGATGCAAATAGCAATTAAAAAATAAATAAATCAGACAAAGCCTGTCACTAATGCTTCCTAAAAAGGTAAAGGTAAAGGGACCCCTGACCATTAGGTCCAGTCGTGACTGACTCTGGGGCTGCGTGCTCATCTCGCATTATTGGCCGAGGGAGCCGGCGTACAGCTTCCAGGTCATGTGGCCAGCATGACAAAGCCGCTTCTGGCAAACCAGAGCAGCACATGGAAACGCCGTTTACCTTCCCGCTGTAGCGGTTCCTATTTATCTACTTGCACTTTGACGTGCTTTCGAACTGCTAGGTTGGCAGGAGCTGGGACCAAGCAACGGGAGCTCACCCCGTCACAGGGATTTGAACCGCCGACCTTCTGATCAGCAAGCCCTAGGCTCAGTGGTTTAACCACAGCGCCACCTGGGTCCCTAAAACTGTTCCTAAAACTGCCTATTTTCCTCTTCTCTGTAATAATAAATATGAACCTCCACCAACAATCCCAAACTAAGGAAGGCTAAAGCACTTAGCCAAGAGGAACAGTATTTCACTGCTTGCTCACACTGTCATCTTTGTGGCCCAGTGACTGTATGTTTTAGAAAACACCCAGGACACCCTCCTCCTCCAATGAAGCACAGCAAGCTGGTATCCCAATCAGTAGGGTGGCTAACCTGAGTTAGGATGTGATGCTCTGCTGCAAGGCCTGATGGATTTCGGAAAGTGCTGACAGTTAGCCCCACCTCTCCCACTCATCATGCTGTAGAAATAAATTCTGAGGTAGACTGTATGCTAGGGACCCAGATAGTTCCTGTGATTTATGCTGTGGGTCTGTGTGCAGATGTCAAGTCTCTCTATGCATTACTCCTGGCTATTCAATCTGTGGAGATACTTTAAAAAGGCCGCTGGTCCATCTGTCCTTTTAATTCAGCAGCACTGAAGTGCTTCTCAATTCATGCTATAGGGTGGAATTATGCTAATAAGTAAGAGAAGCGGAATGGGATGGATGTGTTGACTACTGAAGCCTGAAAAGTTCTTTTTTCGGGCTAATTTGAAGTGGCTTTTCCCTATGAATTCATAGAGGAAATGGACATTTGTGGCAGAGCTCGGGGAAAGGTAGATTGGGAGCCACCAGAAGATCTTGGGATGATTTGAGAAAGGTTGGCAATGAGTTTCTTGGCAAGAACATAGCAGCTTCCCCACCTTCTAAATCAAGTTGTTAGAATCCCCAATTGAGGAACCTTTTTCAACCTAAACGGAAGCATTCCTTCTAAGCGAGCTGTTGGGAGCCACATGCCAATGGAGGGTGTGGCCAGAAGCCAAAGTGGATGGAACAGGAAACAAAAATGCTATCATTCTGCACTTGGCTCATTTCTACACAACCAGTCTTCCAACCAGGCAAACAAAAGACAGCATCAGAATTCAAGGGCACATTCCAGGCAGGTAAATAAAATCTCAAGGAAGGCCTGAAACAGAGCCAGTGAGTGGTGTGGTTAGAGACCAGAGAGCCAATCAGTGAAGCTTGGAGGGAGGGCTGCATTTTGCCCCCAAGCCAGAGATTTCCCACCCGTGCCCTAATCTGTAATAATGCAAATGTAGATTTGCACTGGGTGTGTGTGAGAGAAGGGGTAGTACCTCTGGTGAGGGGATATGTTGTGCTCTTTCCGGGGTAGTTTGTGCACCTTTGGTCCACAGCTCTCACCTGTGGCTCCTACGTGGAAGTTTTCAGCATGGGAACAGCTTCGACTGGCTGGCTAAACCTGGTGAGGGCAGCTGATGGGTCACAAACCTTTGTTGAGTTAAGGGCTTCTCCTGCGAAGACAGAATCCAGCAGATTGAGCAGAAGAGACCAATAGCGGATCCAATGGTCGAGATGGTGGTTCTGCACATGCTGCGTAGGAAATTGAGGGCTCGTCAACCTGGGAAGGTAGCCCATCTAGGAGAAGGGAAACCCTCATCCTAAAGCTGTGCTGCCTTGTGAGACATATTCGGGAGAAGAAAAGTCTAAGGAGTAAACCCTTCACAAATCCAGAGTGGAGTCCCTAAGACAGTTGGGTGGCATCTTGTATGCCTCCTTCCAGCAACTCTTGCAGCCAGGCTTGTGCCAAACATATTG
Source organism: Zootoca vivipara (assembly GCF_963506605.1). Classification (NCBI taxonomy): domain Eukaryota; kingdom Metazoa; phylum Chordata; class Lepidosauria; order Squamata; family Lacertidae; genus Zootoca; species Zootoca vivipara. Next base: position 27,761,007 of record NC_083291.1, on the reverse strand, counting down.
CTCTGCTTCCCTTTGGTCTTGGGCAGCCCAGGACTGCCCCGGGGAGCTCACTTTAGTGCTGCTAACACAACAGTTTGACTTCACCCCCAGGGGCGTAGGAAGATAGGGGCGGTGGGAGCGGGCAGCCCCGAGCAGCGGGCTCCAAGGGGTGCCATCGCAGGCGCCCACCCCCAAAACGTGCACCCTGCCCCCAGAACGCCCGCCCTGCCCCTCCGGAAGGTGCACCCTACCCCCGGAACATGCGTCACGCCCCTCCGGGAGGCGCACCGTGCCCCCAGGAGGTACGCCACGGCCCTCCAGGAGGTGCGCCAAGGCCCTGGAATGCACGCCCCACCCCTCCAGGAGGCGTGCCCCGCCCCCAGAATGTGCACCCCACCCCTCCGGGAGGTGCGGCTCCGCCACTGTCCGGGAGGCGCACCGTGCCCCTGGGAGGCACGCCACGGCCCTCTAGGAGGTGCGCCAAGGCCCTGGAATGCACACCCCACAAGTCCAGGAGGCGCGCCCCGCCCCCAGAATGTGCACCCCGCCCCTCCGGGAGGTGCGCCCCCACCCCTGGTGCCAGAGCATGAAGCTCCGCCACTGTTCACCCCCCAGAGGTACACTCCATTGTCTCTTGAGACAGACAGATGCCAACAAGAGATTTGCACTTCCATATGCAGGTCATCCCAGTGTGTGGCTCATTGGGTGTCTGTCCACCTGGGCACTGTCCCCTGGGCAAACGGTCGCAAGTTAATCTGGCCCTGCCAAAGCATAACTGATAGTTTATTGCCACTGTTGTCTGTAGGCAGACCCAAACTGTGAGTCAGTGAAGCCTTTTGCAAATTATAGCCGGCATTACAGTCTGAGTAGGAAGAGTATTATAAGCATGATTTGACTGCAGTCGAGGATTTACTATAGGAAACAGCTGGGACGTGAAAGCAAAATGTAATCTTGGTGATATAAACTGTGTCACAACCTCTATTATAATTATGCAGCGAAGCAGACTGCAGATGAAGATTTTGCTAACATCTCAATTCTGACCTTTCTTTGTTATTTTGGGCCCAAAAGAAAAATGCCTTCCATGGCTCACCGTTTGGGACTGCACAAAGACAACAGGGCAATAAAATATTGATTATGCTTTGGCAGGATTAGATTAATGGTTCCAGAGCCACATTCTTTCTTGCCAGCGTTCAAATAAAGATGCAGGCTCCTTTTCTTTGCTGTTTTCCTGCAAGATGGTAGATGCAAAACCAGCCGAACTATGCACCCAGACATCACAAGTAGCGCTGACCCATGAATGAGGCTCAAGCTACTGTTACACAGAGTTTCTGTTTTCTTTCTTCTATGCTTGCTGTTTTTGACCAGCATCTGCCTGCCCAGGTTGCAAAGTCAGAGTAATTAATTGCTTCCCCTTCGGCCATTTCCCAGCTCAATCACCCTCCACAGGGTGCTTTTTCACCCATGGGAGAAAGGTTAGTGAATTCCCATATCCTCAGTATATATTCCCCAAATCATAGCTGAAAACACAGCTTGAGAAATGTGATTTTGAGTTGAAAGTGACAGAAGGGGGCAGGATTAATTAACTCTTTTCTGTTTGTCCTTCCTTCCCCACATTTGCAGCCTGATCATGCTAGTGTTGGGTTTTGGTTTTTTTTTTTTTTTAACAGAGGCAGAATCTACTAATAGCCTGATTCTATGCATGCTCACTCAGAAATAAGCTGCACTAAGTTCATTACAAAATGTGGACAATTAGTTCAGGGGTCCCCAGACTACGGCCCGGGGGCCACATATGGCCCCCGAGGCTCCTTTATGCGGCCCCCAGGAACCCCCGCCGCCCGCTGCCGCCGCCCGGCGCAATGCGGCGCGGCTGCCGACTTCCGACCCGGAAAAGTGCCGGAAATAGCTTGTGCGCACGTGCAAGGGTCATTTTCGGTGTACTTCCGGGTCAGAGGAGGCTTCTGCACATGCGCACAAACTATTTCTGGCGCTTTCCAGGTCAGGAGTGTGCCAGAAATAGCGTTTGTGCATGCGCATGGGTGCGCACCCCCGCACGCGCTCCCCCACCCTCCGGCCCACCACGCAATCGGTGCAGCGGGCATCCGGCCCAAAGCCGGGTAACTTTGGAGACCCCTGAATTAGTTTATCAGCAAAGTGGCTGCGGATTTGCTGGTCTGTACTAGCAGTTGCATGCCTGCATCTTGTACTAACTGAAGTTCCTGAACTGTCTTCAAAGGCAGCCCCACATATGGCACATAACAGTAGTCAAGTATGGATGTAACTAGTATGTGGGTAACCCTAGCCTGATCCAACCAATCTAAGTAATGTTGCAGTTGGCATACTATCTTAAGCTTGGAGCCCTCCAAACTGCAAATTCACTTCTTTTTAGGGAGAGCACAATCCCCTCCAGGACCAACAATACATCTCAATTTTAAGAGACTATATGACAGGCTTCCTCAAACTCGGCTCTCCAGATGTTTTTGGCCTACAACTCCCATGAGCTAGCAGGACCCAGTGGTCAGGGGTGTCAGGAATTGTAGTCTCAAAACATAGAATCATAGAGTAGGAAAAGACCACAAGGGCCATCCAGTCCAACCCCCTGCCAAGCAGGAAACACCATCAAAGCATTCCTGACAGATGGCTGTCAAGCCTCCGCTTAAAGACCTCTAAAAAAGGAGACTCCACCACACTCCTTGGCAGCATATTCCACTGTCGAACAGCTCTTACTGTCAGGAAGTTCTTCCTAATGTTTAGGTGGAATCTTCTTTCTTGTAGCTTGAATCCATTGCTCCGTGTCCGCTTCTCTGGAGCAGCAGAAAACAACCTTTCACCCTCTTCTATATGACATCCTTTTATATATTTGAACATGGCTATCATATCACCCCTTAACCTTCTCTTCTCCAGGCTAAACATACCCAGCTCCCTAAGCCGTTCCTCATAAGGCATTGTTTCCAGGCCTTTGATCATTTTGGTTGCCCTCCTCTGGACACGTTCCAGTTTGTCAGTATCCTTCTTGAACTGTGGTGCCCAGAACTGGACACAGTATTCCAGGTGATGTCTGACCAGAGCGGAATACAGTGGTACTATTACGTCCCTTGATCTAGATCAGGCATCCCCAAACTTTGGCCCTCCAGATGTTTTGGACTACAATTCCCATCATCCCTGACCACCGGTCCTGTTAGCTAGGGATCATGGGAGTTGTAGGCCAAAACATCTGGAGGGCCAAAGTTTGGGGATGCCTGATCTAGATGCTATACTCCTATTGATGCAGCCCAGAATTGCATTGGCTTTTTTAGCTGCTGTATCACATCTGGTGGGCTGAGTTTGAGGAACCTTGCTATATGATGTTGTACAGTTTCACATTCATCCCAACCATAGAAATAAACATAGTTTGGTCTGCTTAAACAACTCCTGTGTTTTACAGCAGTAAAACTGAACTAGGTGCTTCCTCAAAGATCATAGCTGCCAAGTCTCCCGTATTCCCCGGGAAATCCCCATTTTTCCAGCTGTTCCTAGATGGAAAAAACAGATTTTTTTGTTTTTCCCCGGTTTATTCTGGCGCGGCAGCCATTTTGGAACTGGGTGGAGCAGGCTCCGAAGCGACTTTTGATGCTGCTCTGCCCAGTTCCAAAATGGCTGCAGTGTGACTTCTTGCGCGGTGGCCATTTTGGAACTGGGCAAAGCAGCACCAAAAGTCACTTCTGAGCATGCTCCGCCCAGTTCCAAAATGGCGGCAGCGCTACTTCGGGTCTGCTACTTTCGGCCCGGTCCCTTATTTTTCCGACAGCAACTTAGCAGGTATGTCAAAGATATGCTGGACCTAGGCTTTTGAGATCGTAATGGGGCTCAAACCCACAACCCTGAGATTAAGTCTCATGCTCTACCAACTGAGCTATTGAGAAAGAGAACCATTTTAGCAATCTGGCTGAAGTAAGGCTGGGACTGCAATGTAGGAAAATCAACTATTATATTCTTTCAGAGATCTTAACACAACTTGGCCACCTAGAAATATACTTTGCCCCCACTACACACGTTTGGTTTTTTCCTGGTGCCCCTACTGTCCAGCACTATTATAGGCCACAAGTTCCCCATCCCTGACGAAGTCTCTGCAGCCAATCTGCTATAATCTGAATCAAGGGCTGGCTCCAAACAGCTCCGCAAAGAGAGCATTGCAGTAGAGTGTGTTTATTTTTAGTCCCATATTTCAAAGTTCTGTTTTGCAATCTGTTCTCTTCTTGACTCCGAAAACCCTGATCTCTCCTCATGGAGAGAGTTTTCTAATTGTAAGTTTTTAAGAGTGTTGTATTTCATGAGAGCTGCTTTGGGGGCTCTGGTGGGGAAAGCGGAATGGCAAAAGGGAGATACCAATCCAATCGTAGACAACTAGTTAGCTAGATACATAGCATATATCTAGCCATGCCCAGTTGTTGTTGTTTAGTCGTTTAGTCGTGTCCGACTCTTCGTGACCCCATGGACCATAGCACACCAGGCACTCCTGTCTTCCACTGCCTCCCGCAGTTTGGTCAAACTCATGTTCGTAGCTTCGAGAACACTGTCCAACCATCTCGTCCTCTGTCGTCCCCTTCTCCTAGTGCCCTCAATCTTTCCCAACATCAGGGTCTTTTCCAGGGAGTCTTCTCTTCTCATGAGGTGGCCAAAGTATTGGAGCCTCAGCTTCAGGATCTGTCCTTCCAGTGAGCACTCAGGGCTGATTTCCTTAAGAATTGTTAGGTTTGATCTTCTTGCAGTCCATGGGACTCTCAAGAGTCTCCTCCAGCACCATAATTCAAAAGCATCAATTCTTAGCTAGATACATAGCATATATCTAGCCATGCCCAGTAGTATTCCCAAAACCCAAATTGATCCTTTTGGCAGTGGGTGGCGGATACACCTCCCTTACATCACAGCCATATTTTCCATCTCCAGATTCAGTTGGTGACCCAACATCAGCAACCTACTCTTACCTGAATTTCATCTGTGTCAATTAAACCAATAATACTTCTTAACATGCTCTGCCCACTTTTGCGCCTGCCCCCCACACCCCTAGCATGTGGCCCTCAAAGGTTGCTGAGGGGAGTGTAGTCTCAGGTTGAAAAAGATTCTTTGCCCTGGCTGCAGCAGCGGTCTTATACAGCATCGTGACATGACACAAAGGATTAATCTCAAAAGAAGAAACATTATCCAGAAGCCTTATCAGACGGATATAGCAAATGGGATTTGTTTTGATTTTTTTTAAAAAAAAAACACCTCACAGGAAATCATTCCTTTTCTAACCCTCAGCCCAAAATATTACCCCTCAGCCCAGTGGAAACACGAGAAACAAGAGAATATTCTGTGCAAGAGATAAGCAGAGAGGTGGATATAACCAGCTTGCCCAGCAGAAGCCAAAGGCACTTACGGTATAGGGTCACATAGGAGAGAGTATTGCAGAGATTCAGGCTGGTAATTCAAGGTTTTCACTTTGTTCTGCAGCATCTCACAGATGTGTTCTACAGCACCTTTCTAATGTGTTCACCTGGATATAAAAAAATGAAACCAAATGATGTATCTTACTAGATTTGCTGTAAGCACTTCGGGCGTTGCTGAATCTCTGACCTTTCCATTTTCTACATTGCAACTGAAGATGTGCGCTAACCAATGTGACATTTGAGATCCACAGCAGAATGTTGCAATTCAGTCATTATGGGTGTTCACGGGGACAATGTTTGACATTCTCTTTGGGTTGTGTGTATTTTTAATAAATGATAAGCAAGAAGATGCTGGAGACCGGTTTTCAATTGGTTTATTTTGATGCATTTAATTTCACTGAGCTTCTCATTTTGTCGGTCATGATGTGAAAGCACCCCAATTTCACCTACTTGTGTTTACGTAGATGAGATTATTTCGCTCTTGTTCTTGAGCCCTCAAAGAGTTACCCCCTCTGTTATTTATAGTTATTTACAGTTTGATATAAATAATGTTAGTTATACTGATGATTCTGTAAAAAGATGTTCTTTACTCTATGGATTAATTAGCTAATGCAGGTCTGAAGGTTGTCCAGCAGACATAAGAATAGAGGCAATAATTTAAAGGGCTCTGGATATGCACACTCCAATTTGTTTTCCATAACTAATCAGCTTGTCACACAATTTTAGATGTAAAGTTGTCATTTTTTAAATAAAAAAAATGCTGTGGTCAATATCAAGCCAGTAATTATTTTAACTCATATTAAATGATAAATTGGTTGTCTTTCCTGTTATTAACTGAATTGTATTTTTGCTCCCCCTTACAATTAATTTATTTGTCTTCATATTATTCAGGCTTTCACTTATGAATAGATTAATTTCCTTGTTGCCCAGTGTCAGATTTCTTGGCTGCAACATGATGAGACCCTCTTCCACAAAAAAAAATAAGGAATGACCTTGAAAACAAAAAGGTGTCCCAATGTGTTGAAAAACATTTAAGCGATTCCACACACACACTGAGACCTCTAGCTTTCCCCCTTTGAACAACAGCTTATCAGGCTACATTATCAAACTGGTGCGGAAACTTTCTTGAGTTCCAAAAGAATTTGGTTGTGTGTTTTAATTGAGACTGGTTAACGAAAGGGAAAAGCCTATGGATTGTGTGGAGATAGTAATAAGAAGCATGCTGCAGACACTTCACATATATTTTCTCTTGCAATCCTTACAACAATCTTCTAAGATAGGTGCAATTTCCTCTGTGTGTCCGTATTTAGGGATAATTGTACCTAGGTTTATTCTACATACATACATAATTTTATTTGTATCTTGCCTTTATGCAGTTCAAACCATGCTCAGGTGACTTGCAACATTGGGGAGTGGGATAAGCAGAAAACACCACAGAATTAAAGATATTCCCTGTTAACTGGCACATGTGTTAGGACCTCTGATTTGCTCATCTCACAGCCGGAGGAAGCAAAAGGGGAATTCCTGTGGTTACTGTGCAGAGGAGACCTGAACCATTTTTTTCTCAGACTATGTCTTCCTTTATTGTGTATTGGGAAGTCTGGTGTTGGAGCTGTTGTTGCTCAGAGCCACTGTGGAGAAAGGCCTGAGGAGAATGAGAGATCTAGCTGCTCATGGGCAGCCTTTGTGTGGCCAGACCCACCACCCCATTTGGCTTTGTTTTGCAGGTGGGATCTCCCCTTCAAACGTCCATCCTTCAGCTCTCTCTGCTGGTATCTGCAACAAGGCGGAACCTTTTGAAAACGACGGACTGGGACGTCTTTCCATCAGCACTGTCCACTTCACTGAGCTTTGTTTGGGGCACTGCCAGTCGCCTCACAGTGTTTATGGGTCAAGGTGGCAAAGTGGCCCTGGGAGAGATCATCTACCCCAAGACATTTGAGCACTTGATGCAAACCACAAAATGACACCTCCCTCCCCACCAGGGAAGAAGGAATGAGTGAAGATGTACACCAGGAGCATGGGGAAATAAAGATCTATCTCAGGATCTTCTGCCCCTGTGGATTCTGCCACCTGAGGTGGTTGCCTCATCCTGCCTCATGGATGGGCCAGCCCTGATTTACCACCATCTTAGTAGGCCTTGGAGTATCCTGGTTCTCTCACCCTTTGTTGGGACTTTGGTACAAGGTAAGATGAAAAATTCGTTGGCTACAATCTCTAGTGCTATTGTGACAACTGAAAGGGTTTCCTTTGGGTCAGCTGGGTGTTTATCTGGGTAGGAAGTGGTGGCAAACTCAAGTGCTTTAATGCCTCAACAATAATATCATCCCCTAAGTGCAGTTAGGGGAGGAGCGTGAATCAACATGCCAAGTAAAAATTAACAGACTATGTAATGTTATTTACGGTACCCCAAGTGCATGGTTTTCAAATTTTTCCAAATTCCTAACAACAAGACTACAGTACATCAGTCATATGTTCAAAAATACATACAAACTATGCTAATCTTCAAAACAGCCAAGGCCTAAATAAATAACTAATTCACATCTCACCTTTTTTCAATATTATACATGTAAATTTGTATTTATCAGCACCATCAACTCCACCACAGAGCTCCACAGAGTACAATGGCTCAGGTCCCTGCCCCAAGAGGTTTGAAATCTAAAATTCAATGCACATTTTTGGGAGGAAGAAGGGTAGGATACAAATACTGCAGAAAAATTAATTTGTTCTCTTTCCTCCTCCAAGACTAGAATGCTTAACTAAAACATGGTGCATAATAAAATGTTTTTCTGACTATTTTTATCCTTGCCTGCTCAAATGCCACATTAAATTAATTATGTACCTTATCTGAATACCTTATTTCCATCTAATTCCCCCATTGTGTTCCTACAGCTTGAATACTCTGGCTAACCCAGGACCGGGTCATGCTTTCATGAAAGCTAACCCTAAGACCCAAGGGAATTGGTTCAGAGTGCGAGACACACACACCCAGACACGGATATCCTTTTGCAAAAGGATGCAAACATCAGGACCACACATTCTCAGGAATCAAATAAGTTTGATTAAAGAGGAACAAACTTCTACCAATCAGTACACTAGCATTAAGTTTATTTTCCAAGAAAGTGATTTTCGCCACCCATTTCCTAACAACCTCGTCAGCACTTTTGGTTTCCATTCTTGGCCATTGCTCCCACCCCCATCCCACCCCCACACCCGGTCGCAAAGCAGGGACAGGTCTAGCAACACCCTCCAGCTCCTCAAACAGGAACCACAACTCCTTTGTTTATTATTATCATCCCATTTCTAGGGTTTCCAACTTGAAATATACTCGGATTCGAGAGTGAATTTCATGCTCTTTATTCAGCTCTTAGTCATCGAAGAGAAGAATGCCTTTTTCCCAAAACCATCTGCTTATATACATTATTTACACAATGGGCTTTGCGTGATTGGCTACTTCAGGGCTACACCTGTGGGCCAATCAGTTTGTGGGTTGACTTCTGCCAGCAGCCTGATTGGCTGCTCCTGCAGGCCAATCAGGTTGCGTATTCACTTCTGCCAGCTGCCTGATTGGCTGCTCCTGCAGGCCAATCAGGTTGCGGATTCACTTCCACCTGGAGTTGGATTGGGTGGCTCCTGCGGACCAATCAGACTGCTGATTCTGGATCCTATTGTTCTATGATTCAGCTCAGTACATAACACAACTCTTGTAACATTTCCCCAAATTTTACATCATTAGATCAGAACAAGAAACATCCGACTGAGCTGTCTGCTCACCTGCTCACCCAGAAAGTGCAGAAATCTTGGGATACAAAATATAATGAAACAGCTCTAAGCACATGGTCTGAGCTTGTAGTGAACAAGCTCAGGCATGTCCTATCTCTTGAGTTCACATGGTGAAAGAGAACAAAGGAGGAAACCTAACTTCTTTCCAGGTGAGGGGCATGACTAGATGAGTCTAGGAATAAAGTTCTTATGTTCTTAAGCCCCTTGTGCATTAAGTAGCCCTTAACCTCGCCATTTATATTTGACTGCAATTTCCCACACCACTCACAGAAGCCAGGGCAGAAGGTGGGGAGATGAACCAATATCACTTTACCAGCCTGAAGCTGGTGCAGCAATCATGCCTGGATTGTACCCAGGCGTGTGCTGCCTGGGGGTGTGTGGCGCCCAGTGCAGACGGGGGGGGCAGCCGCAATGGCACCCCACCGGGATCGTGCTGCCGAGGGCAGTGCGCTCCCCCCGCACTCCTCTTCCTTCGCCAGTGATTGTACCCCATGCAAAATATTGTTGGCAGCAGCCGGCAAGAGGGGCATTTATTCTCCACTCATTCCACCAGCACACACACACACACCAATTCAGCATAAGAGCAGAGGGTTGGATTACTGACCTACGGTTGCTTCTGAGACAGTTATTTATAGCTCACCTTATTTCAATATACTCATACTACAAAATCCTTTCCTGGTTGAAACTATATTTGATTTCTAAACACCCCATCATGTTTTATCAAGCCTCTGTATCTAAGCATCTTATATCCCTTCCAAGTTTTAAATCTTCTTTTCCCGACGTCAGTGTCCTTTCATATTGATCTCACAGGTGACAAATTTGGTCCTAACATTTTATACTGGTCTCATATTCTCTGCCAGCTACCGTAGATATCAAAAAATTATTTTTCACTTTGTTAACTCTCGCCTCTTTTTTTTTCTGCCCATAATATTTGATGCGATGGGGTATTAATCAAATCTCTCTCAAAGAGATACAGTACCTTTGTAAATCAAGAAAATCTTTAATAAAAATACATTTTTAAAAAGAGAGATATAGTATCTCAGAGTCTGACTCTATTATCCATTTTGTAAGCCAAGTAATATAATTAGCAACATAATAAACGTTTATGTTTCGGACCCACAAGCCTCCTCTTGTACATAAAAATACAAGAGCTATAAGATATGCTTCTTTGGTCAATATTGATACCCCTTGTTTTGCTGCAAATGTGAGGGGCAGGAGCATTTTGTTGCACCATATCTTCCCCTTAACGTGCCATTAGAACAACACTGTTTATATAGTTGCGTGTGGAGACCCTTTAACCTGGCCAAGAAATAAATTCAGACGGGACTCATATTTTAGGTTTGGTTTTTGGCAGAATTTAGGCCCCAACTTTATTGATTACAAATCAAGTGAGTGGTTGCATAGGCTCTGGTTCGACTAGCTACCTGCAGCCCTACAGGCAGGGCTGACTCTGGGCAGCAACCATAAGTCAGCCTTGGGTGAACACCTGGGACAGAGGCAGGCGTTGATGCCTGCCATGCCCCCACCCAGATGAGCCCTGAACTTTGGCTCAGGGCACAACCCCACACGGGGAAGACCAACCATCATAGCTGCCAAGTCTCCCGTATTCCCCGGGAAACCCCCGTTTTTCCAGCCATTTCCCACTGGCAGCACGGATTTTTTTTTTAAAAAAAAATCGTAAATCCCCGGATTCTTACCGGCCTGGGGAGGCTCCTTCTGCGCATGTCTGGAGTCTCTGGACATGCGCAGAAGCGATTTCTGGTGCTGCTCTGCCCAGTTCCAAAATGGCCGCAGCGCGACATTTGGAAATGGGCAGAGTATGCGTAGAAGCAACTTCCGGTGCCACTCTGCCCAGTTCCAAAATGGCTGCGCTGATGCCGGATTTTTCAATCTGGGAGTTGGCACCTATGCCAACCATGAGTCCTTGGATTCCTTCTTAAAGGAATACCCAACGCATAGGGACGGCTAGGCATCCTGCCACCCCTATCAACAAGAACCAGAGCCTATCCGCAACCTTACAAGTTGTGACAATTTGCTACGCAGCAGGCCAAACCCAAATGGCACCAGCCAATCAGCCAAGTGGAGGAAATTCTTGCCGTGCCCCTGTCCCAACGACAGGTGGCACACGACGGCATAGCAAGGTCAAGCTCAAGCCCTAAAACAGGGAGAGGTGGGCGGGTGTTCCCATGCAAAAGAGCCCGAAAGAGGAAGCTCAGGCCACGTGCATCGGGTTATATAGTGGTCCCTCGAACTGCTTTGACTGGCATCCCACTAGCCCAATTGCTTCCGGGTTGGAGTGATCACCAATAGGGTGTTGCGGCTGCTCCAATGATCCCACCCACAACACAAGGCCTGGTTGCCGGGTCCCACCCACAACACGTGACCTCTGTTTAGTGAGGACCCAATTTATTGACTGATCATCTGCCTAACAGCAATTTTTCATCAAGGTCCTCAATGGCAGAGTGCTGGATTAGGGCTTGGGAGACTGGGGCTCAAATTCCTACTCAGCCATGAAGCTCTCTGGGTGAACTTGAGTCAGTTACTCACTCACACACAGCCTAACCTACCTCACAGGGTTGTTGTGAGGATAAAATGGGGAGGATCAGAAATATGTATGCCACCTTGACCTCCTTGGAGGAAAGGTGGGATAATAATAATAATAATAATAATAATAATAATAATAATAATAATAATATTTCAACCCCGCCCATCTGGCTTAGTTTCCCCAGCCACTCTGGGCGGCTTCCAACTAAAGATTAAAAATACATTAAAACATCGATCATTAAAAACGTCCCTAAACAGGGCTGCCTTCAGATGGCTTCTAAATGTCATATAGTTGTTTATTTCTAAATAAACAAACAAGCAACATTATTTGCCATGGTAGGTGGGAGATCGCACTGCTCACTGGCCTCCTCAATAAGATGCTCAAGGAGAAGGTTAGTAATTTTCAGTATCTCTGAAAATCAGCTTGCTCTCCACTACTAATCTCCCTCTTTGAGTTGTAGCTACAGGAGAATGCTGGATACAATACATGGTCTAGAGCAGGGTTTCCCAAACTTGGGTCTCCAGCTGTTTTTGGACTACAATTCCCATCATCCCTGACCATTGGTCTGGCTAGCTAGAAACGCTGATTTAGAGCATGTCTCCATTCACACTAGGCAACGATAAAATCCAGCAATGCTTCACATGAGGTGAGTGTGCATCCTCAATAGACTTCTGCAATGTACAGCAGAGTTCCTTGGTAGACAGAAACTCCACAGAAAATCGGAACTGCCATTTGTTCCAATTCAGCATTAAAGAGCAGGTTTTACTTGCGAAACAACTGGGGTGGGGGAGTTTTCAGACATTGATGAGGAAAGCGAAGAAATCTGCCTAGAAAGCACATGGCAAAAGGTAAGTGTGGCTGCACTTTGAGAAGACCCCCATGGCATCTGTCCAACTGGCAAATCATCATATATGAAACAGGCAGTGCAAAAACAAGAAAAACAAAAAACATCAGCATATATGCAGACCCTCCAAGTGTCCCTGTTTTCCAGGGACAGTCCTGGAAATACAGAAGCCGTCCCAGTTTCTGGTTTGATCCCAGAATGTCTCACCTTTTTTTAAAAAAAAGACATCCCTATTTTCATCAGATAAATGTTGATGGGAATGGTAAGATGATCCTATTGTCATTAGAGAAATGTTGGAGGGTATGGAGCTATGCAACCCAGTCAGATGGGTGGGGTACAAATAATAAAATTATTATTATTATTATTATTATTATGTGACACACACACACGAGCCAAGGAGATAAGTAACTATACAACCTTTAGAAGATATCTGAAGGCAGCCCTGTATGGGGAAGGTATTTTTTAAATGTTTAATGTTTTATTATGTTTTTATATCTGTTGGAAGCCGCCTAGAGTGGCTGGGGCAACCCAGTCAGGTGGGCAGCATATAAATAATAAAATCACTATATTATTATTATTATTATTATTATTATTATTATTATTATTATTATTATTGGACGCCCCTATTTTCATCAGAGAAATATTGGAGGGTATGTATATGTGAGAGGCACTGCTGGGTTTCTACCCACAAGACTGTTTTTGTAGCTTATTATTTTATTAGATGCTTAAAGGTAAAGGTAAAGGGACCCCTGACCATTAGGTCCAGTCGTGACCGACTCTGGGGTTGCGCGCTCATCTCGCATTATTGGCCGAGGGAGCCGGCGTATAGCTTCCAGGTCATGTGGCCAGCATGACAAAGCCGCTTCTGGCGAACCAGAGCAGCACATGGAAACGCCGTTTACCAACCCGCTGTAGCGGTACCTATTTATCTACTTGCACTTTGATGTGCTTTCGAACAGCTAGGTTGGCAGGAGCTGGGACCAAGCAACGGGAGCTCACCCCGTCGCAGGTATTCGAACCGCCAACCTTCTGATCAGCAAGCCCTAGGCTCTGTGGTTTAACCCACAGCGCCACCTGGGTCCTTAGGTTTTGCTTATGTCAAGGAGGGCTCCTCACTCTGCTGCCCAACTCAACTTCATGTTTTGTTAGCCGGGGCTCCCTGTAGCTCCCCTTGCTAGCTTGCTTAAAATTTATATGCCTGGCTACATCCCCAGTCATAGGAGCCAACTTCTAGGGGCTGAGGTCCCTTCGCCCCCCCCCCAATAAAGTCTTTGAAGGGACTGGGCATCCCTAAAGTTCATGGGCATTGACATTCAAATAGGGTTTGTGTGTGCACAGTGTTTTGTGATCAATTACACAGGGTAGGGCTTATCTGCCCCCCCATGGGGTGCGTGTCTGTGTGTGTCTGTCCTGGTTGTTGTGCAGTTGTATCAGAATCGGAAATAAACATGCCATTTTAAAGTAGAAAGCCTGAGAAAAACAAGAAAGTGCCAAATGAAGTAGAGGAAGGAATACATTCGGCAATGCATGAGGAAAGTAACAACTCTTTACAAGTCTGCTCTGGTGTAATTTATTAGACTAACAACTCTGTCCCATGCAGAAGTTAGACCCACTTCTGTATTCTCGGGAAAGGACTGCAGTCTTTGACTTCTTACCATACCAAAAAAAAAAGCCTGTCCTGGTATTTATTAATCTTTTGGGCGTTCAGATTTCATGCAAAAGAATATTTCAAAACCCAACTATATGTTTCATTCCTATAAAATAGCTTTGAAAAGGGGTGGTTTTGAGATGGAGTTGTGCAACCCTTTCCCAGATCACCACACAATTTTCATAGCTCAGGTGGTTGGTTATCAGTTGCTGATAATGCCAAGATTGCAGGTTCGGTCCTTGTATGGGACAGCTGCATAGCCCTGCATTGCAGGAGATTGAACTAGAATCAGGCACGTCCATCTTCCAAAAGACTGCGATCTACTCCCACTATAAATAAACTGGCAGTGATCTACCCATTGGATTGACCTGAGTTGTTGAGCTTTTTTGGGGGGGGGAACGATCAGGATCCCACGATCGACCATGATTGACCACTTCTTCTTTGGCGATCACTCATAGCCGAGTAAGATTGTCTTCCATAAACACGGTTTTAACAATGGGTCCGTAAGTGACTGTGGAGGCGAATTCTGGATCCACACGTCCTTCCACAGTGGGGACATTGGTTTCCAGGCAGGAGCTGATCACGGTGTGGATTTGCCAAGCGTGCCTTCCTCTTAGCACGTTTCTCCCTTGCGTCCTGAGATCGAGTTTCTTCAAAGCCCATGACACCTTTGGTAAAGGCTGTTCTCCCACTGGAGTGCTCGCAGGCCAGGGTTTCCCAGTTGTCAGTGTTTATACTGCTTTTTTTTTTAGATTTGCCTTGAGACAGTCTTTAAACTTAACACACAAACCGCGATTGACCGGTAGATCATAATCGACCTGAACTAGATGGTCCTCAGGGTCCCTTCCAACTCTACAATTCTGTGATTCAATGAATTAGCAAATAATTCACATAATTTGTAGATTAGGCCACCCAGCTTTGTGCAAGTGGAATATGGCAACCCTACTGAGCCACCATAAAAGATTTGACTTAGGATGCCTAAGGAGTTGATGATACAGGGGAGGGTTGAGCCAGGGACTTTCTGATTGACAGCACATCCTCTTAGTTACCATATTACACCATTTGTGAAATTCACTTCAAAGCTAATGTATATGTGTATATTTCTCATAGCCTACTAGATCCACAGACTGTCGCGATTGTAGAAAATGCCTCATGTTACCACAGAGTCCAAATGTACACTTAGATTTAAGTAGCCACATTCCCTGTGGAGTTAGAAATGTTTTTTTAAGTCGTCCCAAGTATGTGATTTCTGTTACTCATATCTGTAAAACATGAATGCATTTCGTTTAGAACTTGAGCAGGGGAGGGAAATTGCTCTCAAACCTAAGTGCTAAGCAATTTAAAATACCTGCCTTGACATGTTTCGCTTGTGACAATCTGAAGGTATAAAATTTAATCAGAGAAGGAGCGTGTGAGTAATAGCAATTCCCATGCCCCAAAAAAACCGCTGGAATGTAGCATTAAATTTTACAAAACTGGGGAAACTACCACTTCTATGAGCTTTTTAAAAAAATATTAGCTATCAGTATTTCCAAATGACACTAATACGGCCATTTACATGAGCGGCGCAGGTTATCCATTATTAGAGAGCTCGTGTGAAGGAATGAGCAGTCGCTTTTTCTCCAGAAATAAATGCACTTTTGGCAAGTGGCAAGTCTTGGGCTGAGACTGTAAACAGATGGTGATTGCCATCTCATCTGTTGCTCTTCTGAGAAGTATGCGTTGTAAGGATAAACACTTTGCCTTAGCACTGAGTATGGCAAAGAATCTACATATACCAACAAGATGATTTTCCAAATTACATCTCTCTACTACATGCCTATCCCATTAAAGCAGCTACCTTGTTGTTCATACCCCTGTAACAATCATTTCTGAAGCATTTACATCCTGTGTTTGGCCGGCCGCTTGCTGCTTGCTCAGTGGCAAGATTATTGATTGCAAGCACTTATTAAGAAAGTATGAAGCAATAAGCCATGAGAGCCATTGGTAATACAGACAGCAAAGCTGGCAATTACATAGGGATCAGGGAGATTATTACACACAGAGCCTTCATAAATATGACTGATTGTTATTGCAGTGGTGTGATGACTTAGAATTAAAATGCATTATTATTGATTTTTTATTTTTATTGCATTTTAAATCTACATCTTTTTAATGCACTGGTCCCCTAACCTTCAGCCAGAATTGGTTATTATTATCCATTGATTCATGAATGCATCCCTCAGTAACAGTATCTCCACCCTTCAGTACTGTATACATATTTTTCATTTGCTGTACAGAGAATGTGGCACAACCCGTTTGATTGATGGAAGAATCCTGCCTTTCCCTTTGTTGACATTATTGCATTGCCTTTAAGGATGCTTTAAGGCAAGACTTTTTTTTAATAAGGAAAAAAAATCAGCATTTACAAAACCTTTGCTGTTTACTTTACTTTCTGCATTCACCTTATCATTCTCGTGGGAAAGTGTGTTTTCAGGAAAGAAAATAATAATTTCAATTTCACCATTACAATTACTATGGGCATCGTAATAACATTGGCCTACGAGAGAATTGTAGGGGGTGCAACTCAAATATCAGATTGGACTACATCACCAAGCCCAAGTGTAAATGCAAACTATAAAATAGGAAAATCCAAAAGCAGCAAAGCTACAATTGCTTGCAGAATTTAGTAAGACAGAGCCAGATGAACCCAGCAATCATATGCAGAAGAGAAAAATTAAAATCGCTCTGTGACCAGGAAGACTGATGTATTAGAAACACAGGCCAACCACTGCAGTTTTCATATTTGCATTATAGATTATAAAAAAGTAATGTAAAGACCCCTGGAACCAGCAATTAGATAAAGCGTGTCCGACATCTATTACATGATTTTATTTATAAATCAAATATTTAAAATATTAAATTTTGTTGGTGAGTCAACTCCCTTCATTTCAGTTTGGAATCCAGTCATCATTTACAAGTATATTTGGAATACTTTTTAAATAAAGAAAAATCACTTTCCCCACAGATTTCTAAAGTGACCTGCAATGTTTGTTGGATTTTATTTTGTTGATTCATGTATATAAGTTTGTTCAGTTCCTGGACGTCAATTTCAGCTCAAAGAGAGATAAACGAATTTTGATTTATTTATCGTTTCTTAAAGCGTATGTATCATTTCTTAAAGCGGTTTATTTTTTAAAAAAGAATAAAACAATAAAATCCCTAAATACTGTACATAAAAATAATATAAAACGATGATTGTAGAATCATACAAATGAAAGGAATGAGTATATATAGCTGTCCGGATAGGCTTAGTAAAACATATGATATATAGTATACAAGGCATGTCCAACTCCAAAGAGACTGCGATCTACTCCCAGAGTTGTTGAGCTTTTGGGGGGAGGGGGTCTTCGTTTCATCCTGCGATCGACCTGATAGGCACCAGCGATCAACCAGTAGATCGTGATCGACAGTTTGGACATGCCTGATATAGACAAGACATTTGAGAGGGGCAGTTATTTGTGTTTCTTCCTTCTTCCCCTTCCCTTCCCTTTACAAAAAGTCTTCCCATCATTTCCTCTGCTCCGAATGCACTCCTAGAAGCAGTGCTTTTTTCCCCCTCTAAAAAAATGTTTAGGGGTCCTCTCATTTCGACTCAAGAAAATCACCATGTTGTTGTTGTTTAGTCGTGTCCGACTCTTCGTGACCCCATGGACCATAGCACGCCAGGCACTCCTGTCTTCCACTGCCTCCCGCAGTTAGTTCAGATCGTAAATGCACAAAAGTACAAAGATACACAAAATGTTTAGGGGTATGCGTACCCCGGCGTCCCCTCAGAAAAAAAAGCACTGCCTAGAAGATATTGTCCCTGGGAACGACACACTGCACCATTCTGACCCAGAAAGTTGCCTCCCGCTGAATATTAACCCAGTCTTTGGGGGAACGTTTTCCTATGCACCCACCCCCTGAAATTTGTGACAATCACCGGGCCAAATACTTCAGCCCAGCACTATTTTTCATACATTGTATCTTCCCGGAGTTCACTTTTCTTCAATGTTATTCAGATGCTGAAAACTGCAGGATCTGGCTTGGGTTTGCCCATTCGCATGATGGGGCAGGAAATTTGCTGCCCTCTTTGCTCTTTGCCTCCACTTATGCACTATCTTCGTCAAGAAAGCCAATATTGCAAAATAAAAAACTAAAACAAAACCCACCATGAGTCTTTAGCCATTTGTTTCCCATCCCTGGAATTTCCAGCACTTAGGATAATGCATATTCTGCGATGTGCAAGATTCAGAAAAAAAGAGGTGTAAAGCACCAGGGTGCTTGGTGGCTGAATATTAAAGATACAGAGGACACTCTGAATTGAGAAGCAACAGCTTGTGCGGAGCAGGTGGCCTCAGCATGTAGTTTCGCTGCTGAAAAATGAATGACTTTCCCTTAAACCTGCATTTCGTGTGAGATAGTTTGGAGGTGGGGAACCAAGAGGAGTGAATGGAGACAGCTGACTCGCTTCATGGGGGGTTGTTGCTGTTGTTTGCTTTCCTCTAACATCTGAAAGTGGCCCCCCTCCCCCCAAAAAGCAACACATTACGTACTGTTAGATAACTAACAAAATTGTTCTATTGCACTATTAAATTGTTAAACAATGGAGCACAAAATCAATAACCGTTTAGCGCCTGCTGTTTTGATTACAAAATTCAAGTGGCGCTGCAATTCTTTATCTTGGAAATATTCAATTTAGCTGGGACAGAAGGAGACGGTGATTAATTTGCCTTTTTAGTATGATGTCATTAAAAATATATTTTAAAAGGGAACGTAACGTTCGATTTTAATTTTATGGAATTAATCAGAGCTTTTGAGCTATTTGTAAAGTTGCAGTGCACTCGTATGTTTTAGCTGTTGAAGTGTAGAGTGTTTTCCAATGCACTTTTTGATTTGTATTAGCAATGTCACCGAGGGGTTTGTTGTTCCCCTTTCAGTGGATCAGCAAGACTCGTGGATCAAAGACTTCTCTGCCATTCATGAATGAGCAGAAGCTTCCATGCTGTGATGAAGGATGCAGTTGGCCTCTGTACAATTAGGAAATACATATATGTCGGAGAAACCATTTCAAATTGTAGGTCATTCTGCACAAATGCAAATACACCCTGCTGAGCAGCTACTAGAGCCAGGTCCATCCAGGAACCTTCCAGGAGCTTCTGGGATGTGTGTACAGTGGTACCTCTACTTACGAATAACTCTACTTACGAATGTTTCTACTTACGAACGGAGCTCCATCCGCCATCTTGGGTGTGGTTTAGATAGGATTTTTTCTACTTACGAATTTTTAGATAGGGTTGCTTCTACTTACGAATTTTTTCTCCCAATGCATTCCTATGGGATTCGACTTACAAATTTTTTCGACTTACAAATGTGCGTTCGGAACACATTAAATTCGTAAGTAGAGGTACCACTGTACCTCTATCCCATGTGGTAAAACACTGAAAGAATGCCATTGGCCACTATTTGCTTCATAGGTGATGAAGTCCTAAATGGGTTAGGACACAAATACCTGAGAAAGCACCTCTTCCCACACCAGCATTTCTGTGTCTTAAGAAGTTCTGTAGATGCCCTTATCCATGCATCTTATTCACCAAAGGAATGTTATATAGTCATAAGGGAGAGGACCTTTTCTGTGGTGGCACCCCAGCTTTGAAATGCACTCCTCAAGAAAGGCATCTAGTGATGACAAGGCAATCTTTTTGCTGCCGAGACAAATCCTGCCTTTTTGCCCAGAAATTTAAGCGGGGATTTTGGTAAGACCCACTTTTTCTATTTCTTAGTTTTCAGGGATTGGCTTGCTTAGTTTTGGTCAGGTAGGGGTGTGTGTGTGTGTGTGTGTGTGTGTGTGTGTGAAGTGTGAATTGCTTTCACACTTTTTTACAGTATCCTGTAATCTTCTGAAATGTGTTTTTGTTTTTGTTTTTTGACGGTGTGAATAAAAATAAACATTTATTTGGTTTCTGCATATTGTCTCTCAAAGCTACATTTCATATATATATATATATATGATTTTCTTGATTTACAAAAATACTGTGCAATGTCTCTCGTAACAAGGAACACAAGCGAACAGCTGACAAAAAAACCCCCACATATTAAGTAAATTAAAAGAAATGTTTTGAAGATTTTTTTAATAAAAAAAATCACACCCAAAGTTGCTGATTACCCCATACACTCCTTTTCAGGGAAAGAAAGGTGTATTAAAATGTGTGTTACACCAGGCATCAGCCTACTATTATAATATAATAGTAGCAAGAGCAGATGGTCCCAAATACTTGCAACACTCCATTCCAATGATTGTTGATATTACCCACTGGGCCAACTGCCGCTAGCTATTTCTCCAAATGTGGAAACCAATTACGATGTAGGACTTGAACCCACAAACAAAAGGTGAAAATGTGTAGAAGGTCAATGTATATTACTGAGAGCAAAATGGAAAGGGGCAGAGAGTTGTCCGTCCCGTCCCGTCCCGTCCCCCGGCACTCTTCTTTTTATTAGTCTTAATTCTTTTTGTTTGTATTCCATGTTGTCTACCCTAGAATGCAACAGATACCTAATAGTTCATTTTGGTTTTTCAGCCAGCCTCCTTTCCAGGAACAGCTGGTGTTCTATATAAGAGCACAAACAAAAATGCAAGGTGTGTTTTGGTAAACTTTAAAGCATATGTGCCAGGGCATACCTCCCATCAACCCTGCGGGAACAGATGGAGTGGAGGATACAGTACATCAGTTATTTATGAGCGACTGTGGCTGTTCTTCACTTAAATAAAACAACACACAGTATGAAAGGGACAGGCTGATACATTGCTCTAAGGCCTTCTGCAGCTGAATACCATCAGTGCGTATGAGAAGCTACCACACATAGGGCGAAGGAGCTGATTGATTGCCTCTAGAACATGATTGTACAAAAACACACACAAATTGATCTCTTTAATCAGGATCCTGCAGGACAAAAAGCAGGAAGCAAGCTTATGCTTCATGAAAATTAAGTTCTGCAGAAGTGCATTGTTTGACAAGTAGAAGAGAAATTTGGCCCTATTCAGTAGTGGTAGTAGTAGTAGCATAGCTGCCAAGTTATCCCTTTTTTAAAGGGATTTTCCCTTATGCTGAATAGGCTTCCTCGCGAGAAAAGGGAAAACTTGGCAGCTATGAGTAGTAGTATTTCTCCAATGAAAATAGGGGTGTCCTATTCAATTATTAGTATTAGTATTAGTATTATACCCCACCCATTTGACTAGGTTGCCCCAGCCACTCTGGGCAGCTTCCAATATATATAATATAATTAAACATAATAAACTTCCTTATACAGGGCTGCCTTCAGATGTATTCTAAAGGTTGTATGGTTACTTATCTCTTTGGCTTGGGGGTTGCACAACTCTATACCAGTGTGGTGTGGTGGTTAAGAGCGGTAGACTCGTAATCTGGGGAACCGGGTTCGCGTCCCCGCTCCTCCACATGCAGCTGCTGGGTGACCTTGGGCTAGTCACACTTCTTTGAAGTCTCTCAGCCTCACTCACCTCACAGGGTGTTTGTTGTGGGGGAGGAAGGGAAAGGAGAATGTTAGCCACTTTGAGACTCCTTCGGGTAGTGATAAAGTGGGATATCAAATCCAAACTCTTCTTCTCTTATATACCCGCCAACATTTCCCTGATGAAAATAGGGAGGTCCTACCATACCCGCCAACATTTCTCCATTGAAAATAGGGATGTCCTAAGGAAAAACGATAGGGACGTGGGTGGAGCTGTGGGTTAAACCACAGAGCCTAGGGCTTGCCGATCAGAAGGTTGGCAGTTCGAATCCCCGCGATGGGGTGAGCTCCCGTTGCTCGGTCCCAGTGCCTGCCAACCTAGCAGTTCGAAAGCACATCAAAGTGCAAGTAGATAAATAGGTACCACTCCAAGTGGGAAGGTAAACAGCGTTTCCGTGTGCTGCTCTGGTTCGTCAGAAGCGACTTTGTCATGCTGGCCACATGACCCGGAAGCTGTATGCCGGCTCCCTCAGCCAATAAGGCGAGATGAGCACCGCAACCCCAGAGTCGGTCACAACTGGACCTAATGGTCAGGGGTCCCTTTAAGGAAAAACAGAAGATTCTGGGATCAAATCAGGAACTTCTGTAAATCTGGAAAACTGGGATAGAAATGTAACTAACAATATCCTCCTTTGCTTAAAGCTCCTGGGCAAAAGTTTAAAGTTACTTAAAGTTGCTGTTTGCTAGTACCTGATAAGATGTCAAAGATGAGCATCACAGCAGGTGTATAGCCATAACTTTTGTGGATTGTTTTGAAGAAAATGTTGAAATGTTTCAGTGGCCTGAGTAATGACAGGAGGCCTAGCTGCACTTTCCTTTAGTTAGATTATGGGCACTTCTTACATAGATACACCTATGTAACTGTCAGGTCTCCAACATTCCTCCTCTGCCCAGTCCCAGACAGTAAGTGATAAAACTGATGGCAAAGATGGAAAATCCAGTTTCTGATTGATAAAAGAGGATGTCAGAGGGTCGTCGTGGCTTCTCTAGAGTAACTCTGCTTGAGTCCAATTTGTCTTTAAAGACTTTCATTGTGCATGGTATTTACAGTGCAGAGATAGCTTAAAACACGACCTCTCAGTCCGAACCAGAATCCGGCAATGGCGTACGTCTGTTCCTATGCCAGCAAAGTAGTCAGGCACCCCAAAACGCCTCCCCCTTGACCTGCGTCATGGTGCTCTCCTTAACTCTTGCGCCGGAAGGAGCGATGCCCTCTCAGCCTCCTGAGAGGCGGTGGCATGGCTCTCCGACATCCTTGAGTCCTTGCCTACATCTCTCCTCCCCTGAGCCTTCCCATTGTTCCGCACGCTGCTTTCTCTCTCCCTCCGAATCTCTCCCCTCCCCCCTGGCTGCTTCAGACCCACTGCTGCTCCCTGTGCCTGGCGAGGTGGACGTTAGGATGATGGGGGCTGGCTCCCTGTAGAGAGTCACCCTTACATCCGATGTTCAGAGTCTCACTCATTCATGCATATACTCTGTCACTCAGTCACCTTCACATACATTTTGTCACCTTCTCTCACTCTTTCAGCTGGAGACAACAGAGTCCTTTGACTGGGTAAGTTAAAAACTTAGAGCCGTGTTTTCCATGCCCTACAAAACCTGATCAGTTCATGAGTCTGCTCCTCTATAGGATGATCATGGGGAAAAAATCTCATCTCTAGGGAACTGTACTAGCAACCCTGCAATGTCTTGGGAAGAGTGGGGGGAATCTGCCAATTAATTTTGTTCAGAAATTGTGCTGCTTATAGCTTTCCACATTATAGATTGAACAATAGGCAAACATTGGTGGTGATGGTAAGGGTAATCAGAAAGCACCACTGAACTGTCACAATTTGACAGGAGCCTGCAAAACGGAGGGAAAGATACCACTGATAATCTTCTGCAGTTATTACCTGCAAAAAAATCAATTACCTGCTCTAAAGTTACAACAGTCAATAGACTCCTGGGAAGATGAGAGAGAAAAGCAGCGAGAGAGAATTAATGGAGCAGTTAGCACAGTATTGATTAGACCTCAGGCTTGCAGGGGTGTGTCTGGATCTCACTAAAAGGGAGCAAAAAGTCAAGCTTAGCCAAACAACCACATAGATATATTTCTCTGTCAATAGAAGTCACTGCATGCAAAGAGCCTTCTGATGTGCTGTGGGAACCACAAAGAATGCCTGTGACATTCATCATCTCTCCTCCCGAATCTTTGCCTAACTTAGGTAAAATTGTATTTTATGAAACCCACCCTGGTTGTTGTTGTTGTTGTTTAGTCGTTAAGTCGTGCCCGACTCTTCGTGACCCTATGGACCAGAGCACGCCAGGCACTCCTGTCTTCCACTGCCTCCCGCAGTTTGGTCAAACTCATGTTCGTAGCTTCGAGAACTCTGTCCAACCATCTCGTCCTCTGTCGTCCCCTTCTCCTTGTGCCCTCCATCTTTCCCAACATCAGGGGCTTTTCCAGGGAGTCTTCTCTTCTCATGAGGTGGCCAAAGTATTGGAGCCTCAGCTTCACAATCTGTCCTTCCAGTGAGCACTCAGGGCTGATTTCCTTCAGAATGGAGAGGTTTGATCTTCTTGCAGTCCATGGGACTCTCAAGAGTCTCCTCCAGCACCATAATTCAAAAGCATCAATTCTTCGGCAATCAGCCTTCTTTATAGTCCAGCTCTCACTTCCATACATCACTACTGGGAAAACCATAGCTTTAACTATACGGACCTTTGTCAGCAAGGTGATGTTTCTGCTTTTTAAGATGCTGTCTAGGTTTGTCATCGCTTTTCTCCCAAGAAGCAGGCGTCTTTTAATTTCGTGACTGCTGTCACCATCTGCAGTGATCAAGGAGCCCAACCCTGGTTGTAGGTAAGGAATATAACTATACAGAAGACAGCTGACATTCAAGAGAATCATATCCCATACCCTTTTAAAATGTGGCTCTTTTGCAGGGGGGGGGGTTATTACAGTGGTATTTCGGGTTACAGATGCTTCAGGTTACAGACGCTTCAGGTTACAGACTCTGCTAACCCAGAAATAGTACCTCGAGTTAAGAACTTTGCTTCAAGATGAGAACAGAAATCATGCGACGGCGGCACGGTGGCAGTGGGAGGCCCCATTAGCTAAAGTGGTAAAGTAAGCATCCCACAGAGCTGTGTGTTTGACACCCTAACTTCCACTTTGTATAGTAGAAGGAACTTTAGGGTGGGACTATTTGCCGGGCAAAAGTGGTTGGGCAAGAGGTTGTTTAACCCTGTCTCCACCCACCAATAGTTCCCCCTATACAGAGTTCCACATGGACTGGGTTGTTTATATTTGGAGAAAGGGTTTTAGTGTGTGAGGAGATTCACTTCCCTAACGCCCATAGCTGCCAAGTTTTCGCTTTTCTTGCGAGGAAGCCTATTCAGCATAAGGGAAAATCCCTGTAAAAAAGGGATAACTTGGCAGCTATGCTAACGCCTTTATTAAAGGCACAGCAGCTAAGTGACCCACACAACTTCAAGTTACAAGAAAGGAGATTCTGACTAAACAACAGGAAGAACTTTCTGGCAGTAAGAGCTATTTGACAGTGGAACAGGCTCCTGCAAGAAGAGATAGATTCTCCTTACTTGGAGAGTTTTTAAGCAGAGGCTGGTTGGTCAACAGTCATGGATGAACTAGTTGAAATTCCTGCATTGCAGAGAGTTGGTCTAGAATGACTCTGGGGGTCCCTTCTTACTCTATGATTCTATGAACAGAAGAATAATGACACTGCCATGTTTTCCTAAGATAGGTAAAAGTAAAGGTAAAGGACCCCTGACAGTTAAGTCCAGTCGCAGAAGACTTTGAGGTTGTGGCGTTCATCTTGCTTTACAGGCCGAGGGAGCAGGCGTTTGTCCACAGACAGTTTTTCCGGGTCATGTGACCAGCATGACTAAGCCGCTTCTGGTGCAACAGAACACCGAAACCAGAGCAGCGCACGGAAATGCCATTTACCTTCCCTCCAGAGCAGTACCTGTTCATCTACTTGTACTTTTTGCCGTGCTTTCAAACTGCTAGGTTGGCAGGAGCAGGGACAGAGTGACGGGAGCTCACCCCGTTGTGAGGATTTGAACCGCTGACCTTCTGATCGGCAAGCCCAGGAGGCTCAGTGGTTTAGACCACAGCGCCACCTGCGTCCCTTCTCTTTCCAAAGATACCTACATTTAAATATCCTCAAGCACAGTGGAATCCATTGAACGTTGTGCTCTATCCCTCACTAAACACTGATCTTCATACAATCCAGCTCTCTCAATAACAAGAAAATGGGGTATCCCCATATGTGCTGCAGTAACTGGGCTCAGGGGGAGGAGGGGAAAGGAGATTGTTAGCCGCTTTGAGACTCCTTCGGGTAGTGATAAAGCGGGATACCAAATCCAAACTCTTCTTCTTCTTCAGTGGATATCCCATGGAACAGTGTGTTTTCCTAGACAAAGCAAATTCCGTGCCAGAGTTCATTGAGAAAGGGGTTGAAAATAAAATGGATTGGTGGGTTGAGCGACAACGGTTGAATGTTGATGTGAGTATAACTTTGGCAAGAGGTGAGGACAGGTAAATGCTAAGTACTGTAGTTTTTCAGTTGATTGTTTTATCATTCCCAGTTCTGTCAGTCACCTGAACATCATTCGTCATGTGGAGACAAATGTCCAACTAAATATATCCAGGTTCCACACTAGAATTCATAAAAGACAAAATGATAAAACTAGGAAAGTTACCCTTTAAGCCTCTGAGCAAATTATTCCATCCCTGAGAGATAAAGTCATGTAAACAATTCTACACATGGGAAGAGCTTTCCTTTGCTTGCTTTAGTACATCTCATATATATATTTTCTACATCATTTTTTTTTCCTAAAATGAAAATTACATTGGGCCTGTAGGTCAACAAGATATGATTTACAGGTCCATTCCAACCTGTTTAGTATTCATTACGTGAGTGGCCTGTTACACCAGAAATCTCACTTTCCATGTGATCTTTATTTTACAGAGAACAATTTATAGTAATTAGCATACAAAGTGTGCAAAACTCTCCTCTGATTCAAAATGACTTGTGTGCATTCGACATTCAGCAGACCACCCCTCAGCACTCATTGCCCTAGGACAGGTAGTTTTAAATGCTTCCTCAATATATTATATCGAACCAAAAAGGCACTGGAAAGAGCATTTCCCAGGCATCTCCATGGCAATGGATGCTCCAGGGAACTCCAGCCATCCTCAGCTGGTTATCAGCTATGGCAGAATTAAACACATTAGGTTAATACATTAGATTAAAAGGGAAAGAATGGGAGTAAGTCATTATTACCATCAGAGGTGACTGGACTGCATGTTTACTGACTCTCCTGGAATCCTATAACATCAGCCACCATTGCCAGAAGCATGAGGAAGGGAGGAAGGCTTATCTTTATTATTGTTATCATTTAGGACCATTAGGTTCATCCTTGCTATTGGCCCTGTCACTCCTAGAGTACCAGAGCAGACTGCTGTGGATTTCCAGTTAAGGGCTGCAGCGCGGTGCTGGTGTGTCCCCTGCTCTGCCTTCCCTTGTCGGGAAATGCTTGGTGGCGACGGCAGGGCTCTCTCCCGCCAGAGGGGAGCCACGTTTTGGGAGCCAAGTTTTGTGGGGCTGGAGGAGGCGGGCAGCAGCTGGAGGGCGGACCCAGGAGTCCCGGCTCGGCTCCGCACACCCTCCGCCTCCTCTTGGCTCTGCTCTCTGCTCTGGCCCCTCCCCTCCAGCTTGGCTTCACTCCCGCACTGCACTGCGCGGTGCAGGAGCTGCCGAGGGTGCACGCAACGAAAGGGGGAGGGGGAGGGCAGGGAGGCCCAGTGCAGGCGCTGGTCTCAACTGAGGGGATAATTGATTGCCAAAGGAAGTCATCCCTTCAACCACCCAGGCATGTGGGGGTGGAGAGAGGGTACCACCCATGTTTTGTCTGTGTTCCAAGGTACCAAGGTCTGAAGCAGTTTCAGTACTGATCTTACACAAAGATCTAGAGACCAGGACTTGAGGCAATTGAGGACATAGATCTCTGGTGGGTTTTTCTCATGCCTAATGTTTGACTTTCTTCTAAAGCGTTTAGGTCACCATCCCTCATACAAAGAGCATAGCTTGCAACAGCAAAGAAAGACTTAGCTGAGCGATGCATGGATTTCTGGACATTGGCTGAGGCCTACTTCACAGACAAAAGCCTCTACATCCCTGCTGATAAGAAAAGAAGTGTGAGAGAGTTATGGCTTCCTTGTCCTGCTTTGTATAAGACTGATAATAGAAAACTAGACCTGCTATGGCTGCTCTCTCTGCCATCACCTCCTCTCTTTTTTTGCTCATGATTCCCATACAACCATACAGCTCCGCTGGGATAAATCGATTCAGAGACTTAAAGTTTTGTTCTCTGCTGAGGAAATAGTCTGCAAAGTGTGCTCTTTTCCTTCACCGTGCTGGAGAACAAGTGTATGACATCTCTACCACCCTCCCAGAGGCAGGAGGTGATGAAAGCAAAGGAGGCACTGACAAAGTACTTTTCTCCAAAGAAAAACATTGATTTTTGAAGTTCCATCAGGCCAGGCAGAAGCAGGGAGAGTGCATGGATTAGTTTCATGCACGTTTGAGACACCTAGCTGCTTCCTGTGAATTCAGCGATATAAACAGGGAGGTGCAAACTCAGCAATTCCAAGCTTTTTGCCCATGCTTCAGGAGGGTAATGTTGGGGGGTTCATATTTGCTTCCCCCTAAACACCTGGGCACGGCTTGTGCTTACAAAATGGCAGAGATGCAGGGTCAACAAATGGATGCCTGCATTGCTGCTAGCAGAGACACAACATGATTAAGCCCCTGATAAGGAGAGTCCGGCTTCAAGCCTCCTGAGCCCACTTGTCCTGCCAAAGGGAGTATCTGTCATAAAGGTGGCAAGTCAAACCATTTTGCTGCAGTCTGCAGATCGCAAAGATCACCATCTCAAAGATTTATCACACCACCTCATTACAGGAATCCAAAGGCACAGAAGGCTGGTTAATGTTCCTGATTCTCACTCTGCAGATAACACTGGATCACTTTCAGAGGGTGCCACCAATGCCGGGGAATTAGGGAGTGCTAGGGGCTCCAACCCCCGCGATATTGTTAATCAGGGGGCCCAGCCCCCCCAATTAGAGATTGCCCTGGGCGCGTCATCATTGTCCCCCGCATGCCGTGGGGAGGAGGCAGATCACGGAGCCCAGCTTTGTGCTCTGCCTCCTCCTCCTCCTCCTCCTCCTCCTCCTCCTCCCCGCGGCATGTCCCACAGGGCTTCATGTGGTGCACCCCCCAATGTGGAGGGGGCAAGTTGGCAACCCTGGAGCATAGCTATCAAGTTCTCCCTTTTTTAAAGGGAAATTCCCTTTTGCTGAATAGGCTTCCTCGTGAGAAAAGGGAAAACTTGACAGCTATGCCCTGGAGCTTGCTAATCTGTCAACCACTAGTCACCTCAGTGGCCTGTTTGCTTTCCCCATATCCCCAGTACACAAGGCACAAACTGGGCATGGCCGAAACATAGGTCTTCATCTTCAGTTTGCAAAAACTAGGCTCCCATTTTGCCCCCTGGTGCAAAGGACCTTCAAATGGCAGCTTTGTCAACTGCTCTTACATAGCTGCCAAGTTCTCCCTTTTTTAAAGGGAAATTCCCTTATGCTCAATAGGCTTCCTCGCGAGAAAAGGGAAAACTTGGCAGCTATGCTCTTAACCCTATAGGGCACATAATGGTGCATTCATTATGTGTTTCTAATTTATTTCACAACGAGTTCCTTTATGGCTTCTAATCTTTGGAAAGCATCTAATGAGCTGGCCTGCCATCAGGAAAGAAAATTGGAGCTAATGAATAATTGTAATCATTACGTTTAAAAGCAATAGATTTGAAATGCTCTCCAAAGCAGTTCCAAGGTGAGAAATTGGAACTCATTTACATACAGATCGTTTCCAAAAAAGAGTGTTGGTGGCAATGGAGCAGGGGGACACTCTGTGGCCTAAAGGAGTCAGGATAACCATATTGTTGTGCTCAGGGGCATAGTCAATAGCCTGGCAGCCAATCCAATCTTCATTCAGTAGGCTGGTTCACACTGGGGACGATATGCCAATGGATGTGTGGGAGAAGTTATGGTTATCTGCCCATAAATTTTCTTTGAATGCAGGGATGAGAGAAAACTGATAAAATAGTGAGCAGATGGTATGCCAGTTATATGGTAGTACTTTTAATTCTCATATATATATATATGAATAAAAATTACTACCACCACCATGCTGGAAGTGTGAGAAAGAAAAGGGGGATTTTTTCCATATCTGGTGGAAATGTAAAATAGCAGATACATATTGGGGGGAAATAATGACTCATTTAGAAGGGGGGGAATTGGATGAGAAATCCCATTACAGCGGTACCTCTACTTACGAATTTAATGCGTTCCAAACGCACATTTGTAAGTAGGAAAAAAAAGTCGAATCCCATAGGAATGCATTGGGAGAAAAAAATCGTAAGTAGAAAAAATCCTATCTAAAAATTTGTAAGTAGAAAAAATCCTATCTAAAAATTTGTAAGTAGAAAAAATCCTATCTAAACCGCATCCAAGATGGCGGACGGAGCTCCATTCGTAAGTAGAAACATTCGTAAGTAGAGTTATTTGTAAGTAGAGGTACCACTGTACATCCGGTCATGTTTTTGCTGAATTATTTAGAATATAATAAATCAATAAGTTTGAATAATTTAGAATCATTGTTCTGATATCAGTTCACATTTTTATGAGGCTGGTTTCAGAAAATGGCTTAATTTGGTGAAGTCTCCATGGGGTATGTTCTTTGGGGAGGCTTTGGGATACTGAATGTGTGAGGAACTGGTCTCCTAAGTAGGCCAGAAATGTGTTACTGTGAATCAATTAGAAGAAATATTAATATCCATATGGGGTTTGGTATCTTGTAGGCAAAAGCACAAACATTAAAGCAGGAACTTTATATAATTTACATTCACATGTTTTGAAGGTATTTTAATTATATATAGCAAAAGCTGTAGAGCAGCATACTGAGAATTAAAGCAGCTTTTCTCTTAAGAGTGCAATACCCTGCAAGTTGTGAGGCATAAAAGTGGGAAATCATACAGTAGATTATATACCAGTATTTGAAATTAGCCCAGACTGTTTTGGGGGGGGGGGGAATCACCAGGGATGGATGGGGCAGATTCAAAGGGCCCGGAAACAATTATTGGTCTTAAGCTTTCTTAAGGACTACTTTATGCTTAATTTCTAAGCTAAAGTTGAGGGTCTGTTTTCTTTTCATTTCCTTTATAACGATTAACGTTGCTCTGAAAATGTACAGCAGCTTCATGTGATATATGTTCACACATTCTGGAAAAATACCTTCCAATAGCCACAAACATTTCAGTTATAAATTCAGTTTTTGCAGAGCTCCCTGTGCCGCATAGGGACGCGGGTGGTGCTGTGGGTTAAACCACAGAGCCTAGGGCTTGCCGATCAGAAGGTTGGCAGTTCAAATCCCCGCGACCGGGTGAGCTCCCATTGCTCAGTCCCAGCTCCTGCCAACCTAGCAGTTCGAAAGCATGTCAAAGTGCAAGTAGATAAATAGGTAGCGCTACAGCGGGAAGGTAAACGGCGTTTCCGTGTGCTGCTCTAGTTCGCCGGAAGCTGTATGCCGGCTCCCTTGGCCAATAATGTTAGATGAGCACCGCAACCCCAGAGTCAGTCACGACTGGACCTAATGGTCAGGGGTCCCTTGACCTTTACCTGTGCCTTCAGTGTTTCTTAGGGCCTGGGCTGGATTTTGATCAAATTCCACACACCTGTACTTTTGTGTCATATTAATATTATTATAGACTGATTACTCTAGGAAACAAACAGCTTTGAGATGCCCTTATCTTTTTACAGTTCACTAGATATGTTTTCATATTACTTGGTGGAGAGAGAGAGAGAGAGAGAGAGAGAGAGAGAGAGAGAGAGGCTTTCCATGCTAATTTTCTGGTCTCAGATTCCCACACCTTCCAATATGGCTGCAACTTAGTATTTCCGCAGCACCTTCAACCAAAGCAGACGTGCTTAAGATCCCATTCTTCTACCTGGGCACACTTTCCTCTACTGAAGTCCTTTCTTTAAGCTGCCTATCTAAAACAGGGATATGGAATACAACAAGACACAATTCAAATGAAGTTAAGCCCTTTTCAATGGGTTTTCAGTGGAAGAGTAAAACATGTGTTTAATATTCTCTTCGGTAGCAATGCGACTTGCATGTGCTTGACCCAGTGGATAGTGCTCTAAGTATTTTGAGCATTGTTAAGTGCAACTACAATGAAAGAGGCGAACGTAGGATTATATTAGCACAACGGATTGCGATCTTACCACATACTGGCTTTCCAGTACCAGGATATCCATGCACAGCTGTTTTTTCTTCTTCTGAATGGCCACTGTTAATACTTATTTCCATCTGTACTTTCCAGCATTTAATCACCTTCTGATCTTTTTGTTTGCAATTCTACCCCATCCCAAAATACTAGATAGATGATAGATAGATAGATAGATAGATAGATAGATAGATAGATAGATAGATAGATAGATAGATGGATAGATTAGATAGATAGATGATAGATAGATAGATAGATAGATAGATAGATAGATAGATAGATAGATAGATAGATAGATAGAACATTCAAGCATTTGATGAAGTGGATTGTACCTTGTGTTGTGTCCGCTTCATGTTGCGTCTTTTTGCATTACGTCCCGCAGCAACCCGGAAATACCGGAATGGGTTACTTCCGGGGTTTTCTGCTTGCGCATGCGCAGAAGCACTAGATCATGTTGCGCACCTGCGCAGACGCAGCGCTTCGAGTTGCGGGCATTTGACATTGCGGACAGGCCTCCGGAACGGATTCCGTCCGTAACACGAGGTACCACTGTACTGTAGCCCCTGAAAGCTTATGCCATAATAAAGTTGTTACTCTTTAAGGTCTCACAGACACTTTGTTGCATCCTCTCCTGAAAAACTTCCCCTCATCTTGTGCTCCTTTTCCCCATGAAACTATCTAGCCATGGAATCCTACTTATCATTTCCCTGAACTTAAAATATCTGTGTTCCTGAAAACCAAAGTACCTGTACATATTTCACTGTGCTCCCCTTTAGCTTTACATAAGAGGGTAAATTCCAGCATTACATGGTAATTTCTCCCCAATTTCCTGCTACTTTCAGCTCATTGGCCAATTCTTCCCTATTAGAATCAAGCTGGAGATAGCCAACCCGCTTATTCATTCTGCCACCATCTGAAAGAGAAAGCAGCAGGGCATACCAAAAATTTACTGGGGAATTACTGACTAACTCTTGGTTCCCTGAGGCATCTGCAATTTGATTCAGAAAAACACATTCCGCATTGTCTCTTTGGCTCAGCAGTCTGAAGCAGGCTGACCACAATGTTGCTATTTTATTTCTCCATTTATTTTTGCCCAGAAGCTTTTTTTACACTCCTGAATTTCTGTGCAGTTGTACATATTTGACATAGAATGCGACATTCCCCTCCCTTTCTGTTGCACCTATTCTTTTTGAACAACTTCCACCCTTCCATTACTCAGTGGTAGATCTAGAAATTTGGTGTTATGTTAGTGGATCCGGGAATTATATTTTTTTTTTAAGAAAATGAAAGGATTTTACTCTCCTGAAATATTAATTACAGTTTACAACTTTAAAAAGCGATACAAGTAATTTTCACCTGTGATCTCTGCTGCTGTTGATTTCAAATGTTGTGTGTATCTAGAAAACTCTTAATTAGGTGTCGTTGTCCCCCGGATGAGTTAGTAGAAACTATAAGTTTTAAATGAAAAGGAACCTGAAAGAAAACAGAAAACCAAAGAAGAATTAGTCCCAATAAAATAAGGACAGCAAATTGTGGGCAGATGATGTACTTTGAGAAAGTCCCCAATAAAAAGCCTAGTGTCAAGCAAAATTTAAATTGAAAAAATATCAAGATGGAGATTTTAAAGAGAATCAAGAAAAATAAAAACGCTTGCCGATTTGAAAAGCCAGGAGAAAATGAAGATAAATGAAGCAATATGAGAGAGAGAGAAAATCAAGTTTTGTTGACATTTCAAACTAACTAGCCTTTGGATGTAAAAAAGGAGTACATGAAAGGATAGGTGGATATCAAGTCTGCTTCCAGCAGAGTGAAAAATAAGTAGAGAAAATGGAATGATTCTGTTTGAAAAGACAGCCAGGGAAGCCATTTCATAAATGAGAAAGTATGCAACGATACCTAATTTGTAGTTGGGCAGGGAGAGTTGCTTCCTTTGCAGATGATGGGTACCAAAATCTTCTTGTGTTTCTCCCCTTCAGGTGTGTGTAAATCCAGAAGTTCCAAACATTCTAACACTTTAGGAAGAAAAATAATAATCACAAACTGATGATGATTTGCTGATTGTGAAAAAGGTAAAGAAGGCATTTTGAGGCCGAATCCTGAAGGTGGCAATGATAAGAAAGAGGCAGCTCGTCCTAGTCACCTGTGGAGGAGGAGCTAGAGAACTATTGCAGGTCCAGGATACTGCATGAAATTGTATGCTTCCCCTTAGGAAAGTTTCTGAGAGCCAATGGAATGTAGTGGGTAGAGTGCTGGACCAGGATCCTCTTCTTCTTCTTCCACTTCTTCCTCTTCCTCTTCTTCTTCTTCGCATGTCTCTTGTTATAAAAACACTCCCCTGATGCATCACTGTATTTGTCTAGGTAGGCAAGATCACATGGATCAGGAGGTCCAACATGCAGCCTAAGGCCTCAAGGCCCTTTTTTGTGACCCTCAGCAACATTTGACACCCCCTCCAGCCCTTCCACTGCCTTCCCAAAGCCAGGTAAGTGAGACACTGGGCTTTGGGAAGCAGGTGTGAGGGTTCTGACAGGGTCCTAGAAATGCATGTTCCCAGCTTTGGGAAGGGGGTGAGAGGCCTCTAGCAGCGAACATGGTACCAGTTTTAAAAAATGGATCCTGTTTAATTTATGTGGAAATCGGGAAAAGTCTCAATGAAAGAGGAACTGGTACCATGTTCACTCATTAGTTGAACGAGTAGAGCAAAGGTCGGGAGGTTGTGCATCCCTCTTTATTAAGGAAGTTTAGACTGTGATCTCAGAAGCCAAAACTCTCTCATTGACATTATCTGCATGACAGGTGATTCACTCAAATGTTCTCCTTTCTCTTTGTCATCCTCTACCTTGTACAAAATAATTGATGAGAGCATCAGCTGAGCCCAAGGCCCATCAGCTTCCTTTCCAGTGCTTTGTAGCCATATGTGATATGATCATAGCTAGGCCTGGCAGAGTGATTCATTTTCCTGTGATTTAGTAAGAAGGGATAATGATCAGTGGGCTTGATCCATCTGGTGCCTAGCACAAAAGCCCCTGATCTGCCAGCTTCACACCAACTGGCCACAAAACACAAGGGGAGATTAGAGGAGTCCCATTCTAAAGTTGCACTGGCTGCCCTAAAACTGTAGTGGCTGGTGAACAGAGCTAGGTTTCTGAAATTTGGCAGGATTCATGCTCTCAGAAGGGGGCGACTACTCATGTACAATAAAGCTCTGTCCCTGGTGCCTGCCAGTCCAATATTTTCTAATTATGAAGCAGAGAACAGGGCCTGTGATGCCTACTTTATGGTCCTTAAGATAACCTTAAATGTTCTCCTGAGCCTACAGAGGTTAATGCCACAGAGGCCAGATAGCCAAATTGCTATCAGTGTTGGATTAAAGTAATCTTCTCTGATCATCTCACTCCTCCAGCATTCCAGTGGCTGCATTTTGTGCCAATTACAGTTTCCTAACCACCTTTCAGGGACGCGGATGGCGCTGTGATCTAAACCACAGAGCCTAGGGCTTGCCAATCACAAGGTCGGCGGTTCAAATCCCTACGACGGAGTGAGCTCCCATTGCTCGGTCCCAGCTCCTGCCCACCTAGCAGTCTGAAAGCACATCAAAGTGCAAGTAGATAAGTAGGTACCGCTCTGGCGGGAAAGTAAACGCCGTTTCCGTGCGTCGCTCTGGTTCGCCAGAAGCTGCTTTGTCATGCTGGCCACATGACCCGGAAGCTGCCTGTGGGCAAACGCCGGCTCCCTCAGCCTATAGAGCAAGATGAGCACGCAACCCCAGAGTCATCCGTGAGTGGACCTAACGGTCAGGGGTACCTTTTACCTTTACCTTTACCCACCTTTCAAGGCGGCTCCAGATAGAAAACATGGCAAAAGACCAGTCTGAATGAAGCTAGTGTATGAGTGATTGAGATCAGATTCACCTTCTCTGATTGGTGAACTACCCAAAACTGGTAAATGTGTTCCTAATCACCAATGTCACCTGGGCATCCAAGGACAATGTTGGGTACAGGGGATATCCTGCCTCCAAACTGCACTCCTCCTGAAAAAAAACAAGAACATAGTCTCATTCAAAACAGGTTGCAGACAAACATAACTCCCAGTCAACAACCCTTGTACTTTGTCTGGCTCCGAATCAAGTTCTGCCTCGTTCCCCCCTCACCTAGACTACTTCCCTAGGCTTGCATGATGATGGAAAAA
Organism: Zootoca vivipara; assembly: GCF_963506605.1. Classification (NCBI taxonomy): domain Eukaryota; kingdom Metazoa; phylum Chordata; class Lepidosauria; order Squamata; family Lacertidae; genus Zootoca; species Zootoca vivipara. Next base: position 27,724,714 of record NC_083291.1, on the reverse strand, counting down.
ATAGGTAGAGCTACGTGTCATCTGCATATCGATGATATGTCAGCTCAAACCTTTGGCTAACCTATCACAGCAATTTCATGTAACGTTCATGGTATGGGAAACACCATCAGGCAAAATCCTTGGAGTGGATTAGTCATTCCCCAGCAACACTATAATATTGTCTTTCTGCCCCACCTTAGCAAGACGACTAAGAAGAATGCCATTATCCATGGTATCGAAAGCTGTTGAGTTTTCCAGGAGACTTAGCAAGGCCATGCTTCTCCTAAACAATCTTGGGCAGTTTTGAATATGCCCAGAGAAATGGCAGGAGGTGGTGTTGCCACCACTTGGTCAAGGAGCCCTACCCAGCACTTGGCCTACCACGTTTCACCATCTCACCCACTGCCACCAATTTGTGGAGTATTACCGTACTTACTGATTCCACCTTCTCAGTATACACAGTGGTACCTCGGTTTCCGAACAGCTTAGTTCCCAAACAACTTGGAACTCAAACGCTGCAAAGTCAGTGTTCCGGTTTGCAAACTTTGCTTCGAAAGCCAAACGTGCTCTGTTTTGAGTCCTGAGCTTCCTTTTTTGCTGTTGTGCTGCTACTTTGCACCCCCCATTATAATTCAAGTCTTCCGTTTCCAATTGCAGTGTTCTGAGGTGTCATTTGGAGCTTATATTTGGTGTTTCTGTTTTTGCTATTTATTTTGCGGGGTTTTTGTTTTTGAGGCTTTTTTGGTTAATTTGTTTTTGTGACTGTGTGGAATCCAGTTTAGGTACTGACTGATTGATAACAATGACTATCATCAGTGCAGGTAAGGGAAAAATAATTTTAATTTTTGTCATCTACAATACAGTCTTATTTATTTTATAGTACAGTACATTAATTATTGCTTTCATTTAATGAATCAATGTTCTTGTTAGATAGTAAAATCCATGTTAAATTGCTGTTTTAGGGGTTGTTTTTTAAAGTCTGGAATGGATTAATCCGTTTTGCATTACTTTCTTTGGGAAAGTGCACCTTGGTGTTGGAACACTTTAGTTTTGGAACCGACGTCCGGAAAGGATTAAGTTTGAGAACCAAGGTACCACTGTACCCCTATAGGATCCATGTTTCAAACAGTTCAAATAAACCATACCAGCTTTATCTAACCCTCTTAACTTACAGTTGGTGCCATTTAATTCCAACTTGTCCCTTTAACTACACACAAGAATGAGCAGATTAAGAGATCTGTATCAAACTAATATGATACCGTTAAATATAGTTTTATAATATAATATAATATAATAGGATATAATATTATATCAACTTGCAGCAATGTTATTAAACAACAGTTGGTTTGATAATTGCTTAATTGGGTCACTGTAACTCGAAGAGATCTTATTTTTGCTTGAAAACCAACGCTTGCTTCAAAAGAGGTGGCTATATATGCTTGACCTCGTTCTCACCCTCACGGAAAGTTAAAAGAAAATTTCCCTTTATCTTCCCACATAGTTTTTCTGGTCGCTCTGATAAGGCTCTCGCTGAAAGGATGCAAGGTAGAAGACAGTCTCTCAGCCATCACTCACATTAGACTACTCTGCTTCTTCAGGAGGCAGCTGGCCCTCAAACAGGAGGATAAGGAGATTGCAGAGAAGCTGGATGAATTCTTTGCATCTGTCTTCACAATGGAAGATATAAGACAGATCTCAGCACCTAAGCTAACTTTTGCAGGACGGGAGTCTGAGGAACTGAGGCAGAGAGTGGTGTCAAGAGATGAAGAAGGCCTAACAGACAATATCAAAACCGACAAATTGTCTGGGTGATATCAACCCGAGAGTTCTCAAATGAGTCAAACTTGAAATTGCTGATCTTTTAACAACAATACGTAACTTGTCCCTCAGATCAGCTTCCATACCTGAGGACTGGAAAGTAGTCAATGTAACACCAATTTATTTATTTTTTTAAAGGGTCTGGGGGATCCCGGGTGGCCCTGCACGGCATAGCTCATAGCTTCTCTGAGTTATTCAAGCCCCTTCGCCACGACAAGGCAGTGATCCATGAAGGGGAGAACAAACTTAGTTGGTCTCTAAGGTGCTACTGGACAATTCTACATATATATATATATATATATATATATATATATATATATATATATCTGTGTGTGTGTGTGTGTGTGTGTGTAGACTGTGTCAGACCAACACAGCTACCTACCTAAATCTAGAACCATGGAAGGCACCACATTGAGCCGCATGAAATGGAAGTCCAGGTATCTGAAGAAGTGTGCATGCACATGAAAGTTTATACCAAGTACAAACTTAGTTGGTCTCTAAGGTGCTACTGGACATTATTTGTGTGTGTGTGTGTGTGTGTGTGTGTGTGTGTGTGTGTGTGTGTGTGTGTAAAGGGACCCCTGACCATTAGGTCCAGTCGTGACAGACTCTGGGGTTACGCGCTCATCTCGCATTATTGGCCAAGGGAGCCGGCGTATAGCTTCCAGGTCATGTGGCCAGCATGAAAAAGCCGCTTCTGGCAAACCAGAGCAGCACATGGAAACGCCGTTTACCTTCCCGCTGTAGCGGTTCCTATTTATCTACTTGCATTTCGACGTGCTTTCGAAATATATATATATATATTAAAACATCAATCATTAAAAACTTCCCTAAACAGGACTGCCTTCAGATGTATTCTAAATGTCCTATAGATGTTTTACAGTGGCACCTCGGTTTAAGTACACAATTGGTTCCGGAAGTCTGTACTTAACCTGAAGTGAACTTTCCCATTGAAAGTAATGGAAAGTGGATTAATCCATTCCAGACGGGTCCGCGGAGTACTCAACCTGAAGCGTACTTAACCTGAAGCGAACTTTCCCATTGAAAGTAATAGAAAGTGGATTAATCCATTCCAGACGGGTCCGCAGAGTACTTAAACTGAAGCATACTTAACCCGAAGTATGAGTGTAATTGGTTCTGGAAGTCTGTACTTAAACTGAAGCATACTTAACCTGAAGCGAACTTTCCCATTGAAAGTAATGGAAAGTGGATTAATCCATTCCAGACGGGTCCGCGGAGTACTCAACCTGAAGCGTACTTAACCTGAAGTGAACTTTCCCATTGAAAGTAATGGAAAGTGGATTAATCCATTCCAGACGGGTCCGCAGAGTACTTAAACTGAAGCATACTTAACCCGAAGTATGAGTGTAATTGGTTCTGGAAGTCTGTACTTAAACTGAAGCATACTTAACCTGAAGTGAACTTTCCCATTGAAAGTAATGGAAAGTGGATTAATCCGTTCCAGACGGGTCCGCGGAGTACTTAAACTGAAAGTACTCAAACCGAAACATACTTAAACCGAGGTATGACTGTATTGTGCTTTTAATTCTGTTGGGAGCCACCCAGTGGCTGGAGAAACCCAGCCAGATGTGTGGGGTATAAATATATTATTATTATTATTACTACTACTACTACTACTACTACTATTAAAATGGCAAATGGCAAATGCCAAATGCCAAATGCAATGTATGTGCAGAAACAGGAATCCCCCCCATGTATCTAGAGTAAGGGTCCCCAAACTAAGGCCCAGGGGCTGGATGCAGCCCAATCGCCTTTTCAATCCGGCCCGTGGACGGTATGGGAATCAGCATGTTTTTACATGAGTAGAATGTGTCCTTTTATTTAAAATGCATCTCTGGGTTATTCGTGGGGCATAGGAATTCATTCATATTTTTTTCCAAAATATAGTCTGGCCCCCCACAAGGTCTGAGGGACAATGGACCGGCCTCCTGCTGAAATAGTTTGCTGACCCCTGATCTAGAGCCATTCCATGATTGCTGAAGCCACTAGCATTGTTGTTTTATGCGTAGTGGTCTTTCATCAATGAAGCTGTTGAGTCCTTCAGCACTGAAGACACTGAGCCAGAGGTCTGTTCATCTGATGAAAATGCACGCTATTGCTTGCACACGCCATGCTTGCAGTTGATGAATGCAATTGCATTAATGCTTTATGCTTACAATTGATAAATGGAATTCTCAGATGCAGACAGCAGATAAACGATGGTGCGGACTCCCTCTTTGGCTCTGCAGCGGCTCACCTTTGTAACTGCCAGAGGACCATTGATTAAGAGGGATCAGATTCTTCGCTAGCTTACTAATATCAAAGCAGAAAGATTAATCAAACACTACAACCTAGTGAAACTTGCCAAGGAAACAACTGCTTCTCTTGATGTATTAAGAATAGACTTTAAGCAATTAACAGAAAGAAGCTCGGGAGCAAATTCTGGATCCTGATGAGTGCAGAGGGTTTGCTGAAGTCTGTTGAGACTTCTGTTCCTAAGACCAACTTGAAAAACGTTAAGAACAAAAACATTCATTTAATCCAAATCATAGATCTTTTGCTCTTTTCATGGGGGTGGGGGAAGGAGAAGGGAGATGTACACCACATATTACTCATAAAACTTGTAATCTTATGTTGCTCTGACAGTGACTTAATGAAAATGAAAATAAAAACAGAGAAACTGTAAAAGGAAGTATCCTCTATAATAATATCCAAGTGTCTCTGCGTCCAGTCCCTGTGTCCGAGGGATTGCGCTACTGCGCATGTGCCCTACGGACAGCCGTTGGGACTTGGAGGCTCACGTGCGCCGCCGGGACTGTAGGCTCTTGCCACTCACTGTGATGGGAGGGATTAACTACGTGAGGCGAAGCAGGGCGGCACTGGAGAAAGACGTGGAGTCCTCCTGGAAGGAGCTGCCGACGCTGACGCATTGGGAGTCCCTCCAGGGAAATTATGTGTTTCTGTTAATGACCATGATGGTACCAGGGAAGTTCTCAAACAAGACATAATGACAATACACATAGTCCATCACCAATTATAGCTCACTGTTCTAGCACCCGTTAATTTAACGGGCTTCATGATACTAGTCTCAATATATCCTTTGAGACCTAAAAGAGCACAAGAAGATTGGGGGGGGGGAACCCTACCATGACCCATAAAAAATACATAGATTTGATACTTTGACTCCAAATTAGTTAGTTAAAAAAATGTCATAAATCTGCAACTCGATTAATTGACTTACATTGGAAGGAAACACTTGAATCAGGGAAGAGGGGGCACAAATGAAGCACTTTTCAAGTAACTGGTGATTCCAGAGACCTTACACACAAGGCTTAGTGACCCATAGGCAAGGTAGGAATCACTTTTGAGGTCAACCTGTGTCACTCACTTTGAATTAAGTGGCTTGGAGGAAACATGAATCAGGAACACCTTCCTCCCCACATTAAGGGCATGGCAGGATGGGGGGAAGAGCTGAGATTGGGGTATATCTTAACTGGTGGGGTTATTGTCAGCAAATTAGTTAGAAGACAGAAACAGAAATCTCTTGTAATTTTGTACCGGTGCCTTTAAAGTTTCCTCACAACATGACTGTCATTGAGATACAACAGCTTATATCTTGACAAGTGTGGGGGGGGGGGATCTCACAAGTGTTTGGTTCACTTTCCAAACTGTTTTCATCAATTGAGTTAGATCAGGGTCATGGTCCTTGGTATTGCTGCAGCCCATAACCCCTCTGGATAGTTATGAAGTGGAGAAACAGAAACTGCTTCTCCAAACACCACAACTATGTTTCATTTTGAGGTAACTGTACAAGTTCAAGCAAATCAGGTCCCTGCTGGATTTCCTTCCCCACCGCACCGCACCCCATTATAGACTGTGGAAAATATGTTGCCAAATCTAACAATGCATATTCTTGCTAGTTAGCATGTGAAGGGGTTAAGACCATAGAGGTGTATTACTGAGAGGCTGACTCAGACCATAGAAACATAATTGGTAGAGAAGGTTTTGTATGATGTCATTTCCTGCGACGGAAGGAGCAAATAAGCATTTCCTGTTCCTTCTCTCTCTCCAAAGCCATGGGAACAGATGTCTGTCTGCATGCTCCAACCTCAGGCATATGCCTGAGGCAGTTTTTGCTGTAAACACAAGTATTTTACCTGCATTTATTTTTATTGCTGTTGCTACTAAGGATGAATGTTTGACTGTGAGCAAGCTATAGGTTTTAAACTTACTTTTCAGTCTGTAGCCTGTTTCTTTGGTAAATGGGCAAACAAAAGCAGGTGATCAGCCTAACGGCTAATTCCTATGCTTTCAATTAAGCATAGGGATTTCAATTAAGCACTGCTTAAGATGGGATTTAAACTCTGCTGAGAGGGCTTTCTCTTGTGGAAGACGCTGCAAAAGCCCTATAGTTTGACAAAGGTTGGCAAAGCCGCTCTTTTCACCATTGGATCCTTTTATATAAATGGTCCCTCAATTCCGATGCTCTTTCAATGTGGTGGGCCTGATAGCTGGTTTTGTGCAATTCCTAGATCACCGAACGCCTTTGGAGACATGCGTAACTGCAATGGTCGCTTTGCTTACGGTTTGAATGCACTTTGGAATCGCTCTAACCAGGATGGTTGGCACGGGAAATGAAAGTCATGTTTTACTTCCCTGACACATGCAATTCCTTCACCAGTAAATGCCCTATTTTAAATTCCCCCACAGACTGGTGAAGGATCTAGGGTCCTCTCCAGAGTACATCCACCAGCCTCCTATGTTGCATCTGGAACAGACAAGCGCATATGCACTGCAGGAAGCACCATAGATCCCTGGTCTTCAACTGATAGGTTAGGACCCGTTAGTGAGTCACAGCCTGGTCCAAGGTGGGTTGCAACAGGATCACTACCCTCACTCAAACTATATGGTAAAAGATTAAGAAAAGGGTCCCCAAATGCATGTTTGAGTTAAAATTGAATCCTGGGTCTGAAAAGGTTGAGGGTATCTGCTGTAGATGATCCATGCAATGAACCAACTCAAAAGCCGGTATAATATATTTTTTTAAAATTCCTTCCGGTAGCACCTTAGAGACCAACTAAGTTTGTCATTGGTATGAGCTTTCGTGTGCATGCAGACTTCTTCAGATACCAAGTGTGCATGCACATGAAAGCTCATACCAATGACAAACTTAGCTGGTCTCTAAGGTGCTACTGGAAGGATTTTTTTTATTTTGTTTCGACTACGGCAGACCAACACGGCTACCTACCTGTAACTATAATATATTTTGTTCTTTGTTTTAACAAATTTTATATACAGTTGAATGTTGGTAAAATCTCTGAGCGGTTCCAAGGGGCTGTACAACAGTCACAACTTCCTGTATCGGGAAGTTTTTAATGTATGACTTTTTGTGTTTTTTTATACGTGCTGCAAGCCACCCTGAGTGGCTGGGGAAACCCAGCCAGATAGGCGGGGTATAAATAATAAAATTATCATCATCGTCATCACAAATGGCTATGCAAATTGCAATATTCTTGCCATGTAATTCCCCAGCTTTCTCATTTTCTTCCTCTTTCCCTCTCTTTCCCTTCTTATTTCATTGCTTCGTGAAGCATCACCCTGGGACGGCTGCATTAAGTGCTGAGTCTGTTTTCCCCCTTTTAACTACAAATACATTTGGAGCCTGCAAATACAGCTTGTTCTTTGATTTATAAAGGTCAGTGGGTGACTGCATAGATCAAAATTTGACTTGTTTTCAATAAAGGTTTAGCTCTGACAATCAATAAGCTCAAGACTTTCAGACTCGAGCCTCCAAACTCCTTGTTAAAACTCTGTGTCTACAGTCACCTTTGACATCCTGGCTTCACTCCTGCACCATGGGAGCAACAAAGAGAGCATCTTCTGTGACAAACAGCATCTCTTAGGAATTTGCTTATAGTTCCAATGTCAAGAGGATTATATACTGTCTCTCAATTAGAAGACCCTGGGCTGCATCCACAGAATGGTGAGCAGAAGGAAAATATCCACAACTCTTTACACAATGTTATGTGTAGGCCTGCCTCCATGGTGCAAAAGAGTGTATGCAAGCAGAATGTATTTGGATTTAGATTCACGTTTTTCCCATCCTGCTCCTCCATGAGGGGTAAAGCAACTCTACCGTGGGCAGAAGGCATCTTCCACATAAACAAGGGAATCTTTAGCTTCCATGTGTTATGTATTCAGTGGTTTGTCTTTGCCTGAGCTTGAGTCTGGACTAAGGATTCTGAGCTCCTGATTCGATACTTGATGTCCAATCACAGAACATTTCAGGATTTGGGCCTCTGCCATTGGCCCTTCAGCTCTGAGTCATGATTCGCAGCTTGGCAGTATAGACAGCCAATTACGTTGGGAGTGGGAGTGGCCCAGGACTTCAGGAATGTATATAAGCAATTGCTTTGCCCCTGTTTCCCAGTTATGTAGTTCAATAAAGGTTCTTGCTGTCATCGCTATGTCTTGCCTCGTGGGAACCCACCTACACTTCACTGGCGACGAAGGTGGGATGCAAGGCTAGGTATTCACCACGAAATATATTTTTGTTTACTATTGGCTACATTGCAGTCAAAAGCCTATTTTCAGCCACTATTCAATCCACACACATGGAGTTAGTTTTAAAACTGCCTCTTAAGAGCTAAATAACACATTACATAAAATGTGTGACTACATTAACATTATATATAGTATATATATAAAACCTTTGAAAGTGTCTGCTATTTCACCCACACACGCCCACACCCCAGCTGCTGCAGCAAATATTACCTTTGGGGGCAATTTTCATTGGGAACATGGTGCAAAGGGAAAGTCCCATTTCTGATGATGCTATGAAATAAACATGCATATAACAACAAAATGTGCACTTTTGCCCTTAGTGTCATATTGTTCTCTATCTGTGTTTTTCAGATATGACCTAACTTCTGATACTAGCCTTTGTATCAATCAAAGACCCAGTTCATCTTATTAGCTATAACTACAGTGGTACCTCAATTTACGAATGACTCGACAACCAAATTTTTCGACTTATGAATGGGGCAAATGGCCACACGCTTACGAATTTCTCAACATCCAAACAGAAACCGCGGCGGTTTTAGATAGGGTTTTTTCGACTTACAAATTTTTAGATGGGGTTGCTTCGACTTACGAATTTTTCCGTTTCCAATGCATTCCTATGGGAAATTGAGTTTCCAATGGCGCTTTTCGACTTACGCATTTTTTGACCTACAAAGGTGCCTTTGGAACGGATTAAATTTGTAAGTTGAGGCACCACTGTAGTAGCGTTTGAATTTTTCTGGCACTCTTCAGAATCTATGCAGCATTCTTCCACCCCAGGGCTAGAGAGTATTTTTTCCCTCTTGTTCCAGTGACATGTCAGAGAAGTGGATCCTAAGTCTCCCCTAGCTCACTTCCTGGGCACCAATGATACTTCCTTCCACATTGAGAGTGGACCTCCTTCTCTGCAAAGAAGGAGGTTCATAATGGCCTATGACTCCTGGGACACCCTCGCGGGGACTGTAGATGTCATGGATTGGCTGGATGTAAAGGAATGGTGGGAGGAACCAGCTAGGGAACGCCCAAGGGAACAAGGCTCGGAGCCAGAGGATTGGCAGTCGGATGACAATGAGTGGTCAGAGGGAGAAAAGGGATAAGAATGGTAGGAGGAGGTGTCAGAAGCGGGAGATGTAACAGGGCTTAGTGAGCTGGGAGAGCCTGTGGCAGAGAGAAATCCAGAATCAGAGGCAGAAGCTGAAGCTGAAGCAGGAGAGGAGGGAGGCCAAGAGGCAGAGTCCAGCTGGTGAAGAGGCACAGGTGTCTCCCCATCCTGCTGCGACAAGCTTCCTTCCCTCCTTGTCTCCCAGAACCAGGAGAGGCATGAAGAAGGCTGATGAATCAGCTTCACGCAGGCGCAGTCTCAGATAGCTTGGGGAAAAACTTGAAGAGGAGGGAACTTAGATGGCTGTGGGGAGGTGGGGACTTCTGGTCTTGACAACTACCTACTGTGGATGAGCTGCTGTGCTCATTAGGCCTGGCAGTCTGCCAGGTCTGTGCAGATTGTATTCTTGCCAATAAAGAGTTAAGTCCAACTTCTTCAGTGTGATTTACTGCTTGCTCTCTCCTGACAGTAGGATTTTTTCCTTAGAGGTTAATTTCATAAGGTTTGTTTTACAAAAACAAAAACAAGACATTGCATGTAATACTAGAAAGTGGGGAAATGCTTCGCATTGTTTTGAAATTCAGCATCACTTCAGAATCACACCATACTGAATTCAGCAGGACTTACTCCCAGCTAAGTGTGTTCAGTGGATTAAAAAATAAATAAATAATAACTACTTAAGTACCGTTGATTTATTCTTAAGGCAAGTAACCATTGATAGCCTTCTCCTCCAATGATCAGGCACCCACACCCCTGGGCAACATCATTTAAAAAGGTAAGTGTCAACAGCATCACCTCTGACCGGGAGTGAGCCAGAAGTAAATCACACCAAGCAAGTGAAGTTAACTCTTTATTAGCAAAAACAGGATCTGCACAGGAGTGTCAGGCCAAATGAGCGCAGCAACTAATATCTGGTGGGTCTTGTCATTTTCTCAGATTGTGGATTGTTCTGTTCAATCCTTGTTCTGTTGGAAATATTAAAATTATTTGCTGACCAGATCCCTAAATAGCCTAGTCCCAACATACACCCAGGGATTCCTTTCTTGTTCTAAACTTTCCTGTTCTCTGATTCAGAAGACCTAGGCATGACCCGGGAGCATTTGCGTGCCCAGGCGGAGACCCCCTGACCCCAGGTGACCCCCAGGTGGAATCATGACTCGTGACACGTGTTATGGGATTAAAATTGGCCACAACTTTATTAAACTTTCAGATGTAGGAAGACCTTGGCTTAGGCATTGGGCGTTTATCCCTCCCGGGGATCTGGGGCACATCAGGGTTAATCAATATGTCTGGAGTTTGGGCTGACTCTGGAAGATGTACGGTATGTTTAAGCAGAGAGCCCCCCCCCATTTAGCCACAACACAGGGGAGAGCACTGACAACCTTTCAGCATATGGCCAGTGTCTCCCCTCAACACAACCTCTTCAACGGGGAACCCTGGGATCGCTGTCGCTGGGAAGGGGGTCATCGCTTCACACCCACCCCCATTTAGGGAAGATAGACTAAAGGATTCCGCCTAAGGCCTGAAACCACCAAAGTTGTGATGTTTTGCTATGGGGAAGGCGAAACCTGCCAATGCAGGGAAATTCCTTCCCGGTCCTTCAACAGCAACCATCAAAGACCGTAGCAGCGCCCACATGCCTGTAAAGAAGATGTTAAAAAGTAAAGGGACCCCTGACCATTAGATCCAGTCGTGGATGACTCTGGGGTTGCGGTGCTCATCTCGCTATACTGGCCGAGGGAGCCGGCGTACAGCTTCCGGGTCATGTGGCCAGCATGACTAAGCCACTTCTGGCGAACCAGAGCAGCGCATGGAAACGTCGTTTACCTTCCCGCTGGAAGATACCTATTTATCTACTTGCACTGGCGTGCTTTCCAACTGCTAGGTTGGCAGGAGCAGGGACCAAGCAATGGGAGCTCAACCCGTCGCGGGGATTCGAACCGCCGACCTTCTGATCGGCAAGCCCTAGGCTCTGTGGTTTAGACCACAGCGCCACCTACATTCCTAAAAGAAGATGTTACCCTGCAATAAAAGGCATAACCAATTTCTCATTCTGGGACCTAGGAAGACAGTCTTGCCTCTTCTTCCTCTACTCTCAACATGGTTTTTCTTCCAGCAGACACATCAGAGCATAGAACAGCAAGCTCTTGTTTGGGGTCAGGCTATGCGTTGCTCATTCCTGCCCCATACGGTTCCAGAAATTACCCCGCCTAGTGCATCTCCCCATCTTCCATCCAGCTTTGGTACACAGTTGCTTGGAATCTGGTCCACATCCACCAGCTTTAAAATCCTGGCGGCTATGAAATGGCAGAGCACCATTATTAAAACTAATCATTGGGTGGCATCCAATGATGTCCGCCCAGTAGCAGAACAGAAAACCGCCTGCAACTTCAGATTTGTGCCTGCTGCCACACGCATCTCCTCTGGGGCAGATTTTGGAGTGATGGGGAGTGCAGGGAGGAGTAGAGGGAACAAAACCTGTGTTGCATGACCAGATGCTCACTCACCCTGCACTGGATCTCACCCATTGTTTTTTGAAGTAGCAGAATGAACTAGTTACCAGTGATGTACTGGCAGAGATCTTGACAACTACTGTTAAAAGCACGTAAAAGCACGTAAACAGTGCCAAACTGAGCCTGAGCTAGAGCAGCAGATTGCTTAGTGCTAGGTTTAGACTCTCAGCTAATATCTCTGAGCTGCTGGCTGCGGCGACTGTTCCTGCCATCTGTTATTTTCTCTAAATCTGTAAACTGACAAACGTAGCCTGATATAGAGGGATGCCGTGCATTTCCATAAACAGAAAAGGCTTTAAAAAACAAACTAACAAAGCAGCTAGTAGTACAATCACTCTGCTATCCTGCCACCATTTTACTTCCATTTCATCTGGCATGTTCACATATTTACATATCGCTGGATGGTTTAAAATCCATTTCACAGTACAGTCGTACTTTGGAAGTCGAACGGAATCCGTTCCAGAAGTCCGCTCAGCTTCCAAAACATTCGGAAACCAAAGTGCGGCTTCTGATTGGCTGCAGGAAGCCGAGGAAGCCCCATTGGACGTTCAGGTTCCAAAGAATGTTTGCAAACCTCACTTCCAGGTTTGTGGCGTTCGGGAGCCAAAATGTCTGAGTACCAAGGCGTTCAGGATCCAAGGTACGACTATATGTAGAAGTGTCCTTTCTTTTGCGCTCTCTCTCTCTCTCTGTGTGTGTGTGTACATACACACACACACACACCTGACCAGGGATCGATAGACTTATTTTATTTTTACTTTATATACCGTCTTGCTCCGGTGAGCATAGCTGCCAAGTCTCCCGTATTCCCCGGGAAACCCCCGTTTTTCCAGCTGTTCCCAGCCGGAAAAAAATGGATTTTTTTTGTTTTCCCCCGGTTTATTCTGGTGCGGCGGCCATTTTGGAATTGGGCGGAGCATGCTCAGAAGCAACTTTTGATGCTGCTCTGCCCAGTTCCAAAATGGCTGCAGCGCGACTTTTGGTGCGACGGCCATTTTGGAACTGGGCACAGCAGCATCAAAAGTCACTTCTGAGCATGCTCCGCCCAGTTCCAAAATGGCGGCAGCACTACTTCTGGTCTGCTACTTCCAGTCCGGTCCCTTATTTCTCAGGCTGGAACTTGGCAGGTATTCAATTCAGCTGGAACTGACTGCTGAATTCTGCACCAGCTAAAGTTTCCAAACCATCTTCAACCAAGCATCTGAAGTTGATATGCTTGCTTAATTTGTTTTTAAGGGAAGTCCTCCTTTTACCTTTAAAAATGTCTTCCTGTGCTGACTTTTTTTTAAAAAAAGAAGAAGAAATGTTTTCACTTAAATAAAATAATGACGAACAGCTAACAGGCACGCAGTAGGCAGCCTTCCCACCTTCCTCTGTTTACAGAAAAGTTCAAGGTTTTGGGAAGCAGGAGGCTCCCAGAAAGGCTGCAGAGCGCAGAGCGCCAGAGAGATTATTCGCAGAATGAAGAGACACAAAAGCACCTCAGCTGCCCCAACAGTAAAGTGCCTTCTGTTTTCAACTCTTAAAGGCTGGCTGAAAATTTTTCTACTCTGCAGGCAAGTCATAATACACATTTCCATAATAATTTAGCCGATTTCTGATTTTACCTTTTTTAATGCTTTTTTTTTGGCATGGTTTTATATAGTTGTTGTAAACCACTCTGATTTTCTTTTTTTATGGATATCATAGAGGTATATAAATATTTTTCTTTAAAAATAAATAAGTGCAACAGAAACCTCACACAACACTGATGAGAATTTCGCCGCAATCTCCTCTCCCCTATGGTAATTTTCCATCACAGTTTCTTTTCTCGGTTGATGGGGAATGGTAAAAAAATAAAAAATAAGCAAGAGAAATGTTCGGTCCTGTGCTATTGATAAGGTCGCACCATTTATCAAATGATAGTGTTGCCAGCACACACTTGCTAGATGCCTCTGAGGCGCAGAGAGAAGGGGCTCTGTTTCTTTCAGTTGCCCCCCCCCCCACCTTGAAGTCACTCCATCGTTTGCGAGAGAGTTGCTGTGGACAGGTAGCTAGCTCCCTCTCCATGTAGAAGGTGGCTGTCAAACCTCCCCCCCCCCCCCCCCGCTCAATAGGTTGCTTTCAACAACCCAGAGAGGATTAGTGTCCTTCATTTTGAAGGTCACATTTCTCCACGCTCTGCAGCACATATGCCCTGTTTCAGTTGCCTGGCAACTGTTGTATTTTCTTGGTCACACTGACAAGAGGTATTTGATATAATAAATAATGTCTAGCATAGCATCACCTTCTTTTTTCTGGTTCTTGTCTCTTCCCCTACTGTCACAATTTGTAATCCCAAAGTGGCTTTTGTGACTGCAAAGGATGGGGCTGAAAACTGAGCTCAGAGTATGCAGGTGTGTCCCTCATTTCCTGCCTTCATAATAAACCATTTCTTTTTGCATGGTTTGTCAGCACTGTAAATGCAGAGCACTTCTTCTTCTTCTTCTTCTTCTTTTCTCTCTCTCTCTCTCTCTCTCTCTCTCTCTCTTTCTTTCTTTCTCTCTCTCTCTCCAGCCTAGTTGCCATCTGGGACTGAATTCCAGTAACACACACACACACACACACACACATATAGAAGAAAGGAGCCATGAATAAGTGTGAGTCATCTCTGTTGTCAAAAAACACAGCTTTGAAAATTCCTACTATAAATTCCGAGGGCTTTCCCTCTCTTCCGAATTAGCAATCTGCCAAATTATTTACCATGAGATAGAGTCAGCAAACAGCATTGAATTCCACAGTGAGGTGAATAACAATCGTGAAGCCACTGCTGTCGACAATGACTTGCTGTTTCTTGTCACTTCTCCCCACCCCCTTTTAATGTAAGAGTCAGGAGAATAGAGGACAAAATGACATGGTGCAGGTAAATGGTGATTTCTGCCTCTGGAACGGCCATAAAAATACAGTGGCATAATTTTCTCAATAGCAGCACAAGCAAAAGTTTATTGCAACTCTTGTGTGACCCATTTGCATTTTTCTTCTTCTTACATTTATGCCTCACCTTTCTTCCATCGTGGAGCCCAAAGCTACATACCTGCAGTTCCCAGGTGAGTCACCCATCCAGGCACTGACAAGATCCCACCTGCTTCGCCTTAGCAAAGTGATGGCCCCATATGTCTTCAAACCCAGAACCAGAGACTCTACGGCATATTTTGAACATACAGGAAATTCCCAGCCCTGAATCTTGCAGAAGCAGAGACAGGGATGCCAAATTGAATAAAATATTGGGGGGCAAGGTAAGCCCCACACCCCATAATTGATCATTTTATTATTCATACCACACCCATCTGTGGCTGATGGCAATGTCCATCATTTTTTGGGGGGGGGCTCAAATATTTTATGGGGAGGGCAAAGGGACCTCGGCCCGTAGGAGTTGGCTCCTATGAGTGGAGAGGTTTGACTGGGCCAGAGGAATTGACCCCAGTGGGGATGAAATATTTTTAAAACAAAATCAAAGTGGAATACAAAGAATCATAGAATCATAGAGTTGGATGAGACCACAAGGGCCATCCAGTCCAACCCCCTGCCAAGCAGGAAACACCATCAAAGCATTCTTGACATATGCCTGTCAAGCCTCTGCTTAAAGACCTCCAAAGAAGGAGACTACACCACACTCCTTGGTAACAAATTCCATCGCCGAACAGCTCTTACTGTCAGGAGAGAGAGGAAATCCCTCCCTCTTTTCCGCCCGGATGACATGAGCCCAGCAAGTTGTTGGGAAAGGTGGCTTCAGGCCCAGCTCTAGGTGCAGTCCCGGTGGCACAGGGCACAAGGGCGCTGGGCTGGCGGGGGGCGCTGCACGGCGAAGCCGCACGGAAGCCGTGCTGCGCACTGCGAGGACGGGGGCGCCGGAGAGATTTCCACGCCTCAGCGCCAGGGCGCCCGACCTGCTCGAGACGGCCCTGGGTGGTTTGTACACCTCTCTCCCCTGATATTTGGATTGTTCCACCCATTCCAGATTATCTTATGCAAGATCACAGAATGCAGACGTGGGGAGAAAAAGAAAGGCAAAAATTAAAAAGTGATAGTGCATATTTATTAATCAGATGAAAACAAAGGAAATACGCCCAAGTCTTGCCGGATCCAAAGCCTGCCTTAGAGAGAGATGGGGGAGAAATGCAGCTCTCATTTGCACTTCCAGAAAGAGGATGCAAACTGGAACGCAGCTACCCTTTGAAATCTACACTACTCTGATATTTACAAAGCCGTTCTCTCACAAAAGGATGTGCACGAAAACATGTATATTCGGGGAATGTGTGCTTGAAAATGAAAGCAACTTACAGAAAAACATTAATTAGGGGGAAAACAGCTTCAAAAAAATCGTACATTAGGAGAAACGAGCACTAAACACCTTATGAATGTTAATGAGGAAATTAAAATAAAAAATAAAAATAGAATTACAAACTGAATCAGGAACGAGGCGAACAGAAGATTGGAAGAACAGAGGGAAAGCAAAAGCGGCAGGTTCATTCAACCCTACCTGCTTGTTCCTCAAAGATTTATTTATGTAAAACATTTTTTTTGTAAAACATTTATTAGCCTCTCTTCAGCCACAGCTTCCAGAGCTACAAAATAATACAGTAAACTCCAAGAGATTTGGCGGCCCGTTAAAAAGTTTGGCACAAAGCAAGCACATCCTAAAAAAGCTGTGTGTCTATTAAGGATAAACATAGTAATCTTAGGCCTTTGATTTTCTAATACTACAAGAACTAACCACTCATCAACTGTAGCAGGAAATGGGCATGGATGAAAAGAGGCAAAGTATCCTGCACTTGGTTTTGAGCTGAGCAGCACATTGTTCAGGAGCATCAAGTTAGCTGTTCATTCAGCGGACCCGACATTCGCAAGACCCGTCCTCTAAACTTACCCATATTACCTTGTCCCCCAATTTTCCCATTTTTTAAAAAACAGTTGTTCCTTATACAGTACATACAAAATAACAGGGTGCCTTCTATAAGTCACTGAGAATACAAAGTGGGGTTTGTTTTTTTCAGTTGTAGCTTATAAAACGCTTGCTGACCTAATGCTGCTGGAGACAAGGGTTGCAACAGCTTGTCAGTCAAATTATAAACCAGATCCAAGGGGGAAAGCCGTTTTCCTCCATGGCTGAGGCAGCCTCAGCACTACCCTCTAATATTTGGCATAGGTAAGGTAAAAAGGCAAAGGACCCCTGGACGGTTAAGTCCAGTCAAAGGCGACTATGGGGTTGCGGCACTCATCTCGCTTTCAGGCCAAGGGAGCTGGCGTTTGTCCACAGACAGCTTTCCAGGTCATGTGACCAGCAGGACTAAACTGCTTCCGGCGCAACGTGACGGAAACCAGAGCGCATGGAAACACCATTTACCTTCCCGCCACAGCGGTGCCTATTTATCTACTTGCACTGGTGTGCTTTTGAACTGCTAGGTTGGCAGGCGCTGGGACTGAACAATGGGAGCTCACCCCGTCGCGGGGATTCGAACTGCCGACCTTCCGATCTGCAAGCTGAAGAGGCTCAGTGGTTTAGACCACAGCGCCACCCGCATCCTCAGCACTACCCTCTAATATTTGGTATGGGAGTGTTTTGGTTACTGTATCTATTTGGCTCGTAAATCCAAAAAAAGGTGAAAGATTTTCTGCAATACTATCTTGCTGCGTTTAAAAGTTATGCTGCACATCCCCCCCAAAAAGAAGGTGTGCATTTGACTTCATGGCAAAGGAGGCATTGCTTCCATGTAATAGTGGTCACATTTCAACCCAGTCTCCAAAAGTCTCACGTTATTTATTTCGTTTCGCATGGCAGTCTTGCTACTGCTCACAGCTGATTCCTCGTTCAAAATCACTGAAGCTGTCAGCTGCCACTACTGCTCTCCCTCTCATCCAAAAAGTGATGGATGGTTTTTGAATCAGGTTGGGGGATCATTCCTACAATTCCCAAGGAGAGTGATATTTTGAAATGTGATAAAAACTTCACCAGTTGCTTTCTATTCTCGTGAAACCTGCAAATGGGATACATTTTTTTAAAAAAAATAATAAAATAAAATCCAAATTATGTTGCCTCAGGGCAGATACATTTTAAACCTTGCCATTTGCCTTTGATAGTTTTTCATTAGTATTTATTTCGGAAGAGAGCTGCCATTTCATTACCATAGCAACTCAAAGCAGAAACTATAAACGATGCAAATGGCACACACACACTAATGAGTCATTCCATAAAGGTGATGCATTTTAAAGACCACTGAAAATGAGGATCTTTTAGTTAATTTAGTCCAAGAACCAGCGGCGGAGCTTCATGCTCTGCCACCGGTGACGTGGTGCACATTCTGGAGGTAGGGCACGGCGCATGTTTCGGGGCAGGGTGCACCGTGCGCAGTGACGTGGCGCGCATTTTGGGGGCGGGGCCATAGCTGCCAAGTACCCCGTTTTCCCCGGGACACCCCCGTTTTTACTTACCTTTTCCCGGTGGTTCCCCGTATCACTTCATCTCCCGTTTTTCTCCGTTATTTTCTCCTGCTGGCGGCCATTTTTTTCTGATTTGCCCTTCTATGGGCACAAAAAAATGGCAGCCGCCGGCTTCAAAAGTCGCATCTACACATGACCGGAAGTGCGTAGACGCGACTTCCGGTGTCAGCGGCGGCCATTTTTGTGCCCATAGATGGGCGGGGCGACACCGGAAGTTACGTCGACGCAACTTCCGGTGTCACACGGCTGCCGGTCCCGGATTCTGCAGTCCGGGACTTGGAAGGTAAGGGCGGGGCGCATCGTGCACAGTGACGTAGCGCGCGTTTTGGGGCGGGCAGCAGCAATGGTGCCCCTGGGATCACGTCGCTCGGGGTGCACCGCCCCCACCTATCATCCTACGCCCCTGCCAAGAACCCATTTCACACTATGTGAATCAGAAAAATAAAAGATAAGGTGAATAAAATAATTTACAGGTGTTGTAGCTTCATCAGAAACCTCATTCTAAACTATTGGGAGGTTTAGGGAATGGCATACCCAGTACATCTTCTCTGGGAGCCAATATTTACCTCATTAGGATCAATTTTGAAACAATTGATATGTGCTGGTGAAAAGTTTGTGCAATTCTCAACCGTCCAGCCTGGCTATGTTTAGCCTTAACCTCTTCCTAAACCAGGCATGACCAAACTTGACCCTCCAGCTGTTTTGGGACTACAACTCCCATCATCCCTAGCTTACAGAACCGGTGGTCAAGGATGATGGGAATTGTAGTCCCAAAACAGCTGGAGGGCCAAGTTTGGCCAGTCCTAAACCCTCTGATTAGGGATAACAGGAACCAATATTTACATTGTAAGAAAGATGGCTGAACTGATGCCATTTTGTAGAGATCACTTTTCTATATCATAAAATAGTCAATCTGACCATTTTATGCAGGGCTAACTCCAAATGGTGTACATCCCTCCATTAACTTCCACACTGAGCTGTCCTTTGCATCGAATGGGGAAAGTGTAGCATTTTTTGAAGTCGATTTAAATCTGCTTTCTGTGTAAGTTATTTTATTTTTTTAAGTTATGGATTATTATCATAATAAATGATAAAGAACTCTTTTTTTAAAAGCTAAAGAAAAGCAACTGGGAGTCTGTGACACCTAAAAGAAAAACAAACTTATTGTGGCATAAGCTTTCATAATCTAGAGCCCATTTCCACAAAAGCTTATGCCTCAATAAATTTTAGTCTTTTTAATCTTAAAGGTGCCACAACAAGACCCTTTGCTGCAAAAAGACTCACGCAGAGCCACCCTTCTGGAATTTTTATTTTTTATTTTACTGAAAGAATCCATTCGTCTTTGTTTTTGTTTAATTGGGTCCCAACTTCCAAACCACTTTTTTTCCCCAAACACTGTTTACATGAAGAAATGAGAGTTTTGTGACATAACTTGTAATTGCTTTGTAAATGAATACATCAGCTAGAAATAAACATGACTGTTGTCCTCACAGAGTTCCCAATATCATATAGTATTTGACAGAAGAAAAGTATTGCAAACAATTTTATTCATATGGATAATATTTTGAGGGATCATCACTACAAATCTTTGCCCAGGTTTCATTGCTTCACTGAAAGTAACTACACTCAGACCTTGTCAGTATGAATATCTCTTTTCAGTATGAGTATCTCTCTCTCCTTTTTAAGAGGTAACCTGTTTTAAAATGATAGAAGGAACAGCACTGATTCACACACACACACACACCCTGTTCCCTGGCCCACAATAAGCCTTTCTTAAATGTCCGTGGGTAACCTGAATCTCCCTTTAAAAACAGCCAGTGGAAGCCCTTTTTAAAAGAAATTCATTTAACATCCTTAAAATAGGCAAAACAGCAGCACCACCACAAGGTTTTGAATGCTATTTTCCTTTCACCTTTTAACAGTCTGAGGTGCTATTTCTTTCAATATTGCCTTTCTGAAGTATGCAGTGTGTTATGTTCTGATGTGCAAGGCAGATGAATACAGTGGTACCTCTACTTACGAATGTTTCTACTTATGAATGGAGCTCCGTCCGCCATCTTGGATGCGGTTTAGATAGGGTTGCTTCTACTTATGAATTTTTTCTCCCAATGCATTCCTATGGGATTCGACTTACAATTTTTTTCTACTTACAAATGTGTGTTCGGAACGCATTAAATTCGTAAGTAGAGGTACCACTGTAAATGTAAACCTCAAAGAGTGCTCAGCAAATTCAGAAATGTTTAGAAAAGTACATTCCAGCATATAACTTTGGGTAGGCTGGCCTATCTGTTGGAGAGAGAGGTCTGGAAGACAGATCTCTTACTCTCTAATAGCAGAGTTAAGCACAATGGTGATTCCTCCAAACACATTAAAACTTTGTTAGTTTTACATCTGCCCTCATCTATCTTTAAACAAATGTTCCCCACAAAAATACTTAGGCTAAAATAAATCACACACAGCTTTGCAAAAAAAAAAAAGTGAATATTTTACTCACAGAATTTCCAACTTCATTTCCTTACAAAAGGATTATACAATATTTTGAGTAGCAAATGTGCAGGCTATAAAACCTCCTAATTTGGAGTGATAGTTCACCTGCAGCATTTGCCAAGTTGAGAGCCCAATCCACATGGCTCCTTTCTTGTTCCAGGAAGCAGTAAAAGAAGCAGACAGAGAAGGCAGGGAAGCAGGGGCAGCTGAGAGCCTTCCAAGCCACACCCCCTCTGGCAACTTGAGTTCAGGGCTCAGGTTAACCCTTTCATGCATACAAATTTGAGTCAGTAGCTGTATATTGCAACACTATCAGTTTGACAGATGACCTCCTACCTGTCTGGGCACTAGGGAAGCCCATGTAATAGGTGAGGTGAAGCCATTTACTTCAGGTGGTGAATCCACCCCCTGCTCCCCACACACCATGCAGCTGCCAGCCCCTCCAGGGCTTCACCCGCACTGCCAACACAGCCCCATTGCTGTGCATTGTGGTTACACTTGCAATGATGGGGTTGGCAGCAGCATAGGGGCAGGGTGGGAATCCAGATCTGGGAGGAGGCATCATGGCATTCTGCTTACAGAAGCAAGACATCTTGGGCTGGCCTTTTGGGCACTCTCAATAAAATGTCTAGGATCCTTAAATAATTGTTTCTGTTCAGGGACGAAACTTAAAGAAACTTTTAAGTGGAGCCAAAAGCTTGTGAAACATGAGAACTTTAGAAGGACCTGCTCAATTAGGTCAATGGCCCATCTACTTCATTAAGCAGGACCTGAGTGCAAGAGTGCTCGCCCCTCCTGCAGTTTCTATACAGAAGCATACTGCCCATAACTGTGGAGGCAGAGAAGAGCCATCATGGCTAGTAACCATTGATAGCCTTCTCCTCCAATGATCAGGCACCCACACCCCTGGGCAACATCATTTAAAAAGGTAAGTGTCAACAGCATCACCTCTGATGGGAGTGAGCCAGCAGTAAATCACACCAAGCAAGTGAAGTTAACTCTTTATTAGCAAAAACAGCATCTGCACAGGAGTGTCAGGCCAAATGAGCGCAGCAACTAATATCTGGTAGGTCTTGTTCTCATGAAGCAGTTACTGAAACTGAAGCTCCCCACTTCTCCACAGCTGCCCAATTCTCCTCCTCTCCAAGGGTTTTCCCAAGCAATGTGAAACTGTGCCTATGTGAAACTGACTTCTCCTTCACAGTTTTCATGGCTCTCCTGGTTCTGGGAGACAAGAAGGGAGGGGAGCTTGTTGCAGCAGGATGGGGACACACCTGTGCCTCTTCACCAGCTGGACTCTGCCTCTTGACCTCCCTCCTCTCCTGCTTCAGCTTCTGCCTCTGATTCTGAACTTCTCTCTGCCACAGGCTCTCCCAGCTCACTAAGCCCTGTTACATCACCAGCTTCTGATTCCTCCCATTTTTCTCCCTCTTCTCCCTCTGACCACTGGTTCCTCCAACCATTGCTCTGCATCCAACCAGTCTATGACACTACAACCACACAGTCACCAATACCCCCTGCACTCACACACCAGCCATGCCACGGAACTTTGCCAAAACCAACACATCAATGCAAACAAAAAACAAAAAAACCCACCCTTTATTGCAAGTAGGGATGGGAAAGAAATTTGATGTAGGTCTCATTTGAAACCAGGTCTATCCAGCTGGCACTTTTGGAAACAATATGAGAACTGGAACACACTCATCCCTCCAAATTTGCACTTATGTGAATTTTGTGATGCAGTTCACCAACCAAGCTATGTTTACAAAAATGCATGTATTTTTGTGCATAAAATGAATATACTGGTGAAATTAATACACAAAGCTGCATCATTTTAAGGAAAGCTGCTTGCACAAATGGGTACATTAGTCAAAACTGCACACCGTATAAAAATGTCTGTCTGCTGACACTAACTACTCTCTGAGAATACATTTTGTGCTATAAGTCTCAAAAGGGCTGATATTCAAGCTTTTAAAAAAAGGATATGAATACTGCTCAGCCTTTGGGAAGATCTTCTTTGTAAACCTGAAGCTTAATAATAATTCTAAGCACAAACAGCACTTTATTGACTGCATCTACTAATAACAGTTATTAGCACTATTAACATTATCTTTTCAGAGAGATTCTCGCTTGCAAAATATTAATGTCATAAGAAGAGAAGAGCTCACTGGAAGGACAGATCCTGAAGCTGAGGCTCCAATACAGTGGTGCCTCGCAAGATGAAATTAATTCGTTCCGCGAGTCGCTTCGTCTTGCGATAATTTCGTCTTGCGAAGCGCGGTTTGCCACGGCAAAAAGCAAAAAGCCGCCCAAAAAAATACGTCTTGTGAAGCATGGCCATAGAAAACTTCGTCTTGCAAGTCACCAAATACATCGCAAAATGCTTTCGTCTTGCGAGTTTTTCGTTGCGCGAGGCATTTGTCTTGTGAGGTACCACTGTACTTTGGCTACCTCATGAGAAGAGAAGACTCCCTGCAAAAGACCCTGATGTTGGGAAAGATTGAGGGCACAAGGAGAAGGGGACGACAGAGGACGAGGTGGTTGGACAACATGAGGGAGGCAGTGGAAGACAGGAGTGCCTGGCGTGCTCTGGTCTATGGGGTCACGAAGAGTTGGACACAACTAAACGACTAAACAACACGAAGAAGAGAAGAGCAGCTCTATTGGATCATTCCAAAAGCCCATCCAGTATAGCATCCTTTTCTTGCAGTAGCTGACCATGAAAAACCTACAAGCAGTATCTTGAATACAACAGCACCCTTCCCTTTGGTGAGTCCTAGCAACCAATATTCAGAGGCTTACTGCATCCCACAGTGGAGGCAGAGCCGTCATGGCCACTGATAGCTTTATTCTTCATTAAACATCATTTTAAAAAGATGAAGAGAACGGATGTTGATGCTGCTATATATGATTGAGAAGACCTTGGGCCTTAACAGAGCTTTATATCCTAGAAGAACCTGTATTAATATTATTGTTTGCTTTGGCAAACACTCCCGGCTTATTAGTTTTAATAACTGAGGCTGCAGTTACCTGGGCCTTACTGAATTCAACAGGACTTACTTCTGTGAGTCTGTTAAAAATCAGACTTAGAGAATGTTTTATTTATAAATACTAACATTACTTTAGAGACCGAGGGAAGATATGTCAACACGGCTATTATTTCTGGGAAGATTTCCCATCTATATGTACTAACAAGTGTTTTATTGACTGCTAATGAACTTGGATCACCAATGGTTCATGAGCTTCATTCATCTCGGCTGTCAGTCCTGGGGGACATGCTTCCTACCTTGCTAGCCTCTTTCCACCTGGCCTGGGAGAACAGGGCCGTGACTGACTCCAGCTACAAAAGCTGAGGCTGCTGTAGAAGCCAGAGACCATCTTGGTTTGAAGACCTCCTCCTTGCCTTGCTGGCCGTTTTTCTGCCAGGGCCCTGACTGACTCCTGCTGTGAAAACGGAGGTTGTGCCTAACAAACTTGGATTGGGGTATTGTTTAGGGGTGTTTGCTGCTGTTATTGATTTTAATTTTTTTATATCTTTCTTTTTAGATATTATTATTTATGTGGAAATTGTTCGGTTTGGTTGTGTACTTTTTGATTTGGCTTATTTATAGTTTATGACCACTTTCATTTGTAATTATGTAAATCTCTTCATGTTGTAAGCTGCCTTGAGCATGGTTTTAACTTTGGAATGGCAGCTTGCAGATAAAACAATGGTGATGATTCAGGTGGTTCGTAACAGGTCTGTAAAAATACAGTTAAAATTATGCTTCATCTAGTACAGTGCATTACAATTGCTCATCAAGTATAAAAAATCATCAAGTTATCCACAAATTCCCTCAGCCATTATCATCCATAAGGTGAGGTTGGGAACCACTGTACAATACTACCTTTTACTTTGGGACATGAAGAAAGGTCATTGAGTTGCCTGCTGTGACCAGTTTGCTAGGCACTGTGGATGAAATTGCTCAGATCTGTTCTTTTTGATGCTACAGTTGGAATAGAATCAGTTATGTAAGTTGGGTGATTGCCTGCTCTGTTGTTTTGGGCATCTTTCACTTGGTGCATCCCAAGGATTCTTGAACAAGTGAAGCAAATCATGAGTGTTTAGCACAGACATCCCCAAACTGCGGCCCTCCAGATGTTTTGGCCTACAACTCCCATGATCCCTAGCTAACAGGAAAAGTGGTCGGGAAAGATGGGAACTGTAGTCCAAAACATCTGGAGGGCCAAAGTTTGGGGATGCCTGGTTTAAGACCTTTATTGGAAAAAGCCACCTCTGATTCCTACCATATTAGACAACGTCCAAGCACTCTCCAACATTCCATTCCTGATCAAGGTTCTCAAATGCACAGCTTTGTGACTTATGTCCAGAGAGTCCTTCTGTATGAGGTATCTGGATCCACTTCCAACTTCAAGCCTGATTGCGGTACAGAATTAGCCTTGCAGTGTGACCAACACCAGAAACTAGAGTTGGTTAGTGTGTCCCTGTTGGTTCTGCTGGATCTCTCTAAAGCTTTTCATGGCACCAACCATGGTATTCTTTGGGGAAACCTGGGTAGGATGAGGGGCACCATTTTACACTGGTTCTGGTCATTCCTGCAAGGTGACTCCAAAAAAGTGGTGCTGGGGGGGGGAGGGGGAGAACCAGCTGGAAAAGAACCGTCCCTTCCTTCCTTCCGTACCCTGGAGGCTTTCGGTGGCAGGGAGAGTTCTGGGGTGTGGGGGGAAGGAGGGGAATGGAAGGAGATATATAAGTAAACAAATAAAAAATTTATTGATAATCTGATTAATTGGCTAAATGGACAATTTTAAATTAAATGAGATTAGAATGGTTGGTAAATAGTGAAAACTGTAAAGATGGAGCTGGTAAATGAAAATCAGCAAAGGGGGGTGGGTCTGGGGAAGCCCAAGAGACAATGTTTAGGAAATTAGATAAGGTTTAAATTTTTGATGTTGTGTGCTTTGTTTTTATTTTTATCATATTTTTTTAAGCTGTGGTTTCTTTCTGTTTTTTGTCATCATTTTTATTTTATTCTTTCTTTTATGTGTATGGTTTTTGTTATTATGTAAAATCTTACTATGTAAAATCAATAAAAATTAATTTTTTAAAAAAAGTGGTGCTGGGAGTCTACCGTTCAACACCTAGTCCATTGACCTGTGATGTCCCACAAGGGTCTATCTTGTTCCCCATGCTGTTTAAGGCCTTCATGACACCCCTAGAGGAGCCACCAATATGTGGATAGCTTCCAACTCTCTTTCCCATCCATTTCCAAGAAGATTAGAAGAGTACTAAATCAGTGCATGGCAGTGGTAATGGACTGGATGACAGCAGATAAATTAATCAAGGCAAGACAGAGGTCAGTGGAACTGCTGATTGTGGGCTATGAAAGGAGCCACAGGGACTCGGGGTTGCTGGGAGAGATTAGATCTTGACAGTGGAGTTGTAGCTTTTCTATCCTTACAGCATTCTTACTTAGCAATTCGAAGAGAGGAAGAGGGGCCAAAAAGAGGTATTGTATTTGGGCAGAGATGAATTTCTCATTATTGATTTGAACTAACCAGCCAATTATTTGCCTGTATTGCTAGCAACACGAGATACATTGGCCATTATTACATTCCATGAGCTACACTTTCTCTTATTTAAACCGTCTTTCACCTCTAGTATCTGACAGCCTGGCATGCCATCCATACAAAGGACTAAACTCCTCCCGCTGATGAATTGAGATAAATCTGTTTTATTTTTCAATCTATTGTAGTAATCCTTTTTACATCAGCACCTCTGCCAAAATATGTAATTTATATGCAAGGGCACACTTAGGAGATATATTAGATGAGGATGAACATTTCAACCACAGGTAACAAAGACAAGCAAGGGCTAGATTTCTTTACCTCTTAAGGAAATTTTTAAGCTTATATTGAATAAAAACAACAAGGGGAATAAACCGGAAAAAAATGAACATTCCATAACTAGCAGGACTCGAGTTCAAAAGCAGAAGAATGAATTGTGCATGTTAATGAACATTACAAGGTTCTGCTTTAGTTGTGATGCCACCCCCATTCTCTGAAAAGGTTCCATGTCGAAAGTGAGAAGAATAGTTTGGTGAGAGAGACTTTGAATGGGGGAAGGATAGAGCAAGAATGTAGAGATGCCATGCAATAGTCAACATGAGCTTGACATTGTGGTTTTATACAGCATCATCCATGCATCTAGTACTTACTGATTCATAAGAAAAACACAGGCAGCCTTTTGCCCTGCAGACCATAAATTCTACATTTCAACACTTGTTTGTATGCTGCCTTTCCATAGTTCAAACCATGCTCAAGGCAGCTTACAACATGAAAAACCCCACATAATTACACATAACAGAAGTAAAGGGAAAGGGAAAGGGACCCCTGACCATTAGGTCCAGTCGTGACCGACTCTGGGGTTGTGGTGCTCATCTCGCATTATTGGCCGAGGGAGCCGGCATACAGCTGCCAGGTCATGTGGCCACGTATTGCTCTGCTTTCCTTTGGACCCCATCCACAAGACCAAGAGTGTGGTCTTGTTGTCTGGGCAGCCCAGGACCTCTATACACACTGCCGGGGCTTGCACCCCGGGGAGGTCACTTTGGTGCTGCTAACATAGCAGTTTGACTTCACTCCTGGAGGCACACTCCATTGTCTCTCGAGACATGGATGCCAACAACAACAGCAACTAAGGGATTTCCAAGGACAAATAGGAGCAAGCTCTTCCTATGGTAGATGCTACGTTTTGCCAATATGGAAACCTTTGTGGGTCAAATAATCAGTCCTGAGTGTGACCTGCCTTACAGGCCTTTTCCACCTGGCCTGGGAGGGTGGGGCCCTGACTGACTGCAGCTACAAAGGATCAGGCTGCTGTACAGACACTTAGACTGGGGTATTGTTTAGGGGGGTGGGTTGTTGTTGTGGAATTTGTTGCTGTTATTGATATTAATTTTTTGTATCTTCATTTTAGATCTTATAATTGATGTGGAAATGGTGCAATTTCATGGTGTACTTTTTGACTTTTGCTTATTGTTTATGACTATTTCTGTTACAGGGGACGCGGGTGGCACTGTGGGTTAAACCGCAGAGCCTAGGGCTTGCCGATCAGGTTGGCGGTTCAAATCCCTGCGACGGGGTGAGCTCCCGTTGCTCGGTCCCAGCTCCTGCCAACCTAGCAGTTCAAAAGCACATCTAAGTGCAAGTAGATAAATAGATACCGCTACAGTGGGAAGGTAAACAGCGTTTTGTGTGCTGCTCCAGAAGCGGCTTTGTCATGCTGGGCACATGACCTGGAAGCTGTACGCCGGCTCCCTCGGCCAATAATGCGAGATGAGCGCCGCAACCCCAGAGTCTGTCACGACTGGGCCTAATGGTCAGGGGTCCCTTTACCTTTTAGCCCATATATTATGGACATGTAGAAAGACAGCAGGGAGAGGGCAAAAAAAAATGTGTTATAATAATAATGGGCAATTTCAGCTACCCTCCCATCAACTGGGCAAGCTTCTGTCCGGACCAAATTTGTTGATACAATAAATGACTGTGCCTTGGTCCAACATAGAGCTTAATCCTGAGTGGTGCCCAGAACCTTGGTGCAAGATGTAAGTGTTGTTGCACTGACCGGAAAGAGCAGCCACAGTCCTATGAGTGTCAAGTGGAACGTTTGCCCAGGAAGTCCAGTACTCTCACATTTGATGGCCTACCTTCCCAGGTTGATGAGCCTCATCTGCCCCTCACTTCCCTCTGCAACACAGGCAGTTGCCTTCTTGACCACTGGACCCACTATTGGTCTTGTCAACTCATCCTCTGGAGCCTGTCTTTGCATGCAGGGGAAGTCCTTAACTCACTGAGGGTTTGAGACCCATTGGCTATCCTCACCTGGTTTAGCTGGCCAGTTGAAGCTGTTTCCCAGGGTGTGGCCGCTGTTGCATGCTGACAGCTTCTAGGAGCCACAAGTGAGAGCTGAGTGCAGGGTTGGACCAAAGGTGGACAGACTACCCCAGAAGGAGCTTGATGTGTCCCCCACCAGAGCTACTACCCCTCCCCTAACACCCCATACACCCTTAGTAACACAGAGCTAATCAGCGGTGAACAATGATGCTCTGATTTTATATTGGGAAAGAGTGATGATTTGCATTGTTCTCGAAACTGGCGGTGAAACGCATCAACCGAAGAACCAATTTCAGGAGATTAAAACAACCAGCAGTGTGACTGGGCTTTTATACGTCTTCTTTATCTGGTATTTCTGAGCCCTCTGCCGATTCACGCTGGTGACAAAGACAAGCAGCTTTAATTAACTCATTAAACTTAAGCTTGGTCTAATTATCGGCTTCCAATAGTTGAATCTGTTATTTTGGACTCAGATGCGCTCTGTTTGATTATTCCTTTGATAACTTTTGACAAATACATCCCCGTTGAAGTGGAAGGGCTGCTTCCCTGTACAAGCTGCAGGAAAGCAACGTAGCTCTCTAATGTCAAGTGGCATAAAGGAAGGCTACAACATCTGCTCCCACGCCTATGGAACTGAGAGTAGACATTGTTGATGCTGGGGAGCCATTGTGAAGAGGGACATAGAAAGCGGAAGTGCACTTGCAGCAGTAACAGCCATTCAGCTCCAGAAGGACAATGGAGCCCTGTGGAAAAGCCACAGCTTGCTTTCATTCTTAGCCTTCCCGCAGATGTTTTGTCACATCTCTTGACATGAATACACCAGGGACCATCGGACTGTGGGGTTAGTGTACTGTTCAATAGCCTCCACTGCATTTTCCTTTTGATTAACCACTGGTTATTTTTCCAAAGATGCAGAATTAAACAAAGTGCTTGACAGGCTAGCAAGAAGTCCGTGTTTATTTTGTGTCGTAACAATTTCATTCACTGCTGGAAGTGCAATATATAAAAAGATAACAAAAGGAGACGAGGGGTTTCCTAATGTTCTATCGCATTATTGGGCAATGAAATTGGTAGCATTTGCTGAATTGTTTCTCTCATAAGTTGGTGGACACAGAAGGAAATAGTTCCATACAGGGATTCAAAAAGCTTAGCTGAAGGAAAACTGACTTTCAAGACAGACGGGTGTCAACAATGATCCCAGAATAGTGTTACGTTATGTAAAGGACTTGACTAATGAAACTAATCTTGAAATTGTTGTGGGCCTACTTCTGACTGCTAATATACCATACTTTTCTGTGTATAACATGCCCCCATGTATAAGATGCCCCTATTTGGGGGGACTAAAAATTAAGAAAATGGGGGAAGATTGCACAAAGTTGTTGAGCTTTTTTTTAAGGGAGATTGCCCAAATTCACTCACCCGCCTGGCCGACGCTAACACTCACGCACTCCTAATGTCTGTCCCCTCGCCAGCAAAAGCAGCCTATTGCCCGCCCAATTGCCACAGCAACACCCAATCAACACCACCCCTGGCCGCATACACCAATTACACGCTGCAGACCATCTCCGGCTCACAGTATCAACCAATCCCACATCATCCCTAGGCACTACCCATGTATAAGACGACCCACAATTTTAAACTTACTTTTCCAGTTAAAAACATAGTCTTATACAGACATCCCCAAACTTCGGCCCTCCAGAAGTTTTGGACTACAATTCCCATAATCCCTGACCACTGGTCCTCTTAGCTAGCGATCATGGGAGTTGTAGGCCAAAACATCTGGAGGGCCGCAGTTTGGGGATGCCTGGTCTTATACATGGAAAAGTACGGTACGTATGGCAGCAAACTGTATGTGAAGAGCTTCCCTCTTGATACCTGAATGGTACAGGAGAATATGGAACGCTGCCATTTTATCCAGATTTTGTTGTTGTTGTTGTTGTTGTTTAGTCGTTTAGTCGTGTCCGACTCTTCATGACCCCATGGACCAGAGCACGCCAGGCACTCCTGTCTTCCCCTGCCTCCCACAGTTTGGTCAACCTCATGTTGGTAGATTTACTTGCTATAAAAGAATGCTTGGTAGACAGTAGACAAACACGTTTATTGAAATATTAGTTTTATTCACAGTATTTTGGAATGGTAACTACCGGGACATTTTCTTTATTATAGAAGAATCATTGCTTACTGCTCTACTTTTTGTGAAAGAGCGTATCATGTAGATGTTGCTGACTTTGAAAATGTGTATAATTGGGTTTTGAGCATTATGAAAGCAATTGTCCCCAAATGAAATCCACAGAATACGGCATATCTGCCCTAGTGACTCCTAAAGCAATGGAGCTGGCCTGAAGCTACTCTCCGGTGACCAACAACATGCAGAACACTTCCCTCTTAGAGACTCTTGTTCTTTACTGTTCACATTTGTCATGGAATTCTACTCAATATTGATCCAGAGCAGTTTCCAATGTATAGTTAGCAGAGTAAAAACTTAAACACGTTGCAGAATCCCCAATAAATAGACCAGAGGCAATCATATTTAATCCAGCAGAGCTTTACGGCTACTGAAGGCAAATAAGCATAATGGTCACAAACCCAATACATTCAGGATTGGAACCATCCGTAAGAAATCTAATTGCAGCAGACTTAACTTACAATAACTTATAATAACTCTGAAACCTTAACACTAAGCATACTATATACATAACAGCACAGCAGAAGGAAGATAGATAGATAGATAGATAGATAGATAGATAGATAGATAGATAGATAGATAGATAGATAGATGATAGATAGATGATAGATAGAGTGAAACCCAGGCTCCTTCTGGCCTTTTACAGCCATCATGACATTGACAGAAGAGATAAGAGAACCAGTTTAAGCCAGCTGTATTCAGCTTCTCAGAAGGAATAAGCCAAACATCATGAACCTACTGCTTGCTTCTTTCACACAGAGAAGCTTCCAGAACCCTCTTGAATTAATTAGAATAGGAAATATCTCTACACATCAGATTAATACTTCCTGCACTAAGAAATGCAAACTGACAATATTATGTACTTGCTTGCTTCCCTGCATACCTTGCTTCCCTGCATACCTGCCAAGTCTCTCGCGGAGAAATCCGGGATCGACAGCCACACAGAAGTGTGTAGACGCAGCTTCCGGTGTCACTTTGCCCATCTATGAGCACCAGAAAATGGCCGGCGCTGGAAGTCACGTCTACGCATGTCCAGAAGTGCGTAGACGCAACTTCCGGTGTCAGTGCCGGCCATTTCCGGTGCCCATAGATGGACAAAGCGACACCGGAAGCTGCGTCTACACACTTCCGGACATGTGTAGACGCGACTTCCGGCACCGGCCATTTTCTGGTGCCCATAGATGGGCAAAGCGGCACCAGAAAAATGGCCGTCGACAGGAACCAAAATAAGGGAAATTAACGGGAGAGGAGCTGGAATGGAAGACCTCTGGGAAAGAGTAAGGAAAACCGGGGTTTCCCGGGAAATACGGGGTACTTGGCAGCTATGCTTCCCTGCATGGAGGATAGAGAAGGGTGGGTGTGCATTCAAAAAGTAGACCACTGTGCAATGTTAAAATGCACATTCATTGCATCGCCCACTTTCCACCCTGGCCCTGCCCCCCTCTGGCATATGGCCCCCAGAATGTTGCTCAAAAGGAATGTGGCCCTCGGACCAAAATAAATTTCACCACCCATTATATATTACGTCGTGTGTATTTTTTTTCCTGTAAGCCGTTACTGTCATAATCTGTGCAACATGCCTGTAGAACTATAAAAGTCATCCTTAGCTTTTGATAAGAAATAAACTTTGTATTTGTTTAGTGCTTTTAGCCATTCCAGCTGCTTTGCATATCTTGTTTTATAATAATCTGTATGGTAGGTCAGTTATTCTACTCACATTGTAGACAGGGCATGTGCAAGATCACTTAAAGATCTTGTGGCAGCAGTGAAATATAATTTCCTGATTTGTAACTCACAGAACAATCCTTTACACACACAAAAATACTAAGAAGAGATTACTGAAGCTTTTTCATGATGCAGTAAGATAAAAGAAAATAATATAAAGAAAATAAGGAAAAAGAAAATGCAGCATCCTCTCCCAAATGTATTTCTTAACCCTTGTCTCACTCACACAGAAAGTAGAGAACCCTCCCTGCTCTCACCTGGCAGGTTTCCTTTCTTCTCTCATGCTGGAAGGTCTATACTTTTACCGTGTGAGTTATATATTTAAACTACCTATAGATTTGAAAGGCCACATGTTGCATCCGTAATCTTGAAGACTTTTTGCTTTTGCCTTTATGAGGTCAGGAAACTGAAAAATACAGGCCAGAATGATGTCTGAAAAGCAGAAAAAAACCAAATGAATATAAAGACCGGAGTGAAGTTTTCATGGATAGACAGTTTGGGATGAGGGCGGTGTTGCATTAAAAATAGGATGTAACTAAATATACTGCAGTTCCGTCCTGCTGGCTAAAAATGGGGACATTTATGGGAAGTACCTGTGCAATTAACTCCACTCACAGCATTCTGCTATTTCCTATATCACTTGTAATTGCTTTGATAATGAATCAGAACATGGCAAGAAAATCCTTCCAGCTCTTATCAGGGGGAACAATTAATATATAGAAGGATTTGTCATAGACATGCATATCTTATATGTAAAGGATGTTGGGGAGATGTCAGGAACAAGACATATGTCAAAGCTGTAGCAGGTACTTTATAAACAATGGGGAAGAGTCAAGAGGGGGAGACAGAGGTGATTGAAAGCTGGAAGTGAAGTCAAAGCCTTAGGGAGGGGTGGTGAAGTCAAACCACATTGTTTTTTGCTGTGTTAACAGCACTGAAGTGACTTCTCTGGGGCCCAAGGCTGGGCAGTGTATATGGAGGTCCTGGGTTGCCCAAGTGACAAGACCAAACTCTCAGCTAGGGTTGCCAGACTCAGTAGTGGACAGGACTTCTGTGCCTTTAATTGCCCTGCTCTCTTTTGAGTCTGGAAACCTTAAAGAGAAACCAGCAGACCCTTTGCTTGGAAATTAAACAAAGGTTCTTCATAGTATGGAAAGCAATATTTACCTAGAATCATTCCTTCTTTCTTTTCAGTGTATTTCAGCTGGGAATCTTCCTGCTTCTCTGTGTTAGAAAGGAAAACCGTTTAATGCAAGCTTAGATGAGAGGTGGCGCTGTGGGTTAAACCACAGAGTCTACGGCTCGCCGATCAGAAGGTCGGCAGTTCAAATCCCCACAACGGGGTGAGCTCCCGTTGCTCGGTCCTGGCTCCTGCCAACCTAGCAGTTCGAAAACATGTCAAAGTGCAAGTAGATAAATAGGTACCGCTCCAGTGGGAAGGTAAACGGTGTTTCCGTGTGCTGCTCTGGTTTGCCAGAAGCGGCTTTGTCATGCTGGCCACATGACCCGGAAGCTGTATGCCGGCTCCCTCGGCCAATAATGTGAGATGAGTGCCGCAACCCCAGAGTCGGTCACGACTGGACCTAATGGTCCTTTACTTTAAGGGTTAGATGGACTTTATAACTACATTAAATGATTAAATCCACTCCAAAACTGAATCATTATTCATTGGTCCTCTCCATGATTTGTACCACATTAATTTGCCCAGAAACGCTTTAAAGTTAATGTTATTATGGCTATAAGTGAGGACTGCTGGCTGGGAGTGTTGAGAGCTGTATTCCAACAAGATCTGGAGGGCATTACATTGAATACCAGATATAGAGGACCAGAAAATGGCATTTTCCACCACTGATTCTCACAGGCAACTTCATTACTGCAGCATTTGTTTTACTGCATTCGTAGAAAACTGTCCAAGGTTGTGTTTTTCTTGTAGAGATGCGAGAAATTAAAATATCCCCACCCGCCCAAAAACGTTTTCTGAGGTTTGACTTGGTTCTAATCTAAGTTACCTTTAGATTTTAAATACTGCATCACACTTGCAAGGGGTAGCCATTTCCCAACATTCAGCTTCACAATATCAGGAATCCAGGAAGAAACAGATGACAAATTCATTCCTGAAAGACAGAAATTAAAAAGAATGAGATAGGTCTCAGCTAACTCTCCATGGTTTTTGTTTGGTTTTTCTGCAACACAATTTGTTCTTTTAAATGGGTATACCAACTTGACATAAATCGTTTTAACATTTAAAATTTTTAAAAACCCTGAAAGGTTGTTAACCAATTTGAATTTAGGTAATTAGTACTTCAAGGTGTTATTTCAAGCATTTTAACTACAATTAATTTCAAAGGGAGAGTTTTAAGCATTTACTCAACACTTTTCCTGCTTCTCACTCAGGTTCCTTTCATCAACCATCCACTACCTTCATGTGTGTGTAATCCTTGGACTCCAAAAGCAGCCCAGAGCAAAGAGAGAGAAGAGAGAAGAGAGAAGAGAGAAGAGAGAAGAGAGAAGAGAAGAGAAGAGAAGAGAAGAGAAAGAGAGAGAGAGAGAGAGAGAGAGAGAGAGAGAGAGAGAGAGAGAGAGAGAGAAAGGACTTCTGATTTTCCATCTTTCAGCTACATAAAATATTTTGTTTTTAATATGCACTCTAGAATGACATCCAACTGATCTACTTTCTGTTAGGCACTATTTCCCAATCTTCCAACCCAAATGTCTTGAATTAATTCCTTTTCACACAGAAAGTTCGAATGGTATTTCTCTAATTAATGGGTAAGCAAACTAAGGCCCGGGGGTCAGATCCGGCCCAATCGCCTTCTCAATCCGGCCCGTAGACGTTCCGGGAATCAGCGTGTTTTTACATGAGTAGAATGTGTGCTTTTATTTAAAATGCATCTCTGGGTTATTTGTGGGGCATAGGAATTCGTTCATCCCCCCCAAAAAAATAAAATAGTCCGGCCCCCCACAAGGTCTGAGGGACAGTGGACCGGCCCCCTGCTGAAAAAGTTTGCTGACCCCTGTTTTAATTATTGTTATTAATAAATGTCAGTGAAGTGTTGCTGTTTTTCTAATCAGACATATCAACTTTGTCTTCAATAATAGCAACTCTGATTTCTCTTCAGATCGTATCTTTTTTTTTCACTTTACTCATGACACAATCCTATGCAGTCCACTCAGAAGTCCCACTGCATTCAACACAACTTACTCCCTCGTAAGGGTGTGTGAAATTGCAACTTCGGTCCCATTTCACCATGCTGCCTTTTCTCCTAACAGCAACAATGAGCCCCTTCCATTTTCCCACAGTTCTCAGTAGAGTGCAACTTTCGGTTAAGGAAATACAAAGTATCTATTATGATTGTTTTAGTTGTGTGAGAACAGGAGGTCAACTATTTCAAAGGCTTTCCTCCTGTCTCATCATTCTTCATAGGGGTTACTGCAAATGTGTATCACTCGCAGACGCAGCAGGTGATGACTTCTTAATTTCAGTTGCATTTGCTGAGGGCTTGAGGGAGAAGTGACCTGCGACCTTATTACAGTGAGGTCTGGTGAGGAGGGAAACTGTAATTGTAGTGTAATAAAGCACATCCGGACCCTGTTTAAATGGCAGAATTTGCATTTAAATGGGAGATACAAAATGAAAACATGTAAATACTTGATAGGTGCAATTTTTGATTTACAGCTTGTCTAGCCAAGGTGAAACTGTTTCCGGTCCAGAGCAACTTGTGAAAAAAAAACACCAACTATCCATTTTAAACCATAAAACTTTGAAGAGCTTTTCTTTTTCAGATGTTAGGACACTCAATTCAATTGGTACATTATCTGGAGCGCCACCCCCCCTCAAAAAAAAACCCATTTCTGATACAAAAATAAATAATGGATATGGGCTATCTATGTTGTCTCTGACTATTAATCAGATTCTCTCTCTGGGAGTTGAACTAGCTTAATTTCAAGGCACAGGCACTGCAATGCTATATGATGTATTTTAGGCAGAAACAGACCATTTCAATTGACCTTTGGACTTTTCAAAACAACGGTTAAGTCTTTTAAATCTTTTTTTAAAAAACAACAACATATTGATTCGTATGCTGTTGGTGGATTCTTGTCGTTGTCTTGTTGGGCTGTGATATGTGATATAAGGGAGCCATACTGGGGTGAAGGTGTCTTCTTCTATTTGTGTCAGTTTCAGTTTGTTGATTAGTGGTTTTTTCTAAGAAGGCTGTTTCCCATACTATTTGGTACCATTGGTCTATAATTACTCCCGACAGGTCTCTCCAGTATCTGGCTAGGATGTTTCTGGCCGCTGAGAATAGGTGGGTTATGAGGTCTTTATGATGTGAATGGGCATTATTATCTTGGAAGATGTTTAGTAGGGCCAGTTCTGGGGTGACTTCTAATACTTGCTTACTTATTTTGCATATTTCTTGTATGATTGTTGTCCGGAATAGTTGGATTTGGGGGCATTCCCACCACATGTGGAGGTATGTGCCTGTGGAGGTGCACACTCTCCAGCATTTTGGCGAGGTTCCAGCCAGACAGTTTACAGAAGACAGCAACATCTTTCCCGCAAAGCACTCTCGCAGCAGAGATCCAACACAGAAATGGTAGGTTCCAGTCAGACCAGACATTATTATTACCAACACAAGAACAGATACACCCTCCTTTGTGAGGAGTCATTTGCCTCTGACCCACACCTCACAAGCAGTGGCGTAGCGTGGGTTGCCAGTGCTCAGGGCCACGCAAAAGGGGTGGGTGGAAGGGAAGGACGTGGATGGAGTATGTATGCAGATTGAACTGCCTAACGGTGTCCGCATCATCCAGCTGCAGAGATAAGAAGAGACTTTCTGTCGTCTGGTGTCAGGACGCTGTCAGCGGCACCTGGCTGGTTGCCCAGGAAAGTATAAAGATGAGGAAAAGTTTCTTATAGTCCTTTTTTATTGCAAACTTTACAGAGAGAGGATATAGAACCCAGCCTTTTGGATAATGCTGTTGTCCAGAGTGAATCTCCACTCCCTCTTCTCTCCCTCTTCCTCATTCGTCATCATCATCACCTCCTCTATGGGTGCCGCTAAGTGGCCTCTGTCTTCGAGCTCCTTGCTCTCCTACTTTTAAGACTCACTGGGTTCTGGAGATGGTGGGTCTGGAATGCTTTCTAGCAGGGGCGTAGCCAGGATAAACATTAGGGGGCAAGGGGCGGGGGCAAGGCACGGGGGAGGGGCCACAGTGGGGCAAGGAAAGCTATGGTCGTTCAGGGGCAAGGGGGCGCCAGGATCAGCCTGAAATCAGGCTGCTCCGACCCCCTCCGACCCCTCCGAAACCGGCAGGGGCGAGGGGGCACCAGGATCAGCCCAAAATCAGGCTGCTCCGACCCCCTCCTCCCCCTCCGCAACCGGCAGGGGCGAGGGGGCGCCAGGATCAGCCCAAAATCGGGCTGCTCTGACCCCCTCCTCTCCCTCCGCGATCGCCGGGGCAGGTGGAGGGAAAGTGGCTTTCCCTCCGCCCACCCCACAGCCAGCAAGGGAGAAGGGAGATGTCCCTTCTAGCCAGCTGGCTGTGGGGCGAGTGGAGGGAAAGCCAGCCAAACGCTTTGCACAGCTCTGGGGCTTTCCCTCCACCCGCCCCACAGCCAGCCAGGGAGAAGGGAGACGGCACCGGGCGGTGGTGGGCAGCGGGGCAGGCTGGCCAGCGGCCCTGCTTCTAGGGGGGCAATTGCCCCCTCCTGCCCCCCTGCCTATGCCCATGCTTTCTAGTGATGTGTCAGCCAGCTGCTGTTCTGGCTCTGCCTGCTCCTCCTCTCCCATGATTTCCCAACTCTTCCCCTCATCTGCTTCTGAGCTGTGACCTCCCGCAAACCACTCCTCCCTGGAACGGTCAGGATGAGGAGACGGTCTCCATCATTCCTCCTCCTCTGCCCTGCCCCTGACATCTGGAGAGGTCACTTCCTGGTTCGCATGGAGAAGCCATTTTCAATGGAGCCCAGCAATGGAAGCACACAGCTGTATTGAGGCAGCACCTGGTGTTGAAATTTTGTGCCCCCTAACAATTTTGCACCTGGGGCAACTGCCCTATGGCCCCTCCTGCGGCTCCTTGAACTTGTGACTTTGACTGCACTCAACTAACGATATCTTGGTTTTTTCTCTGCGAGGATAAACTTACACACTCCAACATGTTGTTGAGGTCCATCGAGGGATGTAAACATTTGGGAACAGGAGCCTCTAGAGTGAGTGAATGAATGCTGCCAATTGCATGGAAATTATCGGGCATGGAAGCAGCCGCAGTGACAATGAATCAGACATATAACTATTCAGTTCATCGGGAAGTTAGTAGGGAATTAAGAAACGACAATTATCACATTAAATTGCAACACTTATCCTTAACCCTAATGTTCGGATATCAGGGTGTTTCCATCTCAGGAGCGGTTTTTCATTATCAAACTGTCAAGGAGTAGGAAGCTGTCGTCTTGTAGGCTGTTACATTTTACGGGAAACTAATGCAAGCTTTTGCAGTAAATGAATATTTTTCTCTCTGTTACCTCTTAAGACATCTGAATAGACATTTCCTCAGCTTTTCTTCTCTGCTAGAAAATTATGGTGGTGATTAATTTTGTTGGTGAAATTATATCTGTTCCCACAGCAACCAGCTGGGATGTCACAAACTAAAATTATAACTATATGAAGAAAACCAGTGGTGAGATCCTTGTGCTAAACTTCCTATTAATGGAAGAGAAATGAAAGTCCATTTCTCATTAAATATCTGTTCTAAGCTGAATGCCTTTTTTATTATTACCTTCAGTGGCTGAAGCCTTCAGATCTGATTGTCATACCTTTCATAGAGCATGTTAAAACACATGGACAGAAACTTTATCTTGGACATTTCTTCAACTTACTATGAGTTAATCCCTGAACTTGTCCTAGAATAAAGGACCTCATGCTTTTGCTTGCGTTAAAATGGGGTGGAGAATGTTGCCTGTTTGTACTTGAACCTTCCTTGGAAGTGTTATTAGTGCCTCTTATTTGCTATTTTGATGCATCACAATTCTTTGCAATTTTTTTATTCTTCTATAGGGCTCGAAATTTTCAAAACAGAAATATACAGGAGAGAAGTGGGGGTGGATCTTCCCACAGAGGGACCATGTCAGTGGTGTTTTGTTTTTTTGTTCTTTTTATTATGTGTTTTATCTTGTATATTTAGGCTGCGAACCACCCTGAAATCTTCGGGTGAAGGGCAGTATACAAATTTAATAAGAAAAAAATAAACCTCATTAAAGAGTGGTTGGGTCATTTTTTTTCTAACACATTCCCCTCTTTCAATACAAAAACATTGCCTCCAACAAGCAATATCAGTATTCCCTTTTATGGGGCAGATCAATTGTGGTTGGCTGGGACTGCTGTAAACCAATCTGTGATCTTCGGGTGAAGGGCAGTATGTAAATTTAAATAACAACAACAACAACAACAACAACAACAACAACAACAACAACAACAACAACAACAGTGGGTGTTAGCAAATCCCAGAAGCAGAAATCAAATTTGCATCCTGGCTCCATTTTGCAATAAGCAGTGCTCTTTCCTTTAATAACGCCCAACATTTCTCTGATGAAAATAGGAATGTCCTATTGCCCCAGCTACTCTGGACAGCTTCCAACATATTTAAAAACTAATAAAACATTAAATAGTAAAAAAAAAAAACTTGCCTATACAGGGCTGCCTTCAGATATCTTCTGAAGGTTGTCTAGTTACTCATCTCCTTGGGTCGGGGGTCACATAACTCCATACCCTCCAACATTTCTGTAATGAAAATAGGGGCGTCCTAAAGAAAAGTGGGGCCTTCTGGGATCAAATCAGGAACCGGGGCAGCTTCTGTCCTTGGAAAAAAAGGGGTCTGCCCTTTTACATATGTCCCCCTGAACACTGCACTGCACAATATTCATTTCCATTATAGAGATGGTCACTGCTTGTTGTGCTTGCTAAGAGGGCGTGGATGCTGAAGCAGGGAGCCCCTCTTGCAAGCCAGGAGAAGCGCTTGCATTCTTCCTTTGAGGAGGCATACAATACTTCTGCCTGGAAAGCTTCCACGGCTATCAGGGGATGAAGAGACGAAAGCCCAGGTGAAAGGGGACAACCCTCACGTACATTCATTACGCTACTCCTGGCTGATTTGTGCTTTCCATGCATTGTTGCTAAGGAGAATAGTCTGCCAAGCTAGTGAGACTTGGTGGTGTGGTCTTTTTGGATCAGAGCAAAGGCCCATTAGTTGCTAACAATGTCCAGTCAAATCCTCCCAAGCAGGGCATAAAAAAGTGGTGG
This sequence comes from Zootoca vivipara, assembly GCF_963506605.1. Lineage (NCBI taxonomy): Eukaryota > Metazoa > Chordata > Lepidosauria > Squamata > Lacertidae > Zootoca > Zootoca vivipara. Next base: position 27,683,692 of record NC_083291.1, on the reverse strand, counting down.
CTTTCTCGTGTTATTTATTCAGGTAATGAGCTGCTGCAACAGCTTTTCACAGAGCAAAACTCTGAGCAGAAAGGCAGAAAGGAGAACGGCCTGGTGGTGAAAGTAGGGCTTTTTCAGGCCCAGCCAAGATGTCTGTCCTCCTGGCAAAAGATGAGAGGACAAAGAGGCTTGGAGGCTGTCTGGTTGTCTGGCTGAGAAGCATGTTGCTCATTATCAAGGCCTTGCTTCTATGAGAGGTTCCCAAACTCCCTCTCTGCCCAAGGACCACTTGGAAATTGCCGAGGGTCTTCGCAGACCACTTCATTGCTTTTCTGCTTCTTGGTGGGCAATTGCAACGCGCTAGACACTGAAGTATTTTGAAGAAATTATATGGGATGCAAATTTTAACGCAGTAAAAAAAAACCACAAAAGCAGCAATTTAAAATGTCATTCAAAGAATAATACCGGTATGAATATTGCAATGTGATGGGTGTGCCTGTTGTGTTGAAGAAGTTCTTTGATGTTTGGTGCAGTATCTGTCAGCTCAAGTCTTAGGTCCGATTTGGCATCCATCCACTCCGGGTCACTCTCTTTCTCTTGCATGAGCTTCCTTAGCTTCTCTCCCCCCCTTTCTTGCTGCTCCCTTCGTTCCCATATATTGACTTTCCACTAAAGTGCCTTGTACTATTTCTAAATTTGCATCTATACGCATAAATTTTATGCAAATTTAATGTAGTTTTATGCAAATTTAATGTAGTTTTATGCAAATTTAATGTAGTTTTATGCAAATTTTATGCAAATGTTGTCAGGTTTTGGCCTCTTTTTTGGGAACGAATAACTGGCAACCCTACACACTGTCCCAGAAAAGGAGTAATTAACCTACCCAGACAAATAAGCATCCATTTCCTTTAACTCCCGCCTACCCTCTCAACCACAACACCACACCCTCATTCCTGCAGCACAGGCAAAAAACAACTTCCAAAATGTAATTCTATTTAGGCATTATTACAGCCAATTACATCAGAAGGATGTGTTAAGATGCCCTTTTATTACTCATCTGTGTTTCTTTTCCAGCCTCTGTGCAAATACTTTACCTCAGCAACCTATATTTTGCTAGCTAAATTTCTTTTGCACAGTGATAGCGAAGTATTCTGCTTTCCAAAATACATGGTCCCATTAATACTTAAAATGGTGTTTACATTTGTAAGAATGCTGAATAATTAAAAATGCACATCTAGCCAACTTAGCAGCAATAACTTCAAATGTAACTTTTATGAGGTACGCTTCCATTATTTATTTCAAGCGCAGCAATAATTATCAACAATAAAATTTAGTAACAAATGTCAAGAAGCTGCTAGAAATCATCTTGTGGCTAGGCAAATACTATACTGCGACTTCTTGTATATTACAAATGGGGGAAAGCTACGCAAGAACCAATTGCAGCTGGAAAGCAAAAACATTGCGACTCACCTAAGTATAGTTTGTCGTTTTTATTTGCATTCATCTGATTGTTGTTGTTTTCATGCAAGCCTGTGTGATTCCAATCCTATGGTCCTTGAGGTGGGCAATAGGATTCTGTGAATTTCCTTTTCCATGGATGGAAGGGGTGGTCCATGGTGGAGCCAGAAGCAGTGACTGAGTGTGTCCTCATGGCACCCGGGACAGGCCCAGCCCTCACTGCCAATGCAACGCCAGTCCTGATCTGCTTTGAGCCTTGGGTTGAAGGGTGCATGGCTGTTGCGTCCTCTTCACACCGCCCTGCCAGCGCCCCCCAGAAAATTGTGCCCACAGCAATCGCCCCAGCAGCCGCACACACACAAGCTACGCCCCTGGCCGGAAGTCCACCCACAGAGGGCTCCTCGTTGCAACCACAGAAATATCCACAGCAGACCCTCCTGTGCAGTTGGTGCTCTGAAGGTGGAAAATGCAAAAAGGAGGCATTATGGGGAAACTGGATCCAAAACCTTTTTGCTCATCTGGGCACACACACCAGGCCTGGATCTGAAATACTGATTCCTCTTCGCATTGGGAAAACAGCTGTTGGGGAAAAGCAGAGAGACCCTGCTTGTGCTCCTTCCACCCTTTAGCTGCGGGGATTTTTCTCTTGCCTTCAGTTCTCATACACCAGCTATGTCCAAAGTCCGTTTCAGGGGCCTAATCCAGCCCTCCAGTCGATTTAATCCGGTCCCCGTGGCAGTATATGTCCTGGGGTAAAATCCTACAAAAAGCTCAACAGCCGTGGGGGGAACTTCAATCCTAAGAAAAGCTAAACAACTTCAAACCTAAAAAAAGTCTCAGCAACTTTGGTCGACCCTCATGCATGTTCACTTAATCAAATCCAGCCTTCTTTGAAAAAAGTTTGGGCACCCCTGTCACCCACTGTGTGTGGGATGTTAGCATCCAAAATGCATGTGTAAAAGGCTAATCGCAAGAGCTGAGGAACTCTGTTGTGTCATAAACTCTACTGCAGTTATGGCAGTTAGTAGTACAGTCTTAACCAGGCATCCCCAAACTGCAGCCCTCCAGATGTTTTGGCCTACAACTCCCATGATCACTAGCTAAAAGGACCAGTGGTCGGGGAAGATGGGAATTGTAGCCCAAAACATCTGGAGGGCCGAAGTTTGGGGATGCCTGGTCTTAACAGTCAGAGCAGCAGGTGAATTGTGTTGTGTTGCTGCCTGCCTCGGAGTCAGTTAGTCTGTAACAGTTTAATCATGTTAAGATGTTTTGCATCCACCTCCATTGTATAATCCAGAATGCGGCAGCTAGACTGGTGACTTGGAGTGGCCGCCGAAACCATATAACACCGATCCTGAAAGACCTGAAAGGCCTACTCAAAGTGTTGGTGCTGACTTTTGAAGCCCTAAATGGCCTCAGCCCAGTATACCTGAAGGAGCGTCTCCACCCTCATCATTCACCCGGACACTGAGGTCCAGCTCCGAGGGCCTTCTGGCAGTTCCCCCACTGCGAGAACTGAAGCTATAGGGAACCAGGCAGAGGGCCTTCTCGGTAGTGGCGCCCGCCTTGTGGAACGCCCTCCCATCAGATTCCAAGGAAATAAACAACTACTGTATCTGACATAGAAGACATCTGAAGGCAGCCTTGTTTAGGGAAGTTTTTAATGTTTGATGTTTTATCATGTTTTAAATATTCTGTTGGCAGCCGCCCAGAGTGGCTGGGGAAACCCAGCCAGATGGGCGGGGTATGTATGTATGTATGTATGTATAAATACAGTGGTGCCTCAACTTACGAATGTGATCCGTTCCGTGGTGCTCTTCGTAAGTCGAAGTCTTCAGTTGTCGAAGTGCCTGTTTTGCGCATGCATGAAGCGCAATTTTGCGCTTCTGCGCAGGTGCAGAATGAAAGACTCCTGGGGTTGTCGACTTCGTAAGTCGAAACCTTCAGAAGTCGAGGCATTCGGATGTCGAGGTACCACTGTAAATAAATTTATTATTATTATTATTATTATTATTATTATTATTATTATTATTATTATGCAACTGCAAGTACACTAAGTAAAAGTTATTTGTTCTTTAAACTTTAAAAGAGTGTGACTTGCATTGTTTCTATAGGAGGGGAAAGAGAACTAATTAAAGGGTCAAGCTGACTTCCGCAAAATTCTGCTAAATGGGAACAAGTTTCCCACACTTTGTGCATCTTGGGTTGTCGCTCTGTATTTAGACGCCACCTTCTCGCCAGCTCCTCCCAGTGGTTCACAATAGGAATAAAGAAAATACAATGCATGCGGTAAGACAGATTGCCCATACAACATCCCAGGCATCATTTACAAACAAGCAGCAACAATCACACTGTTTTAAGGCTGGAACAGATAAAAGGCCTGAGACATTTAAAAGTCTTCCAACGGAGGTCACAGGAGAGCTTCTCGGAGGGAGGCATTCCATAGAAACATCTAAAAGAAAAAGCCCTTCCCCTCTCAACTCCCCTTACTCGGCAGGACTACTCCGAGAAAGATCTGCCTAACTGAATCATTCAAGAAAATTAATTTTCCACCAGCGGTTAAATGAATAATTCTGTACATTGCTTCCTCCCTAGGATGCTGGCAGACACACTGCATGCTGATGCTGCTTTTAATGGCAGACATCACTTCACACATGCTATTTGGACAGGTCGTGAAGCTGAGGCTCCAATACTTTGGCCACCTCATGAGAAGAGAAGACTCCCTGGAAAAGACCCTGATGTTGGGAAAGATGGAGGGCACAAGGAGAAGGGGACAACAGAGGATGAGATGGTTGGACAGTGTTCTCGAAGCTACCAACATGAGTCTGACCAAACTGCGGGAGGCAGTGGAAGACAGGAGTGCCTGGCGTGCTCTGGTCCATGGGGTCACGAAGTCGGACACGACTAAACAACAACAACAACACTAGACCTATAGTGGCACTAGGTCTTGCATATGTTCACAAGTAACCCTGCAGTGTCGCTCGTTGGGGTTTGAGGGGGGAGGGAAGAGACCCTTCCACTTGCGAGGGCGAAGTAGTGTTCTTTTCATTTCATGCTCCCAGCTCCAACTCAGAAGGGGCAAAACTGACCCATCAGCCTAGCAAGCAGCAGAGGACAAGCCAGGCCACAGGCCAAGCTCAATAATGCGTGAGCCTGAAACCCTGAATCAAGACATGCAGAGTTCAGTCTTACTGTATCTCTGGAACATGAGACCCCATGTCAACCCAGCAATGACCCCAGAGGGACATATTGAGTGCTGGGCTCACATGAGGGCTTCTATTCCTCAAGGAAGACGTGGCTGGCACCTGAGAGGAGTAGTTTTGGTCCTGGAAGCATAAAAGCCTTCAGATATTAAAAACACGATAAAACATCAAACATTTAAAAACGCCCCTAAACAGGGCTGCCTTCAGATGTTTTCTAAAAGTCAGATAGTTGTTTATTTCTTTGACATCTGATGGGAGGGCGTTCCACAGGGTGGGTGCCACTACCGAGAAGGCCCTCTGCCTGGTTCCCTGTAACCACACTTCTTACAGTGAGGGAACCGCCAGAAGGCCCTCGGAGCTGGACCTCAGTGTCCGGGCTGAATGATGGGGGTGGAGACGCTCCTTCAGGTATAAATTTAAAAATTGTCCAGTAGCACCTTAGAGACCAACTAAGTTTGTTCTGGGTATAAGCTTTTGTGTGCATGCACACTTCTTCAGATACACATGCATGCACACGAAAGCTTATACCCAGAACAAACTTAGTTGGTCTCTAAGGTGCTACTGGGCAATTTTTTATTTATTTCGACTGTGTCAGACCAACACGGCTACCCACCTGAATCCTTCAAGTATACTGAGCCGAGGCCGTTTAGGGCTTCAAAGGTCAGCACCAACACTTTGAATTGTGCTTGGAAATGTACTAGGAGCCAATGTAGGTTATATGATCACTCTCTCACTTCCTTGGAGCAAGTTACTCACTTACTTAGTTTATTGACTTGTTCTTATATTTTTTATTTATTAAATGTCTATACCACCCTTCATCTGAGGATCACAAGGCAGTTTACAATATAAATGCACAGAAATACGTAACTTTCACCTGACCACAAAACCCCCCAGGGAAGAATAGCACAAGCTCGTGACTCCTCCTCTGCATTGACAGAGAAAGACAAGCGATTGAACAGAGCGGCAGCTCCTATTATTAAGTGCAGATGGAAGAAGTCAAAACCCCATCAGCTAATAGCAGGCAAGATGAAGTCAAGCAGGCAATATTCTGGGAGATTTCAGACACATACTATATTTATATTTCTTAATTCTTCTGAGCGCTCCTCTATCGATTCTTAAAACAATGTGCTCCAACTCTTAATGTCCTTGTCAGCATGTTTGCAATCCTAAATGAAACTGACATAACGATGATCAAGCTAAGATATGTTTGGCACCATTTCAGAGACCAGGCGATTTATCAACAAAATAAAGGAACTGTCCATTTGCAGATGATGTTAACAAAACCGGAACTGGGCTCATTTTTACCGAGATGCGTTGATCTACTTCAAAATTATTTGGAGGGAGAGACTTCAGAAAGGTATGCACAATTAACATAGCTATTTAAAGTCTGTTAACTGGCAGCCAATGCAAAGATTTCAGAGCTGGCGAAAGTGTGTTAAATCACCTTTGATTTTACAAAGAACCTGGCACCTGCTCTTTGGGTCTCTTGCACAGGGCCTTATCAGGCAAGGCAGCTGAGGGAATTGGACTAATCTAATCTTGAAGCAACAGCAGCATGGAAAAGCACTTTGAAGGCCTGACAGGGGCTCAAAAATGGTCACAACCAAGCAGCAACATGTACCTTGCAAAAGGGAAACATTAGTCACAGAACCTAGATGTTTCTCAAAAGATAAGGACAGAATTAAATTCATTTCCATAGTGGAACAGAGCCTGTTTAATTGACATCCAGGAGATTAGAGGGCAAAAGTAGTCGAAGTTGCATCTAGGTCTTTTGGGGAAGTGGGGGGAGGTGAGCAAGACTATTTTTTTAAAAAAATAGATATTTGTTTGTTTATTAAATGTGTATTTCACATTTCCTCCTCAAAGCAGCGAACAGCAAGTGATGAAGCAATAAATCAAATCATTTCCAATACAGAGACAGCCTTGGAAAAATCTAAACATACTTACAAGGTTTGTTGGAAGAGGAAAGTCTTCAGTAGGTGCTGAAAAGACAACAGCGATGGCAGCGGTCCAATATTCGGTGGAATTAGCTTAACGTACCTTACTGTTCCACAATACAACAAGGGCTTCAACAGGGTCACCTGTTGAATCTACTGGCACCCTTACCATTGGGCATTTAGGAATCTATTGGATTCCCTTAGTCTCCAGGAACAGACCATCTTAATCTGCCTGCCATCCCTGCAGGAGGGGATTGGATGTGCAAATCCAAACTTCACCAGAAACAATGGGGTGATCCATGAACCCCCAAAAGGTGGTGACCTCTAATTTAGGCTGATCTTTGACATTAAAATGGGCAAATTCAGTAGGTGGTGTATCAACACCAAAGGTTCCCATGGAACATGCCAATATCTCAACAGAAAGCCTACCAAAGCTAGAGGCAGTGCTTAGCTGTTAGATCTTGGGAGATAACAATGTTTTTTGTGGGGGTGAATGATTGGGGGGGTGCTTTCCAGTCCTCCTGTAAAACAGAGGCTCTATGCAGATAATTAATTGAAGCACTCTATAAATGCTAGTGCTAGAAGCCTCCAAGACAAATGGAGAGAATCAGAGTCCTTGATGCGGAATGAGAACATAGGGATAGCAAACATACTGGAAACCTGGTGCAACAAGGAGAAACGGTAGAATGCAGGTCAACCCTGGATAGAAATTCTACACAGGAAGGGAAAGGAAGAACAAATCTTCCAGGTCAGTGGAAAGTGGAGTGGAGCTGTTCTTTTTGTCAAGGAGGAGTTAGGATCCAATAAGACAGAAAACCTAGGAGAAATCAATTCTTCCAATGAAGTACTGTGGCTGAGAACCTGAACGCAATAAGTAATTTAGTGTAGGGGACATACTATGCTGTTATTGACACCCGTCTATCTCGAGAGACAATGGTGTGTGCCTCCAGGGGTGAAGTCAAACTGCTGTGTTAGCAGCACCAAAGTGACCTCCCTGGGGTGCAGGCCTGGGCAGTGTGTATGGAAGTCCTGGGCTCCCTGAAGGACAAGATCCCCTTCTTGGCCTCACTGATGTGGTCCAAAGGAAAACAGAGCAATGGCATCAGCCGGGCTGCAGGAGTTGCCAGAAGGAGGCGTACAAGATGCCGTCCAACCGTCTTAGGGACTCCACTCCAGATTTGTGCAGGGTTTACTCCTTAGCTTTTTCTTCTCCCAATGATATCCCACAAGTGGAGATTCAGCATCAGTGTTTTCTTTCTCCTAGAAGGGCTACTTTCCCAGGTAGCCCCATTTGCCCCTCACTTCCCTCTACAACACATGCAGAGATCACCTTCTTGATTGTTGGTTGGTCAGTATTGGTGTAATCCACTCAATCCGCCAGAGCCTGTCTTTGCGGCATACTATAGCCCATAGGGACTCGGGTGGCGCTGTGGGTTAAACTACTGAGCCTAGGGCTTGCCGATCAGAAGGTTGGCGGTTCGAATCCTTGCGACGGGGTGAGCTCCCGTTGCTCGGTCCCAGCTCCTGCCAACCTAGCAGTTCGAAAGCATGTCAAAGTGCAAGTAGATAGATACCGCTACAGTGGGAAGGTAAACGGCGCTTCCGTGTGCTGCTCTGGTTTGCCAGAAGCGGCTTTGTCATGCTGGCCACATGACCTGGAAGCCGTACGCCGGCTCCCTTGGCCAATAACGCGAGATGAGCGCCGCAACCCCAGTCGGTCACGACTGGGCCTAATGGTCAGGGGTCCCTTTACCTTTATAGCCCATATATTATGGACATGTAGAAAGACAGCAGGGAGAGGGCCAAAAAAGTGTGTTGTAGTAATAATGGGCAATTTCAGCTACCCTCCCATCAACTGGGCAAGCTTCTGTCCGGACCAAATTTGTTGATACAATAAATGACTGTGCCTTGGTCCAACACAGAGCTTAATCCTGAGTGGTGCCCAGAACCTGGGGCAAGATGTAAGTGTTGTTGCACTGACCGGAAACAGCAGCCACCGTCCTATGAGTGTCAAGTGGAACGTTTGCCCAGGAAGTCCAGCACTCTCACATTTGATTTCAAGAGGGAACTTCTAAAGGACAAAGAGGATTTGTTAAAAGAGAGCGTCGAGGTTAAATCTCTCCAGTGTGCTCGGGCAGTTTTTAAAGCCTCAATATTATAAGCCCAGACAGAATGCATTCCACGGATTAGAAAAGGTACCATGACATCCAAGAAGATGTTGGTGTGGTTCAGGTTCACATGCTGAGTCAAAGAAGCTATAAAAGGCAAGAAAGCTTCCTTGAACTTTAAAAAGTCTTCTTGCCCAAATGAGAACAAAGGGAGAGCACAAATCCTGGCAAAACAATGCAAGCTGAAGGTAAGGGATCCAAATCAAGAATTTTGCTGAAGGGGTGGGACAAGTAAAAAAACACAACCCTCTTTAAATACACCAGAAGCAGGAAATCAGCCGCGAGACTGTTACAGAACAAAGGAGAGGAAGGGTCGTTAAGAGGTAAAGTAAAAGGTAAAGGATCCCTGGACGGTTAAGTCCATCAAAAGCAATTATGGGGTTGCAGCGCACATCTCGCTTTCACTGAGGGAGCTGGCATTTGTCCACAGACAGCTTTCTGGGTCATGTGGCCAGCATGACTAAACCGCTTCTGGCGCAATGGAGGACCGTGATGGAAACCAGAGCTCATGGAAACACTGTTTACCTTCCCGCCACAGCAGTACCCATTTATCTATTTGCACTGGCGTGCTTTCGAACTTGCTAGGTTGGCAGGAGGTGGGACAGAGCAATGGGAGCTCACTCTGTCGCGGGGATTCGAACTACCAACCTTCTGATCAGCAAGCCCAAGAGGCTCAGTGGTTTAGACCACAGCACCACCAGCATTGGTAAGAGAGGACAGGTAAAACTACAAAAGAGCTAGATGAATTCTCTGCCATTGGTCTTCATAGAGGAACGTTTGGACAAGTTGGGCAAGCCATGACTGAAGAACCTACTTTCCCCCCAGGTAGGAGATCTGAGAAGCAGAGACATATGGATGTAACAAGAAGAGTAAGCTGTAGGGTCAACTGACAAACTAAAAATTAACAAGTCAGTAGACCTGGATTACATCCACGTAGGAGCTCCTAAACCGTTTAAATGTGAAATTGCTGATCTTCTAACATGCAATTTGTCACTATCGAAAAATTGGAAGGGAGCCAACAGGACACCAGAGGGGAGGCCGGTGATGAGAGGCCTGTTAGCTGATCCCCAGTAAATAGGTGTAAGTAGAAAAAAATTGTAGAATTACCGTGTTTCCCCCTTTTTAAGACGTAGCCATAATATAAGACATAGCAGGATTTCTAAGCAGTTGCGCGATATAAGCCATAACCCGAAAATAAGACATAGTGATAGACCCTTCCCCCCTCCCGCCAGCCAACTCTCCCCCATAAAAATCTCTCCCCATTTTACTGTCGCTCCAAAGACACGTATTTCTTTTAAAAGCTTGTAAAAATGCACCGTAGAGCCGTTCCTGCAGCCTCGTGATTCCCCCTCCTGTTTCTGTAAGCATTTTTTAAAATACCTGTAAAAGGATTCCAAAATATATTTTTTTAGCTAGGCTGTGTGAGCTCTGCTTGCTTGGTGAAGAGGAGAAAAGTGGCATTTGCGGTGGGGAGAAGATGAAAGCACGAGGGAAAAAAGAGGGGCGATTGAAGACGCTGCCTTCCCCTTTAGGGAGAGACTCTGTGTGCGCGTCTCTCTCTCTCCCCCCCCCCGCCTCTCTCTCTCTCTCTATCTCTCTCACACACACACAGCCCACCTCTCGCTTCCCCCCACCTTTCCCCCTTTTAATAGCCTTTTAAAAAGTGAGGATTCTTTTTTCTTTCCATTGCTTGTCTGTAGAGCTTCCCCTTTAAGGATTTGTACCGGTACCGGGATCGCTGCCGGTGGCGCAGTCCTTGCCTTGGGGATTAAGGACTATCCCCTTCTCGCTGTTTAGGAGCTGCTAAACACTGCCCTACACCCTACACAAAAGTTAACATTTTGTGGGTAAGAGAAACACGGACGGGTTGTTAGGACCAGCAGATTATCTCACCCCGCTTTCTGCTGGCTCAATTGCTACTTAATTGCTACCATTTACCATCTTAATTGCTGCTCAGCTGGCTTCTTTGTTTTGTACAGTATCTCAGCCGGTAGCCTCTTTGCTATCAGTGCTACAAAGTGATACATTGTTGGAACTTTCGCTCTTAAGTCTTGGGCAGTTGGCTGGCTGGTAGAGATCCTTATTTGCTTTAGTATAGGCTACTGCTACGACTGCATCACACAGATAGATTCCATTATACAGTACTGGTTTAAATTTAAGAAGCTCCAGTGTAGCAGATTGCTATTAAGTGAGTCCCCACCTGGGAGGGGAGAGAGAGAGAGCAGCCCTTCGGAGGAGCTCCTTCCCTCCCTCACGAACATCCCAGGGCCGGGGAGAGAGGGCTGGGCCAGCGATGCACACACCTCCCTTCCCTCAGACTCCCTCTCATGGAGCTTGGTGGTGGCTGTTGCCCGTCATTTTCTTTCAGTCAAGAGTCCTGCCCCGCAGGGAGACAGGGAGCAAGAGGGGCACTGCTCCTGATGTAATAAAAATACCGGTAAGACATTCCCTGAAAATAAGCCACCCAGTGTTTTTTTGAGGAAAAAAAGTGATAAGACGGTGTCTTAAAATGTGGGAAAGACGGTAGTTTATCTTCACACATCAGTCTTACTGGAAAAAGGAGGGGACGAGTTTCTGGAATTGCCAGCTGGAAGGTCAGAGACAGGACTGAATCATAGCTGCCAAGTTTTCCCTTTTCTCACGAGGAAGCCTATTCAGCATAAGGGAATGGACTGAATGGATGGGGTTATGTATCTGCACACACAATGAGCTAAAGCACTAGAAATGTTGTGGTTGATTTCCCTATGCAACCATCTGCCCAACTGCACACATGTACTGCCACTTTCTCAGTCAAGTCCCCTCCTCAGGTGATCCATGCAGATCAGCTGGGGAATGGGAGGTTATTTTCTAACACAATGTGCTAATATCAGGATAAAAACCAGGTCCTTCTAAACCCTCAATCAGTGCAGTTCAGCTGAAAAATGGAGAAGGGCCTGGTTTTCATCCCCACTGTGGTTCAATGGGCAGGGAGATTTAAACCCGTATGCTGAAACTGGGAACAAAATCACCACCTCAGTTGATGTCAGGGAGCCAACCAGCAATAAATCACGCAAGTATGTGAAGTTAACTCTTTATTAGCAGAAACCAGGGGAGCCAGACCTAATGAGCCTAGAAGCTCTTCTCAGTAGGTCTTGCCCCTATGAGGCAATTGTGCAGGCTGAAGCTTTCCCACAGCTGCCTAATCCCCTCCTCCTCTGGAAACTTTCCAAGCAATCTGAGCTTCTGCTAACCCACCTATCTCTGCTCCTCCCTCTTCATGCATGCTTTTCTGGTCCTGGGAGACCAGAGGAGTGGAGCTGGTTGCAGCAGGAGGGGCAGACACTCGTACGTCTTCCCCAGCCAGACTCATTTCTGCCTCTTGTCCCCACCTCTGCTTCTGCCTCTGATTTTGGACTTCTCTCAGCCACAGACTCTTCCTGCTCACTAAGTCCTGTTACCACTTCAGCTTCCGACACTTCCTCTTCCCAAGTCTCCTTCTGATCACTCATCATCATCCAACTACCACTCTCTGGGCTCTTGGGGAGCCCTTCTTCCCTTGGGGATGCCCAGCGGTGCCTCCCACCATTCCTGTGTCCAGCCAGTCCATGACAGCTGATCCACTCTAATCAGTGGTATGTTGGGTGGGGAGCTGAGTGCCCAGTGACAGGGGCAAAAAGAGCTACCCGAGAAGGGAGGGCATGGCCTGGAAATCACCTAAGCCTATGGGCCAGAGACCTGTGTGGGCACAATTACTATTCTTTTAATAAAAGACCCACTGTTTTTGTCTTTTACTGTCTAAAGCAATTTTTTAGTTTTTCGAAACGGTTATTGTGGGTCATGGCACAGCAATGGCATGCATGCTCCAGCAGCAGAAGAGTTGCATGAAGGAGTAAGTGTGCAAGCATGGTCCCAGGTCTAACCTCTGGAAACATCACACAGGTGTCAATGTGCAGAAGGCAGAACAACACTTGCGTGAGCAATGCCTCCATGCATTCCACTGCAGCCCTATTCGTTTTTAGCGAGTAAATTGCAACAAATGAACTTCCAACATAGAACAGGAAAAAGAATGGGGGAAACATAGAAGGACAACATGGTTGGCAGCAACATTTCCTGCATTTTCCAAAAAAAAGGAAAAACAAAGGATTGTAATTGCAGACTAAATAGCTATACTTTTCTGATCCAGCCAGGCTATTCTACTGACCTTAAATTAATCGTCCTAGGTTAAGAAATCTGTCCAGTAATTTATAATGAATGGATGGGAAAACCACAAAGTGAACATAATAGGCAACTATATTTTGTACAGCTTTATTTGACAAACGTAAACAGTAGAATTTACTAAGAACCATTATCAACCAAACCAAAAAGTGCAGTAATACGAACCACCTCTAGATGTCACTTTTTATTCAACAATGCATAAATCCATTTCAACACAGCTCAAAACAATTAGCATTTAAAACGTAAAGCTAATCGTTGCTGACAACTTATTCAGCTTTCTATTACTATTTGACTTCGTTTAACCCAAAATGCTTTTAAACAGTTGTTTTCATCAACTCGTAAGAACAAATTAAACGAAACCTTGAAAAAGCTGCAGTCGAGAAATCTTGAAGCTAGCTGGTTTGCAAAAAATCGCTCCTCAATCCTACACATGATTACAGGTAAAGGTAAAGGGACCCCTGACCATTAGGTCCAGTTGCAGACGACTCTGGGGTTGCTACGCTCATCTCGCTTTACTGGCCGAGGGAGCCGACGTTTGTTCGCAGTTTTTCCGGGTCATGTGTCCAGCATGACTAAGCCACTTCTGGCAAAACCAGAGCAGCACACGGAAACACCGTTTACCTTCCCTATTTATCTACTTGCACTTTTGACGTGCTTTCGAAATGCTAGGTTGGCAGGAGCAGGGATCGAGCAACGGGAGCTCAACCCGTCGCAGGGATTCAAACTGCTGATCGGCAAGCCCTAGGCTCAGTGGTTTAGACCACAGCGCCACCCATCCCTTGACAAATGATTACTTGGAGTAAATCCCACTGAACCTGGCGAGACTACTTCTGAATAAACAATATTATTAATTAAACTTATATCCCATCCTTTCTCCCAAAGGAGCCGAGGGCTGCAATCGGCAATGTAGGACATGCACTGTATTGGGATAGTTGAGCACCATAAATGAAGAAGCATCTCTCAAGAATGAGCCAGCAAACTTACATCAAGAAAACATACAGCAAATGCAATAAAATGTGTAGGACACAGTAATTTCCTGGTGAGAGAATAAAAAAATTTCCAGATGTCTAGCACAATTACAAGGCACTTTGTTGGGAATACTGAATGTTATTTGATTACTAATCAGTGAATGTTTTATTGGACCGGCAATTTATCGCTACTGTAACAATGTAAGAATTTCTAGTTCTCTGTGCGTTGTCTGAACTATATAGCAGTCAGAAACTTCAATAGCACAAACAGTGGATTTATTCTTGCACTATTATACACATCACTGTGCAAGAGGCCCAGGTTTATCATTTTTGGACACGCATGGGGAATAGTACGGTACCTTGAAAAATCCCCCCCAAGCCCAAGAGGCTATGATCATTTCATAGCCGTGGTCAAAGTTCAAGAGCTGGAAGCCTTTTAGCTCCCCTGAGCAACACAGGTGTGTCTTAACCACAGCACAAGCCATGGAGCCTGAACTTTTCCTTCAGTGCACTTCTCAAGAACAGTGAAAGCAAAAACAGATTATAGCAGAGTTTGGTTTTGATGGTACAGCTTCTTACACCAGGATGAGGTGTGCTGCAGCATTTTGCAAAGTTCTACTATGCCAACGCAGGTCAAACCTCAATGTTTCCCTTTCTGTTTCTTAATTTGTAAATGGGCTTTCATGTTACACACAACTCTTCTTTATTTTTTGTAAATAATTTTTATCAATTTTCGATTACTAAAATCCAATAACGGCCACATTTTTTCAGTTTCAAGTTACAATTCATATTCAAATACAGTGGTGCCTCGACTTACGAAGGCGATCTGTTCCGCGGCGCTCTTCGGAAGTCGAAGCGTCCATTTTGCGCATGCGCACAACACACACACGGTGAAAATACTTCCGGGTTAGTGGACTTCGGAAGTCGAAACCTTCGGAAGTCGAGGTACCACTGTATGTATCGATTATAAAGCCAATTGTACATTTTCTGTGGCTTCCCATGTGGTGGATTTCAGGGTGCAAAGTTTTCATTTCTTCCTGCTTCCAAATTCTTAATTAATCTAATTACATTCAGTCCTGATCTTAATCCCTTATCATCAGCTACAGAATTCTACACGCAACTCTTCTAGTGATGGAGAGAGGGGCCACCATTTTATCCAGACACATTTCTAGCTTGCTTAAGTGTTCTGTGTTAACCCAAATACTGTATATTTCTGAGCCAAGAAAGACCTGCTATAATCTTACAAATTTGCCTCTTTCTAACCTTTGGACAAATGTATTACCTGAACTAGTGTCTGCCTCACTAAACATCCATACACTAAAAAAAAAAAAAAAAACCATACCCATCCACTAAATCAGGCTTCCTCAACCTTGGCCCTCCAGATGTTTTTGGCCTACAGATCCCATGATCCCTAGCTAGCAGGAACTAGTGGTCAGGGATTATGGGAATTGTCGGCGTTAACTCCTTCAATCTCAGAGTTTTACCAACCGACCCTTCCAATTTTATGGCTGTCCAATGCCTAGGCCTAATTTGTGTCACCTTTCATTTCTAAAATCTATTTCACAAGAATCTCAGCTTTTGTTTTAAAATATCAGCTTTTGTTTTTTTTAAAAAACCAGAATATGCAAAATAAGGAAACATGGAAATATATTTGGAACCAATTGCTCAAGGGGAATTAAGCAATACCGTGTCCCATGGAAAAGGATGAAACATACATAAAGTAGGCAATGTGCATATATTTAACAACAAATACTTGTACTTCCAAGATGTGCAAGTTGCAAGTCCCCTATCAGTTGAGGTGAGCAGTCCAGCCCTTATAAACTCCCTAACATTGAAAATATACTGCAAAAGCGTATTTAGTATTTGTCATCTTGCTTTAGATCTGCAGGCAGTGCTATGGCAGCCCTGTTTAGGGAAGTGTGGCGATCAGCCTAAAGGTAAGCCAGGTTACTAAGGGTTAATCCAAATAGAACTGTTAGAACCCAAGGGGGTGGGCTCTGGCAGAGTATAAAAACCCCACCCCTGGAGTCAGGTAGTCAGAGTTCGTGAGGTGGTTTGTGAGTTGGTAGTCAGTTGGAGAAGTACTCAGTTGGTTGTTAGAAGAGATAGAGCTGGTTTAATATTGAGGTGAGGCATAGATGGTGTGGGTTATTAATCAGTCAGGATAAAGAGTTTGTGTGTTTATTTACAGATACATTTAGTTTCTTTAGCGGTAATAGGCCGGTATAGGAAACATCTGTTATTTGTAACAATCTTAAGACAAATACTGAAACCATTACGCTTATGTACCAACAATAAAACAACATATTTTTAATTGCAGAATATCCTGGTCTGAAGTGATTAATAAGTGACAGCGGTTATTTACTTTGTCGTTGGTGCATCATCAATAGACCGTAAAACGTCCGGGGGTGCTGCGCAGGTCAGGGTGACCGCGACAGGAAGCTTTTAATGTTTGATGGATTTCTGTATTTTAATGTTTTGTTGGAAGCCGCCCAGAGTGGCTGGGGGAACCCGGCCAGATGGGTGGGGTATAAATAATAAATTATTATTATATTATTATTATACTTAATTATCTTCGACAACTGAGCATCTCTGTAATGTAACAACCTGCCAATTCCCCTCCCCTACCATTAACTCACACACCAAGTTTTCAGAATTTTTTTTAATTTCAAAATGCAATTTGCATACAGCACGTAATACCTTGTTGGAAGAAGATTACAAGCCCTTTCAGTAAATGACCTAGAAACCAAGACTAATCTTTGTCAGTCAAGTGATTCAGCAAATGCTGACTACCTGTAATTTGGATCCATTTCACAACAGATTGTTAGAAACCCTCATGATGTAGGATAGCATATAACTTATTGCTGATAAATCAACGCAACAGTCACCAGAGACACTCACAAAGCGATTTTTCTGATAGTCCTTTTCCAAGTTATAATCCAGTTTAAAGTGATAATTAGACATCAGGCATCCAGTGGCTGGCACGCCTGCATCATCGTGAGTAGTACTCTTCCTGTTCTGTATTCCCAAACATCCAATCATATTTCGCACCAAAACTATCAAATTTCAGAATGCTATTTTATAACAATCTAACAGCTGCAGAGTCTCCCTAATTACTTTTCCTTAATAGTCATTTGGACACTAAAACCAAGCGGGTTTGTTTATGAAAACCCTCTGGATGCAGAACATTTCGGAAAATTTCTTGACAAAACAAGTGAAAGAGCTAGGGACAAACAACAAATTGCATTGCACACATCTTGGTTTTGTTTCGAAGAAACCGTAGGCATGGGGATGGGGGAGGCTGATAAAAGTCAGGACCATAGCCTACAGGAAGAGTAGGGAGGTGAGATTTTTATCAGAACTGTGATGCAGAGAGAATGGTTAATTACCACATGCCACGGTCCTAATCTTGCCCCCAGCTCTGGCTTACCCCTAGGGCCTGCTCCCTCTTTCTTTTTTCCTTTTTTTTAAATGACACATGAAGTCTAGGTATTCTAGTACAAAATGACTTTTCTGGAAACACTCAACGTGGAGTTCAACTGCTGCTGTCGTACGTATGACTTGCTGTAAACCCATAGGGAGCACTATACAGGAACGAGGCCACTGACTGGACTGCGGAAGTACAAACCAAGTTCACCTTTTTACAGTCTGCAGATTACTCATGGGCAGCAGTCCTTTTACTTCATCCACACGGCTCTTGTGAATTTGGAAGGCAGGGGTCACCCAATGGCCGCACGAACATTGCTCACCTTGCCAATGGAAGGAGCCCAGCTTTGATGTACATTTTGGGCACAGAAGCTGCAAGAGAACAAGACAAATGAGTCACTTAACGCTCCATTTCATCTCTGAGTACAGGAAAAGATAAACTTCAAAACTAACCATCGCTATGGATCTCCAACTTTTAAAGATTTGACTGGTTCGTTCAAATCAACATAAAATCTGGCCTCCTCTGGCCACATTACTCAGCAACTGAAGTTCTGTTACCCAACCTCTCTCTTCCTGCAAACAATGCACACTCACACATGCAGAGAAGTATCTATGGGCCCTATAACCCCCCCCCCCCAAAGCCCATCATTTTCTCAACTCTATTGCATTTTTCAATACAGTGGAACCTTGGTTGTCAAACGTAATCCGTCCCGTAAGACCGCTTGACTTCCAAAACGTTCGACAACCGAGGCGCGATTGCTGGTCGGCAAAATTCATTGAGAAAATAGAGAAACACGCCTCGGAAGCCCTTTGACTTCCGAGGCGTATTCAAAAACAGAAGCATTCACTTCCAGGTTGTTGGCGTTCAAAAGTTGAAACGTTTCACTTCTGAAGTGTTCAACAACCGAGGTTCCAATGTATTTGCTCAGGTTCCCCTTCAGCTCACTACTTGCTTTGCTGCCATTTTCTTAGCTAACTAGTTGAAGATTTCCAAAGATTCAAACTGTAATTGCTTCCCCTCACCTGTCCATCCATCACTCCTAAGAGTGCAGGTTCCATCCACTGCATGGGCTCAATGAAGTAAGAAGTACACCTAGACTGGTCATCACAGTGAAAAGGGGCAGGTCTCGAAAGCCTCTTATGAGCAAAAGTGGCAGGTCCCTTGCCTTCATCATGAGACAAAATGCTTGAACTTCGAAAGAGCAGGCGCCTGTCCTCCAGAAACAAAGGTAACAGAATGACTTGGAAAGACATCTGAAAGCAATGTCATCTTTGTTCATTAAAGCATATGAAATGAAAGAAACATATAATCAAAAGCAAAAATATACTGTATCTAAACTATCCTTCACATCAATAAGATATGAGGAAGAAACCGTGAGTAAATAGTATGGAGTCAACAGAAAAATTCATTGTGGGAGTTCCTAATCATAAAGCAAACACATTCTTTCGTATGTAACAGGTTTTCATATTGCCACATTCATAAGTTCTTTAATCCATACATTAATTTAGGATGAAATCCTTCTTCCATTCTTCTAAAGATGTTATTTTGGTTACGTAGGCAGCTCTCCTGATCTGACTGCTGAAGCCTACTTGGAATTCCCATGTATCTCCAATATGGTCAAAGGATAAGGCATTTGCAAGCAACCTGCAATAAATTAACCCAGGTGGTCACTTGCGGCCAAGACTACTGGGTAGGCCTACAACAATAGTTTAGAATTGGATCTTCATTTTTCTTGCATTTTTTAAACTAATGCACACTTAGCACACCAACACCAGAAGGCACCACATCCTATACCACAACCCTATTACATATTCAGGCAGCAACCATTTTGCGCAGGGGTTCCATCCCCGGTCCCTACACCCATCGGCTGAGCGCCCTGCCCTGTTCTGCCTTCTTCCAGATCCAAAAGGACCTGCACATCAGTGACCACATGTCAACTGGATGCACCTGAAATAGTCATCACCTATACAGGTGTGGGAATGTTGCTAGGCCAGTCCCAATAGATGCTCTGAATTGTCAGGACTACAGGGAGGAGAAAGAGGATTCAAGTGAAAGGTGTGGCCAGGACCTGGACAATCCAGGGCAAGCTGGGGATGGGGAAGGAGATGTTGGTGCAGGAAGTACTCAGGAGGTGATGGGGATCGGTGAACAGGAACCAGAGCAACAGGACCCATCACCAGAGGACCCCACTGTGTCTATGTACACGGCAGGCTCTGATGTTTAGGGAGCAGCAGTTAGGGTGCTCCAGAAGGCTGAGGCAGGCAAGGGCCCACAGCCCAGCTCCCTAGCTGGCCGAGTGGGGCTCACTAGTTCTGGGAGGAAGTGTATGATTCCTCAGCTGGAGGAGGCTGGGAGCACGTGAGGGTCACATGCCTCTCATCAAGCCCAAATGCTGCAATCAGCATGTATAGTATAATAAGGCAGCAAAGCTGTTCAACTGCCCATGTTGAGGGACCTTGACTTGAGTGCTCTTGGACCTGCACAGGACTGCACTTTGGGTTTGATGCTGGACTGTATCCTAACTGCAGAACTTCAGGCTTAACCCTGAACCTCTTTTCCTGACCTTTGGACTTTGGATTTCTGACTCTGGGTGTTGCTTGTGCTGATTGACCCTCGGATTTTGAACTTGGATTTGGCACACTGACTTACTGCCAGGCAGGCCAGGGGATCAGGACAACGGGCCAAGATGACATCTTAGTCGGCCAGCAAACAAACTTGTAATCGGGTCAGACACAAAGACCACTAAAGTTGGCATGTGCAATCAGATTGCGTTCAGATCGGCTCCAGATCTTTGTTCAATGGGTCACTTAAGTAAATACACATCCAACACCCAATTCTCATGTAGCTGCTATCAGTTTGCCTGCAAGATAACAAGGGCTGCTACAAGGGGGGAAAGGAAGGATTGGGTCTCTCCTGCCACCATCTGCAGAGTTCTCTCCAAATCAAGCAATTGGCAGGCATTCCACTGCCTCTCAGCAGTAACCAGGGACCATTGCCAAAGGACATGAGCTGCTAAGAGCTGCAGGTTATCTCAGTTGACACTTCTACTCTCACCTCCAGCAAGGCAGACCTCATGGCTGTGCAGTCTAACTAGACACCAAATCACCACGGCTCCTTCAGAAAGCTCCCTCTGCTGCTGCATTAAGTTCCAAAACTTTTATAGCACTGTTTCCTTCTACTTTATATTATATATTGCCCATGAGGGTTAATTAAAACCAAATTGTTTTCTCACTCTGCTACAGAACCTTAGCGCTGGGCTTCTGACATCTGGAATCATACCTCTTTCCCTTTCCTTACACATTATGACCACAGCATCTCCATTTTTCAAGTATTATTTATAGATAATCTATTTGCTGCTGTATATCTGGGACACTGAGCTAGTTGTCATAAAAGCAGGCAAAGGGGTAAATCTGCATTGGGACAGTGTCACTTCAAACTGCACATAGAAACTGAATGATGGAATGCTTTCCTCATGCAGGGGAGGGGGCAGAACCCACAATGCATAGAAACCTAGCTTATTGCAGAGATGATTAGGTGGGGACCTTTCTGCCTGATTCTAGTTTTTTTATCTGCACCCCTTTTTCTGGTTCAGCAGAATAGTAAATCACCTTCCAATCTTCTTCAATTTTACATCCATTCACAAAAACAAGTTTACCACATCTTGCACAATTTGCAAGAACATGGTCAGTTTTACCTGTCAGAATAAGGTGCCCTACAAGTCAAAAGAGATATATTTTTCCACACAATAAATGTGCAGAACTAAACTTCCAGAGAAATATGGTTTTACTAAAAGCTTGCCAAAACACAGCCTTGGCGAGGACCCTTGTATCACAACATTTATCAGGCAGCACAAATACTACATTTATTTGTGTGAACTGAGTAAATCAAGAAAGGACACTTTTTTGGCTCCCCAGACCAGATCCATGGGGACAGAAGTGTTACTATTTGAAAATAACTGCTGTAAGTCACAGGACAGAGTAGTATGCAAAACTAATAAATATATTTGTGGAGCCCCGTACCTGCACTTTCTACACCTGTACAGAACCTCAGTGCTTGGAGTTTCCTGTACAGTGTTTGGATCAACTGCAAAGACATCTAGCGGCAGATTTCGTAGCTCTGAAAAGAAGAAGCAACGGTGCATTTATAAACTTGCAGACAGTAATCATTAAACATTAAAAGCTTGTATTGGTTTACTGCATTTATATACAGTATTATCCTTAAGCAAAATTTTCAACAAAATCTACTTTTAACAAAAGAAAATAGCTTTTGTCCCAATAAGTACCATAAAGAAGCTAATGCGGTTGAAACTACCTACGGTGAACTCCTTCCTTCATTAAAAAAGCCTATACTCAAGATGTGCATTTATTCTCACTTTATGAGATCATTGCAAAAACCAATTTCACATACGGTAAATATGCTATCAGCTATGTTGATCCATTATTATTTTTTTGAAACAAAAGCAACAGAATCTACTTCACTTATTTAATTAATTTATAGCCCGCTTTTCCTCCAAGAAGTTCAAGGTGCCGTGGTACCTTTATTATATTCACGTCAAAGTCTCAAAGCAGTACACTAACTTTTGCATTTCATGGAATTCTTGAGCAGGCTGGATGTTAAACAAAAGGGGTAGGAGAAATATGCTGGTGATAAAGGGCATAGTGGAAGCCTATTTGCAATATCTTTAGTAGATTATTCAGGAAGCTCGCTGTAAATAATTTAAGTTAGTGCTTGGTGCAAATGATCTGCTTGCTAGGGGGAAAAGCAGAAACCATCACACTCTTTTTGAAACTATCAAAGCCAGTACTTATATAGCTCTCCCTCTTTCTCTGGCAGTAATCTATGAAAGCCCTACACCTGCTTCCTATCCACTCCTGGATCCTGCATCCTTGCCTTCAAAACCATCAATAGACTTTCCCCTTACATCTCCACTCTTCTATCCAGATGCATTCAAATGCATGAAGAAGAAGAAGAGTTTGGATTTGATATCCCGCTTTATCACTACCTGAAGGAGTCTCAAAGCGGCTAACAATCTCCTTTCCCCTCCTCCCCCACAACAGACACCCTGTGAGGTGGGTGGGGCTGAGAGACTTCAAAGAAGTCTGACTAGCCCAAGGTCACCCAGCAGCTGCATGTGGAGGAGCGGATACACGAACCCGGTTCCCCAGATTAGGAGTCTACCGCTCTCAACCACTACACCACTGGCATGACTACTTCTTCACTTCACCACCAGTTGCCCCAAGGTCTCGTTTTAGTTTGTTTATTGAATCTATATCCCTCCCTTCCTCCCAAAGGAGCTTGGGGAGGGGGAAGTCTTCGGCTCCTTTAGATCACTCATTCTCCATTACTGCCAAATGCCTAGAGCAGGCATAGGCAAACTCAGCCCTCCAGATGTTTTGGAACTACAACTCCCATCATCCCTGACCACTGGTCCTGCTAGCTAGGGATGATGGGAGTTGTAGTCCCAAAACATCTGGAGGGCTGAGTTTGCCTATGCCTGGCCTAGAGCTGCCTCTCAAAATGCCTGTGATACTCCCACTCTCTTGCTTTCTTCAAATCCACCCTAAAAAGCCACATTTTCTGTGAAACCTTTGGCACGACCAACTGGGCCCAAAACCACATGTTGCATGTTCTTTCCCCTATTACTGCACCTCAGTTTCCATCCTTTTCCTCTGCTGCCTACATGTGTCCCCTGATCATACATTACATCTAAACACACTGGTTTCTATGGAGAGAGATGAAAGTGGAAAGTATTACTATTGCGTTTTAGGGGAAGGGAAGGGGCACTAGGGATCTTGCAGGCTGCAATGGAGGCCTGGGGCAGGGGGTGAATGAAAGCTTGAAATGTGAATGGTGCAAGTTTGGTCCACCCGAGGGTAGAAAGAAGAGCAAGATCAGGAGAGAGAGAGCAAGGAAGAGAGAAATGCAAGAGCTGAAGTGCCAATTACCTGTTCCAAAGGAAGAGTGAATATCCCAAGATTCAGTGTTATTCAAGAGTCTGGGGTTCTTGGAGTGGCCAAGTACAAATTTTTGGGTGGTCAGACAACTCTCAGATAACAGGATACAATTTTTTTATCTGGGGACAACCAGGGGAAAAGGCTGCAATGTAGGCAAGGATTCCAAAGATCCTCCAAGACCCACATGGCGCAATACCCAAGCAAGCAACATAGGTTTTCCTTGAACCCCCTGCCCCAAATGGGGAAAAGCAGAAAGTGTGCCTGTGGCGATCGGCCTAAAGTTAAGCCAGGTTACTAAGAGTTAATCCAAATAGAACTGTTAGAACCCAAGGGGGTGGGCTCTGGCAGAGTATAAAAACCCCACCCCTGGAGTCAGGGAGGGAGTTGGTAGTCAGTTGGTTGAGGTAGTCGGTTGGAGTTAGTCGGTTGGTTGTTGGTAGAGAGAGAGAGCTGGTTTTAAACATTGAGGTGAAGCATAGATGGTGGTTATAATCAGTCAGGATAGAGAGTTTGTGTGCTTATGTACAAATACATTTAGTTGTCGTTAGCGGTAATAGGCCGGTAATAGTTATAAATCAGAGGTAATAGGCCGGTATAGGAAACATCTGTTATTTGGAACATTCTTAAGACAAATACTGAAACCATTATGCTTATGTACGAACAATAAAGCAACATATTTTTACTTTCACACTATCCTGGTCTGAAGTGCTTATTAAGTGACAGCAGATATTTGTTTTGTCGTCGGCGCAGTCATCAATAGACCGTAAAACATCCAGGGGTGCTGCACAGGTCAGGGTGACCGCGACAGTGCCTTAAAAGGGGAGCATAAGCCTGTGCGTTCCCTTTAACTTCCTGACTAGATCTGAGAAAAATAACGAACACAAACAGACAAAAAGAAAGGAGTCAAGCAGAGGAGATAGGAAGGGGGAGCTACTAGCTAGGGCAAGAACAATCCATCCTGGAGGATCCCACAGACACTGCAAATGGACTGGGTGAACAATTCAATCCTTTGGGGGAAGAATTTAAAGATTCTGCTCTTAGGAAGGAGGGGATACCTAAAAGAAAAGACAGCAAGGTTGCAAATCTGGCATTGAAGAGGAAGAGCTTTCCCGTAACAAAAGGTAGCATCGCTTTTGATTGACAGTAGGATACTTTAAAGTTTCTTGCCATGGAGCAGTAATGAGATGACTTACAGCAAGCATGGCCAAACTTGGCCCTCCAGCTGTTTTGGGACTACAACTCCCATCATCCCTAGCTAACAGGATCAGTGGCCATGGATGATGGGAATTGTAGTCCCAAAACAGTTGAAGAGCCAAGTTTGGCCATGCCTGACTTACAGGCAAAGCTGAGTTCCATGTGGAAAACAGAAGAGGGAGCCTAAGCTCAGCTTAACCTTGAGCTGTGTCTAAGTCCATTACAAAACTGGGGTGGCAGTTCCTAACTTGTTGGAAAGAACTGAAGTGTGTTCTTATGCTGGCCGTGCGCAAAAGGGAATCAGATGCAAAGCAAGACATTTGCGGCTATGTCTTTGTTGCTTGTGGTAATGAGAACATGTCTAAATCTAAGAAGGGAGGTTTGCTGGTTCATGCCACCGTGTGCCTCCTTTGCTGTGCCTGAGAAAGCCCCATGCTTTGTACTGCCGCTCCTCATGTGAAGCACCAGGAGCAAAGAGGCATGCTGATGATGAAAAAAAGACTGAGCACATAGTACAGTCATACCTCGGTTTAAGAACACTTTGGTTTGAGAATATTCAGTTTAAGTACTCCGCGGACCCGTCTGGAACGGATTAATCCACTTTCCATTACTTTCAATGGGAAAGTTCGCTTCAGGTTAAGTACACTTCAGTTTAAGTACAGACTTCCGGAACCAATTGTGTACCACTGTACTGTAATATATTCCTAGGCTGTAAGTAAGCCACTTGGGGCAGATACCTCCTTGTAAAGTGTCATATTTAGCAATATACTATATAAATAGCTAATAAATATTATTATTAATTACAGCTCACAAGTCTCTGCCAAGCAGAAGGGGAAATGTTGCAGTCTTTTTATTAGCAAATCTCTAGGTAAATTTGTGAATAACTTCTGGAAGCACCATCTGAAGACTGTCATGTGTTGCAAATGGGGCTTCCACCCAGCTTCCTACCTGCACAGCGTTTCCCCTCACACAAACCTTTAACTCTGTTTGATGTTATTAGCCTTTTTAGCATCCAGCTTGAGGAAGAGTTTTGTGAAGCTCAAAAGCTAGTTTTAACAGATTATACTATTCCGGTTGAAACACTGTGTTTTATAAAATATGCTTACAGGATCCTCTCTTTCTTCACTGAGCAGAGGCACTAGAAAGTGGAGGATCCATACTTCTGCAATTCCAACCAGCTTTATATCTTACATAACATGGACTGCTTGATCTTTAGCCTTTACATTGTGAAAAATGCTTCACAAACACTGTGCATGTGCCTAAGTTCTTTTGTAGCACAAAACACCCAGTCCTGAGAGCAAGATAGGAGACCAAGAGAGAGAGAGAGGAGGAGGAGGAGGAGAAACTTTATTATTCTTACTGCAAGCAAAGCCCATTCTTTGGGTTTTCATATTTGATTTAGTCCAACCTGAAAACGATAACAAAATTCTAAACCAAGGATCCCATTGAGACTTGCCTCAACTGTTCCCTTATGCAGCTTGATAATGTGAAAAGAAAAGAAAGAATTACACATATCAGCCTCATTCATAGGGACATAAAAATGTGAATGTGCTTCCGCATAATTTAGACTGTTGAGATTTAGTACACACAAAAGGTCTGATTACAAAATAAAAAATTGAAAAGGAGGCATTTGTATAACTTGCCTTGAAAAGGGAGAGGGCATACATGAGACTGTAGCCCAAAACTGTTACACTAATCCAGGGGTCAGCAACCTTTTTCAGCCGTGGGCCGGTCCACCATCCCTCAGAACATGTGGTGGGCCGGACTATATTTTGGGGGGGGAAGTGAACGAATTCCTATGCCCCACAAATAACCCAGAGATGCATTTTAAATAAAAGGACACATTCTACTCATGTAAAAACACGCTGATTCCCGGACCGTCTGTGGGCCGGATTAAGGTGGTGATTGGGAGGCATGCAGCCCCTGGGCCTTAGGTTGCCTACCCTGCGCTAATCAGAAAGCTTAAGGCTTTTACACACAAACACCTTAAGACAGACTAGTAATCAGTAAAGTCTGAAATTAGAACGTTTTTACAACTAGCAATCAAAAACTCCATTTACTTTACCTAATTTCTAAATGACTTGAACTCCAGCACAGCAAGGAAACTCAACCATGTAGCCTGAAAGAAAACCACTCACGAGCATGCCACTCACAAGGTGTTTTATCTTGCTGAGCACTGCCCAGGGGACAGAGATGGCTGTAAGTTGCGTGGCTTACAGATGGATTTCATCCAGAGTAATAGAGGGGGGGGGCGCAAAACAGGGCTGTTACAGAGAAATGAAGCTGGCATGTGCCAAAAGAAAACCTGGAGTGGATTCTTCTGGAGGGAAGATTGCTGAAAACTGATTTCTGCTCTTGCACGAATGAGATCAAGTTTAGGTGTGCTAGATTATTCATAGTATAGCAAGGCTGGAGGCTTTTTGCAGCCTACCTACTGGCAGATCCTGCTTCTGCAAGTTTCCTCAGAAGATCGCAAACCCCTGGGCTCCTAACAACTGCCTTTTGCATCTGAGTACACTTCCAGCTGGCCTCTCTCACCCCATGTCCCACATCAGACAGAGGAAAAAGATTTGTTGCACCAACTTCCTCAGAACCAACTGGGGGAGTGAAGTGCCCAGAATAGAGATGCTACTGGATGGGAATTTTGAAATACCTAGATTTGATTTTGGGAAGGGGGTGTCTGTGTTCCTTAGTTAAGTATATGCTGTACTATAGAGGTGGGGGGAAGTGTTTCGTTTAGAGACATGCAGGGACGCTGTCATGTAGCACAGCAATTTTATTTGGAGGACAGATTGCACTCATATAGTGGAAAGAGAAAAACACTCGGCATGTGTTCAGGGATACTTTAGATATATTCCCACTGGCTACTAGAAATAATTTCCAGCTACCAAACCCAAACTTAAGATTGTGGACTCCTGCATCCATGGGACACAAAGCTGAACTGTGGGAATTATTTCCCCTTCACTGGGAATGTGGCTCCAAATTACACTCCCCTGTCAAGCAACAGCTCCAGCTGCTGAAGATTCTGAAGAATTCAACACTAGCAGGTAGAAAAAGCTAAAGTATGGACAGCTAGGTATACAGCAAAGAAGTTGCTGTTTGACTTTATAACTGCACTGTTTGTCTTTTTTTAATTCTTCTCAGAAGCTAATTTTTACTAGAGGTTGGGAAATGAGCAGGAAAATGAGAGGTGGAGCTGCTCTTACATGGCAAGTATTCAATGTACCAAGGCTCGAAGACAGGGGTCGGGGTGATTTCCAAAAGTAGTCAGTAACGCGTATCCATGCTTTAAGAATTCAAGCTTACTAATCTATCTATAATACAACTCATGTTTTGAAAAAGAGTGCTATTTATTACAGTTTTGTTATTACCCAAGGTGGAAGAACATTGGGGGGGGGGGCACAATTCAAGTAGAGTTCAATAAAGCAA
The DNA here is from genome assembly GCF_963506605.1 of Zootoca vivipara. Lineage (NCBI taxonomy): Eukaryota > Metazoa > Chordata > Lepidosauria > Squamata > Lacertidae > Zootoca > Zootoca vivipara. The sequence goes on along the minus strand of NC_083291.1, from coordinate 27,655,781 downwards.
GTTCAGTTCCAGTGTGAATAGCTGAATTTGTATGTAGCCATTTCTAGCCCAATGTTAAGAGATTAGAAAAGCACTTCTATTTCCTTACCAGGATATTTCTCTGTCACCTTTTGCAAACGATACTGTTTGTAAACAGGACTGGTTACATTGACTTCACATCCCATTTTTTCATAGAGTTTCAGTTGCCACTCGAAGCCTTCATTCATTCTGGAACAAAGGGGGAGAAAGCCTTCTGACTACATTCCAATCTTCACAAGGAAGAAAAACAATTTTTTATCAAATAAAAACGCACTTGGCATCTGGTTTGATGGCCTGAACAAAGGCATAGGCCTCTTCAAAAGGGAGGTTATTGGCTTTCATTAAATAGGCAGTCACGACAGCAACACTCCGGCTGACTCCAGCTTGACTGAAAACAAAACAAAACAAGGAGACACCCAATAAAATATGGTCACACACAACAAAAAATGGGGGGGGGGGACGACACAAATAACCAGATTCTTCATTCCCTTCAAACTGCATTTCCCCCTAGAGAACATCTTTCTTACAATACACTTGTACTCAGGGAATAGAGCACTGCACACACATTTCTCACGACAACTTTGGAAGATATACTTGTGTATCAATAGCTTTTCCCTTAGAAATACTATACTCAAGAGTCAGAGCCTCAAGTCTTCCCCAGATGCTCTTGGTGTATTTTGATGCACAATGTATTTTGTACTCTAGTTTCACAATACCCCTCATTACCTGCTGCCAACCCCACCCACCTGAAAGACATGACCTCCCTGAAAATTATCCTGCTCTTGTCCTAACAAACAAACAGATGGCAACAGTGTGGTGGAAATCCTGTACAGACAATGATTCACACACACACACACACACCCCTGGCACATAGCTGCCAAGTTATCCCTTTTTTTAAGGGATTTTCCCTTATGCTGAATAGGCTTCCTCGCGAGAAAAGGGAAAACTTGGCAGCTATGCCCTGGCACTTCCTAAACAAAAGTAAGAGCATAAGGGTCCTGCTCCATTTGACCAACACCCATATAGCCAAACATTTCTAACAGTGGCCAGGGCCGGCGCGGCCATTCAGGCGACCTAGGGAGCTGCCTAGGGCGCCAGAATGGAAGGGGCGCTGGCCAGCCTGCCCGCCTGCCCCCCCACCCCCTTCAGGCCGCTCTACAGCTGACAGGCGCAGTGGAGGCGGCCCCAGGCTCGCGCTCCCCGCGCGAAGCTCCGGAGGCGAGCAGGAGCCTGGGACCACCTCCCCGCGCCTCTCAGCTGTTTTTATTTTTATTTTTATTTTTTCTACTTTTTTCCTATTTATTTTTTTTTCTACTTTTTATTTTTATTTTTTCTATTTTCTATTTTTATTTTTTCTATTTTCTATTTTCTATTTTTCTATTTTTATTTTCTATTTTATTTTATTTTAGGGGGGGGGGCGCCAGAAGGTGATCTCGCCTAGGGCGCAAAAAACCCTAGCACCGGCCCTGACAGTGGCCATCTCCTGTCATTTGTCAGCAGTGTCTGGTATAATCAGTACACAAAACCAGAAATAAGGAAAGGGGGGGAGAGACTTGATGGAGAAAGTGGGAGACACATTCTACATCTTAGGGTAGGGCTATGATGTTTTGTTGATTATTGGCTAGAAAAGCAGGGTGCCACTTTTTAAAAAAGAGGAAGTGTACAAGAACAGACAAAAATTGCAGGTGATAGTGGCCATCTTCAAACAGGCATCTTGCACACACACCCCACACACACACCCTGCACCCTGTCTCTCACACAGAAGGGCAAGTGACTGTCCCAGATGGAGCCTGCTGTGGCTTTTGTCAAGCTTCATCAAAAAGAACACAGAAAGGAAATTGCATACACACGTAATCAACGAAGCAACAAAAATTTATTTGACTGCTCCGCCTTCTGTGCAGGCTAAGAGTTGGGACATGCTGAGATTTGGGAGCACATCGGGGCACAAGGTAAATTAGACAGTGAAAGTTCAGCCAAAAGTTAATGCTAGGGAAGGATTTGCCGGGGGGGGGGAGCACATTGCAGTCGTGTCTCATTGCCTGTATAGGTGATTTCCGGATTCTCCTGGAGGAGGTGTTTTTTTTTTCTTTTTAATACCCTGAGAGACAGAAGAAACTGAAGATTCAATGTTATCTGTGTTTGAGCACCAGCATGTCTAGGTCACACGTAATAAGATCCGAGTTAGAAAAAAGGCCAGAGAAACCCCGTCTTTTCCGGTACTTTGGCTTCTGGCTGGACATGGAGGTATCCGATCGCAGGCTGTGCTAAAAATAAAAAATAAAAACCAAAAAAGCACCCCTTTATTTCTCCCAATATCTGTTGGACAGCTCTTATTACCACCCTGATTTATAGATAGATATATCTGGCCAATATCCAACCTGCTTGTGGCAGCGTCCTTGATGTCAAGTGAGGATGGCCACATTGAAATGTTGCATAATTTTATTCATTTATTTATTTATTTATTTCAATTGGAACATGAGACACAGAAAAAGTAAAAAGCACTTCTCAGCATTAGGGAGAGAAGAAGTAAAAAGTATTTCTCGGCTGAAAAGGAAAGATGGGCAGTTGCCTTTCACAACAAAATGTGGCAGAACAATGTCAAAATGTCTCTGGGTTTTTACACACACACACACACACACACAATTGAGGGCAGAAACCAGGCCCTAGTGCTGCTTGTTATAATAATTGCTATATTATATTGTTTTCTTATATAATTATTATATGATGCTTGTAATAAATAAATAAATATTATTGTTCCACTGCCAGTCTGCAGCGCTCTAATAATAATAATAACAACAACAATTGTTGTTGTTGTTGTTGTTCTCCTGCTGTGCACTAATAATAATTATTATTGTTCCACTGCCAGTCTGCAGTGCTCTAATAATAATAATAATTCTTACTGTTTCACTGCCAGTCCGCAGCGCTATATTAATAATAATAATTGTTGTTGTTCTCCTGTCAGTCTGCAGCGCTATATTATTATTATTAATAATAATAATAGTTGTTGTTGTTCTCCTGTCAGTCTGCAGCGCAAAATAATAATAATAATAATAATAATAATAATAATAATAATAATAATAATAATAATAATAATAAATTCTGACTGTTCTCCTGCCCGTCTGCCGCGCTCTCACCATCGCACCACGGCGGCCCCTCCCCGCTCCCGCGCGCGGCTGATGAAGGAGGCGCAGGCGTCCAAGTGGCTCAGCAGGTCGGCCTCGGGCTGGTCCAGGGCCTGCACGTGCAGCACCGCTTCCAGCCCCGCTGCCGCCGAGGCCTCGGGCGGCTCCGAGTCCACCAGCAGCAGCGCGGAGGCCGACGCGCCATCCGGGAAGCCGCCACCGGCGCCGCTCAGATACAGGCCGGGGAGAACGGGAACCATGGCAAGGGCCAGGCCTCGCCGCCGCCTCAGCGCCCAGCAGCCACGGGTCGCTGCCGGGGTGGGCGGGAACTGCTGTGGCCCCGCCTTCCCGCTCCTTCCACGCCAATGAGGCGCCCTTCCTTGAGCAACCGTAAACTTGCGAAATGATAGACACGCACGCTTCCGCGATTATTTTTTTGTGGGTGTGGAATAGTACATACTGTATATCTAAATTAAGGAAAATAAAAAAATTCCTTCAGTAGCACCTTAAAGACCAACTAAGTTTTTATTTTGGTATGAGCTTTCGTGTGCATGCACACTTCTTCAGATACCCGCAAGTAACACTTGCGGGTTCCGTTTGATTCCCGCCCTTTTCTTCCGTTTTAAACTCAAAAAATATATATTATCCTACAACTGCAGAGCTCGATTATGTTATTATGTACACAAATTTAATAAATAAATAGCAGCAACAGCATTTATTCAGTAGATTTGTATACCACCCTCCACGCGAAGATCTCTGGGCATAAAAGTGCAAAATAAAAACACAAAATACATAATAAAAAGAAGACTCAAAACAAAAGAACAACTCCCCCCTTCCCACAAACACATTTAAAAGGATATAGGTGTTAATCAGCCCAAGGCCTAACTGAAGAGGAGCATTTTCACCTGTCACCTAAAGACATTTCTCATAAACTAAATTATTCTGAGATGATTTACTTAATCCTTTACTTTCTTCTAACCACAGGGGTCTGGAAAGAGTGGATTTCAAAATCAGCCCTTCTGATAATTGCCTATGATGCTATTCATTTATCACTGATAATTTTCTAACGAATATTGTTGGCATCTGTCTGTCTTGAGAGTCAATGGAGTGCGCCTCCGCGGGTGACCTGAAGCCGCTGCATAGCAGCACCAAAGTGACCTTTCCTGGGTGCAAGCCTTGGCAGTGCGTATGGAGGTCCTAGATTGCCCAGACCCCTGTCCTGGCCTTGCTGATGGGGGTCCAAAGGAAAGCAGAGCAATGGGTTTGGCATCAGCTTGGATGAAGGAGTTGCCGGAAAGAGGTGTACAAGGCGCCATTCAACCGTCTTAGAGACTCCAGAGCTGTGTACTTCTCAGCATTTTCTTACCATTGGACCCACTCTTGGTCTCATCTGCTCAATCCGCCAGAGTCTGTCTTCGCATTCAGGGGAAATCCCTAAGTCGCTGAGGGTTTGAGACCCATTGGCTACCATTACAGTCATACTTCGGGTTACGACTGCTGCGGGCTGCGGGCTGTGCCAAACCCGGAAGTAGCGGAATGCGTTACTTATGGGTTTCGGCGCTCGCACCTGCGCAGAAACACAAAATGACATGTGCAGAAGCGCGTCATGCGTGCCCAGACGTGGCGCTGCGGATTGCGAACGTGCCTCCTGCACGGATCACATTCGCAACCCGAGGTATGACTGTACGTGGTTTAGCCAGCTACTTGAAGCCATTCCCAGGATGTGGCTACTGTCGCATGCCAATGGTTTCTAGGAGCCACAGGCAGGTGAGAACTGAGTGCGGGGTGGGGACCAAAGGTGGACAGATTACCCCAGAAGAAGCACGACTTGTCCCTCACCAGAGGTACTATGCCTCCCCTAACATACCCTCCAACATTTCTCCGACGAAAATAGCTTTGTCCCATTCCATAATGATAATTTTACTATTTATACCCCACACATCTTACCGGGTTGCCCCAGTCACACTGGGCTGCTTCCAACATATATAAAAACACAGTAAAACATTTTTTAAAAAAACCTTCCCTATACAGGATTGCCTTCAGATGGCTTAGGGGTTGGATAACTCCATACACTCTGCCAACCTAGCAGTTCGAAAGCACGTCAAAAATGCAAGTAGATAAATAGGAACCGCTACAGCGGGAAGGTAAACGGCATTTCCATGTGCTGCTCTGGTTTGCCAGAAGCGGCTTTGTCATGCTGGCCACATGACCTGGAAGCTATACGCCGGCTCCCTCGGCCAATAATGCGAGATGAGCGCGCAACCCCAGAGTCGGTCACGACTGGACCTAATGGTCAGGGGTCCCTTTACCTTTTTAACTCCATACACTACAACATTTATCCAATGGTGATCCTTAGGGATTTCCTAAGGAAAAGCGGGGCATTCCGGGATCAAATCAGAAACCGGGATGGCTTCTCTAAATCAGGGATGTCCCTGAAAGATAAGGACATTTGGAGGGTTTGACCTAACTCCCCATAATAATAAAGATAGAATTAAAATATTTGGATAATGGGACTGAGTGGGGATTGTTGTGACGTGGGGTTTGTGATTTCAGCTCTCTTGACAAAACATGCTGGAGACAGTTCTCTAGTAACAGCTCTTTATTAAAGTGAACAAGACTGAAGACTGAGGAGAGGAAAGCTACATTTATAGGGACAGGGAACTAGCTAGGAAGGGATACATTTTGGAGGGAACAATATCAAGCAATCACAGTGCTGCCTTTTGGAGGAAACCAATAAGACAGAGGATCCAAATACAGCAGCTTAAATGAACCAATAGTAGCTGTACCCTCTGGAACCAAAAGGCAGTTACTTTATCCTAATGCAAATACAGACAATAATAATACAGATATAAAATCCTTTGACTCAATACACAACACCCCTCCCCCCCTAGTGAGCACAGCAGACGTAATCCCTCAGGTACTGTGGGGTCCTACAACTTCTACCTGATCTCCTGACAACAGGTGTTGCAGGTTCTGGATTGGGTGTTACCTGTGGTGGAGGGGCTGCTATAGGGGTTTCATCAGGAACAGATGGAGTCCCAGACATCTCAGGGTCCCCGACCTGTACCTTGTCATCATGAGGACTAGCAGACCCTGGTTCATTTGCTGAAGCCCCTGGTGACTGTACCTCTGGACCATTTTCACTCTGGTCTTGCAGCTGTGCGTCATTAGCCAGGGATGAATTATCTGACTCCTCCCTGCTGAGCGCCCGGCGCCTCAGCTGATCTATATGTCTCTTCCAAACTTGCCCATTTTCCAAGGTCACATAATAGGACACAGGTCCACTAGCCCGGGTGATCACACCGGCCACCCACCGCGGACCTCGTGAATAGTTCCTCACCCAGACCAGATCTTCAGGGGCGAGATACCTTGTTGTGTCAGTCTCAGCCTGGGGGGTTGCTCTTGAATTACGGTTTGGCATTTTATCTGGGTGGACATAATCCAGCACCGTTACCAGTCTTCTACCTAAGAGCAGCTCGGCTGGCGACTTGCCCGTCGCAGTACACGGCGTCGCATGCTGCAAAAATAACATTCGCGCAATGCGAGCCGACCAGTTACCCTCCATTAAGCGCGCAATGGATTCTTTGGCTGTTCTTACCATGCGCTCAGCCTGCCCATTGGAGGATGGGTGAAAGGGCGCGGATGTGACCCCTCTTATAAAGTTATCAGCCAAGAATGCCCTGAATTCTTGGGATACAAAAGCTGCCCCATTATCTGATACAATGGTCTCAGGTAACCCGTGGGTAGCAAACAGCTGCCTCAACACCTTGATTACGGCAGCTGATGCCATGCTAGGGACCATCGCCACTTCTAACCATTTGGAATATGCATCAACGATAACCAAAAAGACCTTCCCTTGGAATGGCCCAGCAAAATCTATGTGCAGCCGGCTCCAGGGAGTCCTGGACTGCTCCCACCAGTGGACTGGTGCTCTGGCCACTTCTGGCCGCACCTCTTGGCATGCCTTGCATGTTCGTACCCATTGTTCTATGTTCTGGTCCATTCCAGGCCACCACACATAACATCGGGCTAGCGACTTCATCCTGACCATTCCCGGGTGTCCCATGTGAAGCGTCTCAAGAACCCTGTTTCTCAGTGGTGCTGGGATTATCACCCTATCTCCCCATAGGAGACAACCCTTATGCATGGACAATTCGTGCTGCCTTGTTGCATAAGGCCTGAATTTTTCTTCATGCGGACCACCTGGCCACCCCCTCCCCACCCAAGTGAGCACACGGGAGAGAACAGCATCTTTCCTAGTTTTCTCAGCTATATCCGTAGCTGTTACAGGAGCCCCCGGAAGTGTTTCTAGCATCATAATGTGCTCCGCCGGAGCAGGATCCTCATTGCTCCCGCCAGGAAGGGGCAATCGACTCAGCGCATCAGCATGGCACAACTGTTTCCCCGGCACATGGGTCAAGGTGTACTGGAACCCATTCAGGAATATTGACCAACGCAACATTCTGGGGGAGAGAATTTGTGGCGTTTGTTTGTTTGGGTTGAACAACCCTAACAGTGGTTTGTGGTCCGTTTCAATGGAGAAATGGCGACCGTACAAATAATCATAGAACCTTTTGATTCCGGACACAATAGCCAGTGCCTCTTTATCAATTTGAGCATAGTTGCGCTCTGTGGGCGACAACGTACGGGAATAGAAAGAGATGGGCTTTTCCGACCCATCCGGTTCCCTATGACTCAGCACAGCCCCCAGACCGTATTGAGAGGCATCACATGCCAGGACCAGCGGCTTTGACTCATCATAATGAGCAAGGACGCTCCTGCTACTCAGCATTCCTCGCAAGGAGTCAAAAGCCTTCTGCTGCTCCCGCCCCCATCGCCACACATTCTTTTTCTGCAATAGTCTATGTAATGGTTCAGCTACCGAAGCTTTCTGGGGTAAGAACGAATGATAAAAGTTAATAAGTCCCAGGAATGACTGCAACTCCGTCTTGTTCTGTGGTCGTGGTGCCTCGATGATGGCCTTAATCTTAGCATCTGTGGGGTGGATGCCTGATGCATCAATTTTAAACCCCAAGAAATCCACAGTTGGCACCCCAAAACTGCATTTTTCTTTTTTCAGTTGCAACCCCACCTCCTTGAACTTGAGCAACACTGCACGGACACGCGCAACCAGTTCCTGTGGGTCTTTTCCAGCAATCAAAACATCATCAAAAAATGGCAAGACCCCCGGCAGACCTCTTAACAGGCGTTCCATGAGCCCTTGAAAAATCCCTGGGGCCACACAAACTCCGAACTGTAATCTGTTAACTCTGAATGCCCCTTTATGTGTGACAATAGTCTGTGCTTCCGCTGATTGTGGGGTTACTGGCAGCTGTTGGTAAGCTTGTGCCAGGTCAATTTTGGCGAACACCTTGCCCCCAGCCAGTTTAGCCAACAGATGTGATACGACTGGAATGGGGTATGAGTTTCCCCTGAGTGCCTTATTGATAGTACATTTATAATCTGCACATATCCTGACTTCCCCATTTGCTTTAAGGGGTGTGACGATTGGAGTCTCCCACTTAGCAGAGTCCACGGGTGAGAGAACTCCCTGCTTGACCAATTTATCCAGCTCTGCCTCGATCTTGGGTTGCAGTGCAAATGGCACTCGCCTTGGTTTGAGTCGGATTGGAGCCACCCCGGGGTCCAACTCGAAGTCAACTGGGGGCCCTTTATAACAACCCAGTTTTCCATTAAAGAGACCAGCAAATTCCTTGCATAATACCTCACTCATCTCAGGGCAGGTTTGGATTGAATTAAGCCCTGAGATACTCAGTCCCAGGGCAGGGAACCAGTCAGTGCCCAGGAGACTGGGGCGACTGCCCTTCGCAATCACCAGTTTGAGTACAGCCTGTTTGTCCCGGAACTGTACTCTCACGGCACACATTCCCATAACATGGATGCGGCCTGCTGAGTACGACTGCAAGGTTGCCGGAAAGGGCTCCAGAGGGGGCAACTTACCCCTGGGGAAGAATGTCTTCGCGGTCTGGTCCGACACGATGGTGAATGCGGATCCGGAGTCCACCTCCATGTCGCACTGCTGACCCTCAATCTTCACCTTGACGTGTGCCTTGCCTTGCGCTGGAAACTGCACGGCCCTCCCGTTGATCTCCGTTACGTAGTGGCAGTCCTTTAGAAAACGAGTTGCTGTGGGCGGTCTGCGATGCTCCAGTCTAGGTGCTCCTGTCGCTCCCGACGCCGCCGATCTACAGACCCTGGCGATGTGACCCGTCCTTCCGCACGTCCGGCAGATAGCATCCCTGAAACGACAACTCTTCCTTTCATGGTTTCCGCCACAACCTGGGCAACTGCCTCGGCGATCTCTGTGCACTGTGCAGGCCTGACGCACCGACTCGACCCCACGGACTGGGCTCTGGCTCGGAGTAGCCTCTAGCTCGTCCATGGCATGCGCAACTTCTATCTGTGGCTTAGTGGCCTTGCGACTGGCATCAAGCTCCTCTCTTTCATAATTCTCCGTGGCGGTGGCCTCTTTCAAGGCTGAAGCAAGGGTAACCTCTTCTTTAGCCACGATGCGTCTTCTGGCTTTCTTGCTGCTCAGACCACCAATAAACCGATCCAGGAGAGTCTCTTCCAGATTTTGGAAGCCGCAGTGCTGAGCGAGCTTCCGGAGTTCAGCCAGAAATGTGGATACAGACTCCCCAGCATGCTGCTGCCTCTTATGGAACTCCATCCGCCGGGCCATCTTGGTCTCAGTAGGCGCCAAGTGGCTTGTTAGGCAGGCAAGAATATCTTTGAGAGATGTCTCACTCAGCTTCGCTGGAGCAAGTAATGCCTTGGCCAGCTTGAAGGTCTCGGGCCCACAGTAGCTCAGGAATGTGGCCCTTCTTTTGCTGGCATCGGTGATCCCTTGAGCCACTGCAAAGAACTCGAAGCGTTCGACGTAGTCTTCCCAGGTGTGGGGCTCTGATGGCTGGAAGGGCTCCAATACCCTTGGACTCTCCATTGTCCTAGCGGGCAGGGTCGTCTTCTCAGCTGGCCAGTGAGTCTTGTTCTCAGCTGCAATCCGGACTCTGAGGCAGGGTTGTGTTTAACCGCTCCTCAGCATTCCGGATCCCACCTTCGTCGCCAGTTGTTGTGACGTGGGGTTTGTGATTTCAGCTCTCTTGACAAAACATGCTGGAGACAGTTCTCTAGTAACAGCTCTTTATTAAAGTGAACAAGACTGAAGACTGAGGAGAGGAAAGCTACATTTATAGGGACAGGGAACTAGCTAGGAAGGGATACATTTTGGAGGGAACAATATCAAGCAATCACAGTGCTGCCTTTTGGAGGAAACCAATAAGACAGAGGATCCAAATACAGCAGCTTAAATGAACCAATAGTAGCTGTACCCTCTGGAACCAAAAGGCAGTTACTTTATCCTAATGCAAATACAGACAATAATAATACAGATATAAAATCCTTTGACTCAATACACAACAGGGATTTTCTGGCTAAATATTTTTTACACAGATCAACAATGTCTTACAGAACCTGAGTTAAAATTAACTGTAGTATCAAGTACAGTGGTACCTCGGTTTTCGAATGTAATCCGTTCCGGAAGACCATTCGAGTTCCGAAACGTTCAAAAACCGAAAACTCAGTACGGAAGCCTCAATACGGAAAACTCAATACAGAAGGCATGTGGCATGTTCGACTTCCAAGGCGAGTTCAGAAACTGAAGCATTTACTTCTGGGTTTACAGCATTTGAAAACCAAAATGTTTGTCAACAGAGACGTTCGAAAACTGAGGTACCACTGTAATTGGTTTGCAATATACCAGATGCGGCATTTTCTAAGTCAACAAAGAGTCCAAACATGGGCATTATAACATAACTTGACTCCTTTTGAAAAGATTGTGCTCATTTATAATTCACTGGGTAAAGGTCTTGTTTCCCAAATTTATGGAACACTGTACTCTCAAATGCTGTCACCTCTCACAACTTTAAAAGCACAATAGGGATAAGATCTGGGTGAGCCATTAGATTATACTTTATGAAGCAGAATGTGAATAAAGGCCCCTTCAAATATGTCTCCGTAAGAATCCAGGAAAACACACTCAAAATCATGCACCAATTGTATATAGAGAACTAAAATGACTAAAAACGTATCAGCTATGTGTGGTTCACTTATTCACATGTGGTTGCAATGCCCCAAAAGTCTTTGTGTTTGGGGAAAAAAAAGTTTTTCATGAAGCAGCCCTTATCACAAAACAAGATACCTCTTTGGATCCTAAATAACACTCCTATCATACCATTCAGAAACTGTCCAACAACTTTCCCACAAGGATCTCATTACTCACCTGACGATTGCAGCAAAGCTTACTATTGCAAGGTATTGGAAGACGCTAAATGTAGACCTGTTTGAGATCCGGATCTTACAACTTTAGGGCTTAAAATTAATGGACAAATTGACAGCCCCCGTCCAAGAGAGCCAAAGAGACAATGAAACCACTACTTTTCAATCAATTTGGCATAGCTTTCTTACATATGCAATATTGATAGAACATGGTTACAGGCGTCTAGTGGCACATGGCAACTTGTGGAAGGAAATCTTTGTTTAAAAACTGAAAGAAAGGACTAAAAAGTTTGATCCAATTTAATGGACACTTTGTGCTTCTGCTGGGGATTCGGGTAGTAAGCTGTTGATTGTTGCTCTTTGTATAAATAAGGGGAAACAAATTTTTTTTAGAAAGGAAAGGTAGCATATCTATTAACAGAGTTCTCCAGGCACTTCCATGATATAAACCAGGAATACTGGAGCCTTCATGTTTGGCCAAATATTGCAGACCCTGGATAGGGTGGAAGATGAGGCTATGTAGGTTCAGATTTATCTAAGTCTGTTGGTTTGGTTACCCAGAAATCCAGCTGAATTTCTTAACTTCTCAGTGGTATGCTCTCTTTCCAAAGCACTAACAGTGGGTCGATTGATAGCAGATGGAGGGTTAGAGTCAGTGTTTTTTTCCTCTGACAGGAGTTGCTGTTCCAGATTTATTTCCAGCAAACAAACTTGTGGTGGATCCATTTGCTTTGAAATCATGATGATGATGGTGGTGGTGGTGGTGGTGGTGGTAGTGAGCTAGAGATCTACATTTCCCCCTAGCCAAGAGTTAAATAAAAAAAATAAAAGATTGATCGATCTGGAATGGATATGCAAGCAGAAGGTCCCAGCTTCAATCCCAGGCATCTCAAGGCTTTTCATCATGATGTGTTGGAGGGTATGTTAATTATGTGTAGGAGAGCTTTGTGCACAGGCTAAATGTGCACACACCAGGAATTAAACAATCAAGAGGTGACACCTATGGGTCAGGTGATGGTTAGAGACCTGTGTTCAAGCCCCCAGCCAGTTATGGACTGGTGCCCACATAACTCTCTCAAAATTCCAGATGTGCCCACTGGCCCCAGAACGTGAGAGATGCTGTAGAAGGCCACAGTGAGGTGACGAGCATCCTCCTCCTACCTTGAAGGGGAAACAAGAACCCCTGAATTCCTCAAATGGATCAAAGCTACATTGGACTATTGCATCTTGAAGCCTTACAGTTTGTCCTCCGAACCTGAGGACAGGGGTGGACTTTGGCCATCTTTGGTAGTATGACGCCCTGAGCAAGCCCAACATTTGGCACCCTGAAATGGATCTTCTCAATCATGGACTTTCTCAATTTTGCACCCCCTCGGCTCAGTTCCCTGTGCCAGGGAACCACCCATACTGGCCTAAATCTGGCACTGCCCAGGTCTCTTGCTGACAGACATAGCTCCTCTGGACATTTCCCCACCTCTCGGAGCAGCAGGTGGTGGTCTAGGAGCTATGAGCAGTCTGGCCATTGTCCCTTCCATTCTAGAGAGCACCAGTGGGACAGAAAATGGTCTCACCACCAACCCCATCACTCCCTGAACAGACTTCATTCAAGGGAGAGATGAAGGAGTTCATCTAATCATCATGTTCTGTTGAAAGGTCTTGTTGGGTGGGGTGGGGGGGTGTCATGTCACTTCACCCATTGCCTCATTAGATGCTCATGGCCTCCCAGGGCACATCTTGCCTTATAAATGAGAATAGGCATTTTCTTCTCGGGTATGCGGGTGGCGCTGTGGATTGAACCACAGAGCCTAGGGCTTGCTGATCAGAAGGTCAGCGGTTCGAATCCCCGTGACGGGGTGAGCTCCTGTTGCTCGGTCCCTGCTCCTGCCAACCTAGCAGTTCGAAAGCATGAAGTGCAAGTAGATAAATAGGTACTGCTTCAGCGGGGAGGTAAATGGCGTTTCCGTGTGCTGTTCTGGTTTGCCAGAAGCGGCTTAGTCATGCTGGCCACATGAGGGAGGTCTACGCCGGCTCCCTCAGCCAGTAAAGCGAGATGAGCGCCACAACCCCAGAGTCGTCCGCAACTGGACCTAATGGTCAGGGGTCCCTTTACCTTTTTTATGCCTTCCATGACCAGCCCTTTAAAAAACCCTGATGATCTGCCTCCTCTCTCACCCCCTACCCCACCAATAGAAGGATTTCCTTTAGATCTCCCTCTGTGGCCACTTTTGGAACCCAATTTCCTTGCTAAAGAACCCTCCAGACATCTCCAAAACATACTTTTGCTTCCTGAACATTTACAAAGCATCTCAGACAAGTCTGTACAGTATTCAGTTTGTGGCTGGGTTTGCCTGAGGTCCTTACAATTATTTTCAAATCCTCAAAAAAAAAAAGAACCAGGTGAGTCTTCTGGCAAGAACTATATCCCTTGTTCTCTGCAAAACAAATAATTCTCTTCCTAAAGACGTTTCTCTGGAGGCTAAGGACTATTTTGCCATTTGATTCAGGAAAGATGCCAACCGATCAGGAAGACCTTCAGATATTCAATCTGAAATTATGCAGAGAGCTTGTCCTTTCATCAAAAAAAGTCCATCCCTGATCAACCTTCTACATTTCAGCAGCCTAGTTGAGGTAGGAAAGGTCATTCTGTTGCTGCTGCTGTTAAACTGGTGGGCATCAGAACACCTTCCTGGTTTCAGTGGCGGACTTCGGACTTTAAAATTTAAGGGGCGCTCTGTGCGATGCCAAAATTCAGCACCTCCCCACCTCTCACCTTCCATTGTTTGTTATTGTTGCAGCACCCTCTTAGCTTGGTGCCCACTGTGTGGAACTAGACACAATCCCCTAAATAGAGTATCACAGCACATGGAGACTTGGATCTTTGGTTTCCAGTGATATATACGGTAGGTGGCTGCAGAATGTGGTTCCACCATTGCAACATGGTCTTATGTTCAAAAGCAGTGTTCCTTCTGCCGGCCAAAAGCTTTTTGGTTACTTTGTCTTTCTTTCTTTCTTTTCTTTCTCTGAACTCCTTTTTCATTTTATTTAACACCTGTGTCCGAAACCAGCAGTCTTGTTTACTGAGTTTGCTCTCAATCCTTCCCCAAATAAACTAGCTATTTCTCGGTTTCATCCACACTCTCCCACCACTGTCATTTCTGTAACAGAATTTACATTTTTACTGTTTTGTCCTGCCCTTGGTTGCATGCAGATATAGTTGCAGTGGGGAAAACACACTCCAATAAAATAAATGAATCCTATTTGTTTTACCTTTTCTGTTTAATGTGTTAATTTTTTTATAATCTAAGAATCAAATTAATCTTGGAAGTACTGTAGTCTTTTCTAATTCATCCTTAGAAGGATGTAGCAAATCAAAAAAAAATCCTGTAAATCAGAAAAAGAATCCAAAATCCATATTACGGTGATATACTTATCAGAAAAACAAAAATATTATAAAACAACATGCAAGCTTTTGAATACTCCATAACACTTCATTGGGTTACATACAGAGCAATTAAGAGTAGCAAAAGGCGGTAAGCTGGCTGATGCTGAAGCCATGGAGCCTGTATCTGACCACAGTCTTAAGACTAGCACAATGCCTAAAATAATTTTTCACACTTGATAAGATGAAGACTGCCTAGTTTCTCTTGATTCTTGTTTTCTACCTACCGAGAACAATCTATTATTTCACCTAAGGATGGGAATGACCTGCATGACAGCCAGTTTTTGTGATTCAAAGATGGGGCAAATCACCCTTGTTAAGTTAGACATCTTGTTCCCAGCAGGCCTGTTGCAAACTAGTGCCAGAATAGAGGTGGGTGTTGAATTAAGGAACAGGATGGATGCCAATGGGCATATGTTTGGGCCAGGAGTTTGTCTTCCGCAGCAGACAAGCTCACAGTCCTTCCATACAAAAATCCAGTCCTAAACTACATCCTTTGTTCCAACAGCCTGATTTAGAAAAGGGGGAAATAAGCATTTTCTTGATGCTATTGTTAAAGGAAATTAGGTTCGGAAACACTTGTTGATAACTCAGAGATCTATCAGAGGTTTGTGGTCTAAATTCTACTCCCTCCCCTCCCCACTGTAGTGCTTCTGGGGCTAGTGTAGCTAATCCCTTCCCACTTTTTTTTTTACACCATTACTAATGAACACACCTCCGCCAAGCATCTCAACACCAAACACAAAAAGTACCAGGTTTGGAAAGGGGCTGAGAACACTCAGTGTAATCATACCGACAGTGTCATTCAAAATCCATTGGGGTGGGGGGGGGGCAATACTAAGCAGTGTAACTTCGGATAAGCACTGGATTTTAAATTTATCCCGCTTTACATAGCATTCGTGTACTGAAACAGTCAGCTAGCTCAGCCAATCGAAGTCAGAGGGCCTGTAGTCTCTCAGCTGCACTGTGGTATCAGGGCATATTAAGAGTGGCTGGGGCAAGCCAGCCAGATGGGCGGGGTATGAAAAATAAAATTATTTTTTATTATTATTTTAAGTTTGAACCACTCACTGCTGGATGATCCTTGCTGCCCATGGTCAGTGAGCATGTTACTATTAAATAGTACAGTAAGTCATGCATTTTGAAGGCACTTTCCACCTACCCTGGGTTGTTTTATAGGAATGGGGAAATTGGATGTAGATGTGCCTAAGGATGCTTGCTTTGGGAGTCAGCCTCCTGGCCCTACCCCGTCCCTGGTCCTTTAAGCTGCAAGGAAGCAGGATCCCTCAAAATTTAAAGGATCAGCTGCCACCTATAGGACTCTTCTATTAGGTAAAGGTAAAAAGGTAAAGGACCCCTGGACGGTTAAGTCCAGTCAAAGGCGACTATGGGGTTGCGGCGCTCATCTTGCTTTCAGGCCGAGGGAGCCGGCGTTTGTCCACAGACACCTTCCCAGGTCATGTGGCCAGCATGACTAATCCGCTTCACAATGGAACACCGTGAAAACCAGAGCAGCGCACGGAAACGCCATTTACCTTCTCGCCGGAGCGGTGCCTATTTATCTACTTGCACTTTGACGCGCTTTTGAACTGCTAGGTTGGCAGGAGCAGGGACTGAGCAACGGGAGCTCACTCTGTCGCAGGGATTTGAACTGCCGACCTTCTAATCGGCAAGCCCAAGAGGCTCAGTGGTTTAGACCACAGCACCACCCGCATCCCTCTTCTATTACCTGTGTAGAGCAAGAGGGTTCAGGTGGCAGCTGTCCTCCAGAAGTTTATGACAAGCTGTTGCCAGGCAATTGCTTCTTTTGCAGCTAGAACAATGGCTGAATTGCACAGCTGTAGCAACGGGGTTTGTACAAAGAGTCTCCCAGTACCTTTAAAACAAATTTATTTTTTTACGCATTCATTTCTTTCATATGGTTTACCAAAATAAAAGATGGGACAATAAAATCAGGGGGGGGGCGGAAGGACAATCTGGAAACCCGCTGGAATTGACCACTGGGAGGAGTGCAGAAACGCCATGATGCATCTGTATCAGCGAAAGTGGCTGCAGTGAAACATGTCTCTTTCATCTGGATCTCTACAGCCACAGCAGGCGCTGTAACTCTCCAGTGGCTTGATTTTATCCACCCTGCCATGGCACTCTCTTGAAGGCAGATGGATCCCAGCAACCACAAACTATAATTATAAAGAAATAAATAAATTGGATGCTTCCTTTGTTGCCTGTTAAGCTGGGAAGGAAGGCGAGGGGAGTGAGCTACTAGGGAAGAAAGCACAAGAGGGGTGGGGGGATTCTGGGGATGAGAGAAGAGAATTTAACGTCAGAACTTATAAGGCAATGTATTAGGACCAACATTAGCTTTCTTTGCTTCTGTATGTGTGTTAGTTAAAGATCCCCCATACCCTTTCTCTTCCTAATTGACTGGGGAGCTTTTGCAAAGAGGCGAGTCTTCTTTCCTTTATGTTGCGACCCAAAAACACTTTCTAGGGAGTAAGACTGCAATCCTGTTTTAATCATTACCTAGGAGTAAGTACGAAGGAAATGTGTGGGGCTTACATCTGAGAAGATATGTAAAGGCTTGCATTCCTGTAGGTCCTATGGAGACTGAGGGTTGCAAACCTAAGCCCCTTTGAGCACAATAGCTCTTTCTTATGAGTAAGCATCCATGTATAGAATTGGACTATAAATGCATTTAAAGAGATGTTCTTGATTTCCTATCACACCGAAACTCAAGTACCCCATTGTATTATTTAGCCACATGTATAGCTGACATTCTTGAAGTAAAGGTAAAGGTAAAGGGGCCCCTTACCATCAGGTCCAGTCGTGTCCGACTCTGGGGTTGCGGCACTCATCTCGCTCTATAGGCCGAGGGAGCCGGCGTTTGTCCTCAGACAGCTTCCGGGTCATGTGGCCAGCATGACAAAGCTGCTTCTGGCAAACCAGAGCAGTGCACGGAAACGCCGTTTACCTTCCCGCCAGAGCGGTCCCTATTTATCTACTTGCACTTTGATGTGCTTTCAAACTGCTAGGTGGGCAGGTGCTGGGACCGAGCAATGGGAGCTCACCCCGTTGCAGGGATTCGAACTGCCGACCTTCTCATCAGCAAGCCCTAGACTCTGTGGTTTAACCCACAGCGCCACCTGGGTCCCAGGTGAAGTGAAGAATGTTAAATCTCTCATTAGTTTTCCAAATTGCAAAAGGGACATAACTTGACAGCTAAGTACCTGGAAATCAGGTTAAGGAACAGTGATTAATTTTGCCCCTTTGCTGCTTATTTAGGTGTTATCTGTTTTCTTCACTGAGGAGCAATCTATACATAGGAACTGAAGCAACAATTTTAAAGGACTTGCATTTTAATTCTTTAACTCTTTTGTTATGGTTATTGTTCAGCTTCAACAAATAAAAATATTAATGTCAAAACTGCTCGTTGTTTGAATTTCTGTTTCTGTATAAGCTCACTACCTTGTTTATTGCCATGTTTGAAATAAAGAACTCTTTTTTAATAAGAGTATGTGCAGAGTGTCATTCATACATACATACATCAAAGCAATTCAGTGCTACATAACACCACCTTTGAACCTGCCAGCTTTTCCAGCTTTAAAAAATGAACTTTTATTTTATTTTAAACACATATCTTTCCCTACAGAATTGTGCTCATCCCATGAAAATGTGTCTAGCATCAGGGTAGCAGAAGGACGCTCCATTTTATACCTGTAATAATCATGCTGTGACTTAAGTGAGCTTAAAATGCTAAACTGCACACGCTCATAGTATTTCTTTCGTCTTTCAAATAAGTTTGGCAAAGAATTTTGGTTTGTTTGTTTTTGCTCTAGAGTTTTTTGCTCATTTTGCTCATTTTTGCTCATTTTGCAGCAGCGGAAAAGCTGTAAAAACGTGGAAGCTTGATACAGTAGGCTTCACAATTGAAGTAACACACATTTTAACATGCTTTAATTCTTCCCCTCCTCCTTCAATTAATGTGCTGCATGCATTCACCACCAATCACAAGTTATGTTCACGAGTGTGAGACCACAAACCTCTGCTCCATTTCTCATTATCAGCCATTTATGGCTTTAAGAATAGAAGCTGTAAGTTTTCCCCGGCTTTAATAAAGCACTTAGCATCCTGTACAAGTAAAACCATCTGGTGTCTGAGTAAGTCTTAAGTCATAAAGTGATCTTGGTTAATTTCATAGGATGACATCTAAAGAACCGGCAGAGGGCACCCCCCAAATTGGAGCTGAAAAGTATCTATTTATTTGCAGAATCATTCGTGATTTATCAAAAATTCCTGCAGCATCATGCACTCCCCTCGACCCATCCCGAAGGCGGCCACCTATGTTTGCTGCTTCTTATCATGGCAACCCAATCACTGCTTGGACTCCAGGAAATAGAAGCAGTCTCATCATAGCTATACCCGGGGGGAAGTGTGGATGATGGGAAGAAGACCTCAGGCCACTGGATATGGGGGTGCCTATGTAAATACCGGTAACTGCATTTCAGAGGCGTGCCTTCCTTTAAAACAAAAAAACCCCAAAAAACCCAACTACACCTGCAGGTGGCTTTGGCTTACTCCGATCTCACTCAGCCTACTCCGGCTTCAAACCAGCTTGGCAGCGGAGCGAAACAGGAACGCCCAATCAATTGATCTGGGCTGAACGAACCCGAGGAGGGACCTCGCCTCCACTCGCCTCCGGCTGCCGGGGCGGGGTCCCGCTGGAAGGCGGGTCTCTATAAAGCTAGACACGCGGGACGGCCCCCCGCAAGAAAATTCTGGCCGCAGCTGCTGTTGCTGCGCGTTTTGGAGAGGAGCCTGCGGCGCTTTGGTGAGTGGAGCGCGGAGGCGAAGGGAGGCGCCGCTTTCCCCTTCCTCTCCTTCTCCTCCTCCGAAGGGAAACTCCTAGCTTGAAAGCTGAGCTTTGCCCATTCGACATAGGGAACAGAGAGTGGTTTTTTTGGGGGGGGGAGAGACTTTGAGCCCCTATATGCCAAGCAAATGGCAGGAAGCTTGGATGGCGGAATGGACGCCAGCGCTACTACTGGGTGCCAGCCGCCGCCGCCGCCCAGCTGCTGCGCCCTGTTAATGCGCGCTCCCTGCAAGCAGAAAGCTAGCGCATCAGGGAAAGAAGGGGTTGAGTGGGTTTTTGCTCTTTGGTTCGCTCCCCTTTCCTGCTTGCATAGAGTTTTTAATAGCGGAAGCATGGGAAGTTGCCGGTCTTCCCATCCGCACGACCGTCCCTGCATTTGTATGCGGTCCGTTCTTATTCCAACGCCTTGCTCTACTGTGACACACATTCTTCAAGATGCGGCTTGTTTTCCTAAATACTTGGGAGTAATTGCCACCGAAATTGCTGTGGCATGCTTCTGAGTAAATGCACGCAATAATGTTAGGAGGTGGTTTTTTTTTTTGTTTTTTTAAGGGGGAAGAAGCCCCAGTAGTGAGTGTCTTAGCTAAAAACCATAAGTAAGTTCTTGTGTTTCACAGCCCCCTTGCATAGATCTTTTCTTCACACCAAGTTAAATAGAAAAGGGGTGTGGAGTAGAGACCAATAAAAGTTCGTGATGGGTACTTGTCTTTAGATCAGAGTGGGAGGTACAAACTTAATTACTGTACAAAGAAATTGCAAAGCTGCCTTGAATACAATTCCATGTAGCTATTGGGTGTCTTATCGCTCGGTCTGGTTGAAATATGTAACTTAAGCTTTGGTTGGCACAGCAATAAAACTGTTAGCACATTTGCAAAACTAAGCCGGGTCTGGTATGGTTTCAAATTGGATAGGGGACCGTGTGTTAAGATTCCTGCATGTGGGCGTGGGTGGACTAGATGACTCTGGGTGCCCCTTCCAACTTTGATTCCTTTTCCCACTGGGGCACAGGCCACATGTGATCGAAAGCTTGTAGGTGTGTGTGTGGGGGGGGGGGGTTGTTTTGTTTTACCATGGCAGATAAGGAAGCACCTGCCACTCGGTTCCTGTTCGTTCTTCTAATTGCGAAAATGCCCCGAAAAGAATTCTGAAACTTGCCTGTTGTGAACATAAATTATGATGGAGTGGGCAAAGCTTGCACACTAATATGTTGATATCTCAGAGCCGTAAGGCTCTTAGCTCCCCCCCCTTTTTGTTCCTAAGAAGGCTGCCGCCTGTTTTCCCTGCAATCTTGTTTCTGGGACTGTCTAGCCTTTTGCTTCTGCCACTAACAAACCCTCTTTTGAGGGGCTGGCTAATATAGAGAGCCGTTGCCGTTCCTAGGTGTGACAGTGGTTAAGAGGCAGGGAAAGGCACCCCATTTGTGTAGCTAGCACCCATACAGACATTAGGGTTTCTTCCTCTCTCTTATTTCCCCTTATTTCCCCAATACTAAATAAGACTTGCAGGCCACAGTTGGGTGTTAGCTGTTCTACCTCCCCTGTGTTCAGCTGCCAAGTATTGGATGCCACACTTCCCTGTGCTTCTAATACTTCTAACCTTACACAAAGGATCACTGCCTGAACATACCTCTCTGGCATTGCCATTGCACATTGGTGAAGTCTCATCTCTATGACATGCTGGATTGGTTGGTTCAAACTAAGCAGTAGAATGTAAAATGGCAGTCCATGTGCATTGCAAGTCCAGTGTTCATGTGCCTGCACCTGTGAAGGGGGAGAGGGATTAGCATGTACATTGGTTTTGTCCTCGGTCAATGCCCAAACTAGAGCCTAATCGTCTGACTGGCAACGAGGATACTAAAATTCATTTTTTTCCAAGTCGCAGGTCCTTGGGAGAGCTTAATGGGGCACCCAACACCAGTTTCCCCCTCTAAAATATTTCAAATGTTTTAAAAGCAACATTTGGAGCAAAACAACAACACCCTGCTGTAGTTGGGCGTGGAAGATATTATAATAAAATAGTGCTAGTTGCAGGTAGGTAGCTGTGTTGGTCTGACGTCAAAACAAAAATTAAAAAAATTCCTTCCAGTAGCACCTTAGAGACCAACTAAGTTTGTCATCGGTATGAGCTTTCGTGTGCATGCACACTTCTTCAGATACTTAAGCTCATGCCAATGACAAACTTAGTTGGTCTCTAAGGTGCTACTGGAAGGAATAATAAAATAGGGCAGGGGTGGCCAACTCCCAAGAGACTGCTCAGAGTTAAAAAGAGGCAGTGATCTACCCCATTTTTGGGGGTTCAGGTTGTTGAGCTTTTTTAGGGAGGAAAGCCTGTTTTTTAGGGGTTCAGGTCAAAGTTGAGCTTTTTTAGGGGAGTCAAAGTTGTTGAGCTTCTTTGAGGGGAACCAGTGATCTACCACAGATGTCCAGTGATCTACCGGTAGATCACGATCTACCTGTTGGACGTGCCTGAAATAGGGTATGGGAGAAAAGAGGAGAGGTTCTCTCTGTGTCAGGTATTCTTCCTGTCAAGACGTTGTGGTATGTGAACTGCATTTTAGTAAATTAATGAGCTCTGGGTCATTGCCTAGAAACTGCCCTTGTGCAGCAGTTGTGTGGTGGTTGTTGTTGTTTAGTCGTTTAGTCATGTCCGACTCTTCGTGACCCCATGGACCAGAGCACGGCAGGCACTCCTGTCTTCCACTGCCTCCCGCAGTTTGGTCAGACTCATGTTCGTAGCTTTGAGAACACTGTCCTACCATCTCATCCTCTGTCGTCCCCTTCTCCTTGTGCCCTCCATCTTTCCCAACATCAGGGTCTTTTCCAGGGAATCTTCTCTTCTCATGAGGTGGCCAAAGTATTGGAGCCTCAGCTTCACGATCTGTCCTTCCAGTGAGCACTCAGGGCTGATTTCCTTAAGAATGGATAGGTTTGATCTTCTAGCAGTCCATGGGACTCTCAAGAGTCTCCTCCAGCACCATAATTCAAAAGCATCAATTCTTCGGCGATCAGCCTTTTTTATGGTCCAGCTCTCACTTCCATACATCACTACTGGGAAAACCATAACTTTAACTATATGGACCTTTGTCAGCAAGGGGATGTCTCTGCTTTTTAAGATGCTTAAACTCCAAAGAAACTCAGCCATATTAACTAAACCTGGAATATATAGGTATTTGTGTGGTGAGGGAGAGAGGGGTGGTGGTGTGTGGAAATTTGGGGGGCGGGGGGGAAATAGACAGAAAAGGTAATGAGACCAGAAATCTAAGGTACAACTCTATTCTATATTCAGAGTATTTTAAGGGAAGATGTTTGTGTTCCTCACAACAAATGAGCAGTACTTGCATTTGCTGCTTTGAACCTTTAGAAAGCTTGGAATATAAAATATAAAAGCTTAGAATATACTGCAGATAAACTGACTACAAAGGAAGGTTGACACAGTCCATCCTTCCATTGGTATTAATGGAGCCAACTTGGGCGACTAGGACTGAACCTGTGAACCACAGCAAGTCTGGTGGTGCACAGAATAAGTTTCCAGGCTGCTAGTTCTTCCCATGAAGGCCTTCCCTAACCAACTGCAGCCTCTCATATTAGCTGTACCCTGTTGGTATAACTGGATGGTCTGATTAACATGTTCTCTTTCTTTCTTCCTTCCTTCCTTTCTATTTTTTTAGTTACCTAAAAGATCAATCTACAATGGCAGACAATAGACCAAATGCTGATTCCTTGTCCCGCAGTGTGCTCAGCTGGGATCAGGTCAGTCGTCTTCATGAGGTCCTGTCCGAGGTGGTGCCAATTCATGGGAGAGGCAACTTTCCGACTCTGAAAATAACTCTGAAGGATATTGTCCAGACTGTTCGCCGCAGGCTAAGTGAAGCAAACATTAAGGTGCACGACGTCCGTCTGAATGGTTCTGTGGCAGGTCATGTCTTGGTCAAAGACAATGGACTGGGTTGCAAGGATCTAGACCTTGTCTTTCAAGTACGTCTCCCAAGTGAGACTGAGTTCCAGTTGGTCAGAGATGTGGTTTTGCAGTCCCTCTTAAAATTCTTGCCTGAAGGTGTGAACACAGTCAAAATTAGCCCCATGACCCTTAAGGAAGCCTATATTGAAAAGCTGGTGAAGGTGTGCACCGATATTGACCGATGGAGTCTAATTTCTCTCTTCAACAAGCATGGCAGGAATGTAGAGCTCAAGTTCGTGGATCGTATAAGGCGGCAGTTTGAATTTAGCGTGGACTCTTTTCAAATAATACTAGACTCTCTGCTCTTATTCTATGATTGCTCAGAGAACCCAATGTGCGAACATTTCCACCCAACTGTGATTGGCGAAAGCATGTATGGTGACTTTGAGGCAGCCTTGGATCACCTTAAGAACAGGCTGATCGCCACCAAGAACCCCGAGGAGATTCGAGGCGGCGGGCTCTTGAAGTACAGCAATCTGCTTGTGAGGGACTTCAAGCCCATGGACAAAGAGGAGATCAAAACCCTCGAGCGTTACATGTGTTCTAGGTTCTTCATAGACTTTCCAGACATTCTAGAGCAGAAGCGCAAGTTGGAGACATACCTCCTGAACCACTTTGCGGAAGAGGACAGGAGCAAATATGACTACCTCATGACCTTGCGCGAAGTCGTCAACGAGAGTACAGTGTGCCTCATGGGACATGAGCGAAGGCAGATACTGAACCTCATCTCCCTTCTGGCGCTCCGAGTGCTGGTGGAGCAAAACCTCATCCCGAATGCCACCAATGTCACTTGCTATTACCAGCCAGCTCCATATACCAGTGATTCAAACTTCAGCAGCTACTACGTCGCAGATACCTATGGCCAGTCTCATCCCACCTGGCTGCCTTGTAACTGATTTTGAGCTTCCTATTTTTCAAAGCCCCTAACCAACCAGATCTCATACATACCCAGTCGAATGGCTCCTGGTTCTCTTTCCTCATTCCTTAAGTAGCCTCGGTCAACCCATAGAGTGGGCCTCATCTTTCCTAGTTTCCTCTCCTCTCCTCTAACTGGGGGAACTGTCCTAAGGTTTGTATACAGTATATTATTGCCCAAAGCTTCTGAAAACTGAAGATAGAAAGATGCTGTTGGAGCCAAGCCAGACTAGTAGTAACTGCTCGATGGCTTCCATGCCATGTTGTCTTCTGAAGTTTGAATTAAGCTCTTTTTGCAAATAATGAGGACTAGGCTGATATGACTACGGAAGATCATAGCTACAGTCCTGTATGCCATTAGGCTGTTCAAAGTCAATAGGACTGAAGCAGCTTCTGAACTGTATGCAGGACTGAAGCCATTTTCTTCCCCCTCAGAAAGTCTTAAATTAGCAGTTGACTCATTGCTGCTGCTGCAGCAGGACTAAAGAATGAATTTCAGTTTGGAGAGGATAATGAAGTCTGCCAACAATTGTCACTTTTAGTTTAAAGAAATCGAGGCTATCCTAAGTTACATGATGCAGAAATTCTAAGAACCCAAGTCGAGTTTTTTTAAAAAAGCAAAGTACTAGAAAATATATGGTAATTACGAAACTTAAGTTTAATATATTATTTTTCCACTGGTGCTTGGACTGACCTGCCAGGGAAATATGGAATACTTTTGCCCCCAGAGTTCAGCTGAAACTGCAGGATTTTCCCGAGTCTCTGATGTCACAAGTCTGATCAGTAGGAAATTGGGATGGCTTTACTTTGTGATGTTTATGTACTGTACCGTTGGCTTGTAAGTGTGCATAGTTAGGGGTTTCTAGAGTACAGCAGTATCGTTGAAGACAAATTGGTAAAAAAAAACCAACCTCACTTGAAATAATTGTCCCAAGTTTGTAGATGGCTTGGACTGGAAGAGGGTTTCTATAACATGGATTTTCTAGTTTCGGGGGGGATTCCCCTTGAAAAATGGGTTCATTAATTTTTTTAAAAAAACCATTTATTTAAATGTGATATTTTTGGCTAAATGTCAGTTGTGTGCCCCCCTGCAAGTATATAATAGAGTGCCTTCTCACATGTGCTGTTTAAAGAGCCTGGCTTTAAGAAAGGATCCTGCAAAGAAGTGCTGTTCTAGCACCATAGTCTAAGTAAGGCTGTTAAAAGGGAACATGGTATAGACTAGAGATGTGGAAGACCCAGAAAAAAATTGGAAAAAGTGGGGGGAAACACATGTGTGTCCCCCCCCCCAAAAAATCCAGGCCTTCACATTGCTAGTGCAAAGGATCAGTGTTATGGTTAGCAATGTTAATGGGATCCATGTTTTGATGAACTGTCACAGGTACAGGAAATGCAGATAGTGGGTCCCAGCAGAAGTCTTGAAATTCATCTTATCAAATTCAAAAGGCAGTAAAAGAAAAAACAACCACCACCTCTTAGGCAATATAGCTGTCCACGGTGTTCCTATAGCTGAAAGCCTGGCTACTTACTTAATGGGCAAACTTTCTGTATATGTCCCCCCCCCCAAAGGAAACTAAGCTAAGGTTAGGCGTGTGATCGTGATGGAAATACCTACTTGGGAAACACACTGTATTTGGACGGCATTGGGTTAATGTGGAATAGTACTTGGCCCCCTTCTCATTTAATTGTTCAAAACAAGAGGGCAGAGGGTTTTCTTGTTCTTAGTACTGCTACTTCTGCAACACAGAGATAAACACTATCTGTAGCAATGCAGATGTCGCTGGCTGTTGGAAAGCAGCAGCACCTTGAGTTGAAGTAGTAGTTGAACAAAACGGATAAGCAGGGAAATGTAGGGCTTCTGATCTGAGTGCCAAGGACCTGCCAGTTTCAATTGCTTTTGGCCATTCTACACATTTTTTTGCTGAGTAATTTCAGACTGCCTGAATGTTTATTGGCTGTGCTCTTCTGCCTATACATCGATCTGCCCGTAGAGCAAGGCACATACTTACTCTTAATGCAAAGACTACAAAGTGCAGGATTGCTTCCTTTCACATGACTGTGTCTTGGGGTGGGGGTGGGGAAGGAACAGAAAGAAGGATCATATTAAGTGGGGCTACAGCAACAAAGCAAAGTTTAGATTTTTTTCCCCCCCTCAACATTGAACTCAAAGTTGAAATGGACTATAATCTTAAGAGTAGCATTTCTTTACGCTGGAAGAAACCTTTTCCATGCATGTCTGGTAAATATGTATTTCTTTAAATTGTAAACCTAATGTCAGTTGCCGGATGAGCAGCTCTTCGGAGTGCTAAGGATGCGTATCTTATTTTGGTTTCCTTAAGGTGAAAAATAAAGTCTGTCAACTTAAACATGACTGTTGTTGTTGTTGTTCTTCCTCCCCCCGCCACATTAAGGGGTTTCCCCCTTAATTAATAACTCCCCCACATACCCCTTGCCCAGTTCAAACGCCAAATATTTAATATCCTTTTAGTTCTTTAGCATCTTAGGTTGGATAAAGGTGTGGAACCAGCTTGCCTATTGACTTCTCAAGGGGTAGTGTAGGCTTCCCCAAACTGCGGCCCTCCAGATGTTTTGGCCTACAACTCCCATGATCCCTAGCTAACAGGACCAGTGGTCGGGGAAGATGGGAATTGTAGTCCAAAACATCTGGAGGGCTGAAGTTTGGGGGTGCCTGGGGTAGTGCTTATGGTGTCTCTCTTTCTACCAGCTAGGCCAGCCATCCCCAGATGTTTTGGCCTACAACTCCCATGATCCCTAGCTAAGATGACCAGTGGTCAGGGATGATGGGAATTGTAGTCCAAAACATCTGGAGGGCCGAAGTTTGGGGATGCCTGAGCTAGGCTGTTAACTCCTTACACATTAGGTTGAGACTGCACAAGCTCCTTCCTGTCTGGTCCTAGCACATGCATTAAGATCAGTGCCAGATTTACGTATAAGCAAAACAAGCTGTAGCTTAAGGCCCCACTCTCTTGGGACCCCCCCCCCCAAAAAAAAATCAAAGGGAAAAAAACCTGGATGTGCATTTCCAAAATATAAGATGAAAAAACCTACATGCAGCAACAGTGTTTTGTGTTGTGTAGGCTCCTATGATGTAAGTAATGGGCCCCGCCTGCTAGTCTGCTCCCTAAAATTTCACTTGCTCATTTCTATATACTGTATAGGGTGCCTACATTCTGCATGTGCAAATGGCTTTAGATACCTATTAGGTCCATAAATTACCATATAGCATATATTCAACACAAAAAAAACAGCAACAATTCATTGTTGACGAAGGACAGCTGGACATATAAAGGGCTCCATTACCTTCATTAGCTTAGGGCCTTATCAAACTTAAATCCAGCCCTGATTAAGATGATACTAGCATGACCACCACAGTGCCCTAGATTTCACAAAAAAACTCTCCCATCCAGGCCTATGAGACATTAATTCCAGAGCAGCCTGAATGAAAACAATCAGTAGTGCCCTAAGTTAATATTCGTCCCTGCTAAGTCATTATCCATTCACTTTATTTGTTGTATTCATATCACACCCTGGGGTGTATGGGGTGCTGGTGGGGGACACATCATGCTGCTCCTGGGCTTGGTTGCCCACCTTTGGTCCCCACCCTGCACTCAACTCTCACCTGTGGCTCCTTGAAGCTGTGAGCATTTGACAGGGACCAAGCCCCAGCAACAGATTCGGCTGGCTGGCTAAACCAGGTGAGGGTAGCTGATGGGTCTCAAACCCTCAGTGAGTTAGGGACCTCCCCTGCATGCAAAGACAGGCTCTGGTGGATTGAAGAGACGAGACAGAGAGTGGATCCAATGGTCAAGAAGGCAGTTTCTGCATCTGCTGTAGAGGGAAGTGAGGGGCAGATGGGGCCCAGAAGGAAATCTCCACTGCCTTGTGGGATATATTTGGGAGAAGAAAAGGCTAAGGAGTAAGCCCTACACAAATCCATATGCTGTAAGGTAAAGGTAAAGGGACCCCTGACCATTAGGTCCAGTCGTGACCGACTCTGGGGTTGCGCGCTCATCTCGCATTATTGGCCGAGGGAGCTGGCATACAGCTTCCAGGTCATGTGGCCAGCATGACAAAGCCGCTTCTGGCAAACCAGAGCAGCACATGGAAACGCCGTTTACCTTCCCACCGGAGCGGTACCTATTTATCTACTTGCATTTTGACATGCTTTCGAACTGCTAGGTTGGCAGGAGCTGGGACCAAGCAACGGGAGCTCACCCCGTCACAGGGATTCGAACCGCCGACCTTCTGATCAGCAAGCCCTAGGCTCAGTGGTTTAACCACAGCGCCACCTGGGTCCCAGCTATGCATAAAACCTGGCAGCCCAAATGGAATGAAAATCAAAGGATACAGTCAGTGGGAGCCAGTTGTGCAGCTGTGTATTCAGTAAGGATACAACTCTAGTATCCAGTGTAGGCAAACCCAAATGTGTATTCTAGATTATAACACAGGGATATCTGACTTCTGTATGATTTGTGTTAATTTTCCCTTCACAACTTTGTGAGAAACACCACATTTTATTAATGTAAAAAAACAGTATTTTGATCTTAGTTCTCAGTATGATGGGGATCTTATTTCTTCCCCACATGCAATGTTTCTCCATACAAAAAAAAAAAAAAAGCACCACCCAAATCTCCTTGCCGCTAGAAAACCAGCATGACAACTAGGCTAGAACCCCTCTCTCTGAAATCCAGTTTTCTATGGGGAAGGGATTTTGTGTCTGTTGGGCAATTTGGGGCACATTTGTACAGCAGTGGCATTGCTGGGATTTGCCGCTTCACTGATAACTAGATTCTGGTAAGATTAGGTTGTTGCTGCATTAGTATTTTTTTGGTAGGTTGTCCATGTTTCTGTTTGATAGCTGCGGCAAGAATAACCTTACTGCTTTCAGAACAGTTTGCTCTGAAAGGCTCAGAAGCAAACACCCCTCCCCGCAATTCTGGTTTCAAACACCTGTTGGTTTCAGCCCTGCACACCCTGGATATAATTACATTAGTAGTTAGAATGTGAGGCACAAATGCAGTTCTGAATTCAAACTGGTACAGAAGTAGTTTTACTTTTGGCTTGTCACGTGTGTTTTCCGAAAATGTATATTGGAGAGGACAGATCGTGAAGCTGAGGCTCCAATACTTTGGCCACCTCATGAGAAGAGAAGAATCCTTGGAAAAGACCCTGATGTTGGGAAAGATGGAGGGCGCAAGGAGAAGGGGACGACAGAGGACGAGATAGTTGGACAGTGTTCTCGAAGCTACGAACATGAGTTTGACCAAACTGCGGGAGGCAGTGCAAGACAGGAGTGCCTGGCGTGCTATGGTCCATGGGGTCACGAAGAGTCGGACACGACTAAACAACAACATATTGGAGAGGGGTGCATGCTTTATTGCCCTGGATAAAAACAGAGGCTGCAGAACACGTAGATGCAGCTTGCCCACTCCATCATGGTGTGTAAAATTCAAAGTAAACGTCTCTGTGCCTAGATAGGCAGCTTAGAGAGATTTTCTCTAAATGTCAGTTATGCATTACTTAAAAGAGAACACCAGTTTGCATATGATAACATATATGTATAGGTGCAAACTTACAAACAATTGCTGCAATTGAAATAGAAATCCTCTAACCATAATGGACTCAGGTGCTTGCTTAGTCTGACGTCCAGGTTTGTTAACTGTTGCTGCTTAGCAATTTCAGACAAAAAGGCTCAGGCCGGGGGGGGGGGGGATGGACCAGAAAACCTGGGGAAGAAACCCCCTTTCCCCAGAGATCCTTCCAATGGATAATATTGAAGCAATGTTTCCTTTTTCAGAATGAGCATCATACTTCTTATAGTCACAGCTCGCGGTTATGCTAAAAGCCTAGGATGAGAGCTAATGGTTAGGAATTGCCTGCTGGCACCTAGAGATCCTTCTCAAGGGTTTTGAAGGCGGGAGTCATTGGGGCTTAGAGAAGATGCCCTTCACCTAAGAAGAGGGCCCCTGGGGCCCTGGCATTTTGCTGCCTGAAGCAGAAGAGCAAATGCAGCCCCTCCTGGCATTAAGGTGCACAAGGACATAACACCGGTCTTGAAAGATCTACATTGGCTCCCAGTACGTTTCCGAGCACAGTTCAAAGTGTTGGTGCTGACCTTTAAAGCCCTAAATGGCCTTGGTCCAGTATACCTGAAGGAGCATCTCCACCCCCATCGTTCTGCCCGGACACTGAGGTCCAGGGCCGAGGGCCTTCTGGCGGTTCCCTCGTTGCGAGAAGCCAAGTTGCAGGGAACCAGGCAGAGGGCCTTCTCGGTGGTGGCGCCCGCCCTGTGGAACACCCTCCCATCAGATGCCCATCAGATGTCAAAGAGAAAAACAGCTACCAGATTTTCAGAAGGCATCTGAAGGGAGCCCTGTTTAGGGAGGCTTTCAATGTTTAATCAATTATTTTATTTTGTTTTTCTGTTGGAAGCCGCCCAGAGTGGCTGGGGAAACCCAGCCAGATGGGCGGGTAGAAATAAATTGTTGTTGTTGTTGTTTGTTGTTGTTATTAAGTGGATAGCAAGTCAGTTTGGCAGCTGACAGCAAATCCTACAAGTACACCTCCAGGAAATCAGCTGAGAGGCCATCAGGATGGGATAAGACATCCCCTACCACTCTCTGGAAGCCATTTGGATCCATTAAGGGAGTAAAGGACGGGGGCAGACCATTGAAATTGGTCACTAAAATGTCATTAAAAGGGCGGAATAGGGGTGGGGCAGAACACAGGCGGGAGGAACAATTTATGCAGTCCTCACTGATGCTCACAGGGGTCTGGAATGTAACCCCCATGCAAAATGAGGGTTGCCTGTATCAACAAAAGTGGCCAGCTACTCTCTTGGAAAAACTAACCCACCATATTCAGCTGTCTATCATCAGGTACAGCCAGAGGCTTTTTAATGTTGTATAGCAGAGAAGAGGGTTGGTGCTTTCCCCCTTTTTCCTTTTCCTTATATGAACCAAGCAAATATGGACAAGTCTCTGTCACTTGTTTGGCAGCAGGCTATGGAACAATAACACTTCACTGCTGGCTGATCTTAACTCTTCCTGGAGATTGTTCTGACAAACATTTCCTGGACATCCTCGTCACTGTGGAAATCAGAGATTAAGCTGGGAGAAGTATTGAGAGAACCAAAAGGCATTTCTTTGTTTAGTTCTGTTGGAAATGTTGACTCGTAAGTTTTGCACTGAAGCATGATCTATGGAACGGCACCCTGTGTCGTTTCTTATCCTTTGCTATCGTGTTACCCCCATAAGAACAGAATAAGGATTTGCTGGTACAGCGACACTGACATGAAGTGCTTTTAGTTAGAAACCCTGGTGCCATGAAGCAGAGAGGCAGATTCGTTCAAGGACTGAAATGCGGACGCTTACTTTGAATTCTGACAGTGATTTTCTGAAGGATGGTCTTTTCTGTAGCCGTGTGAAGCAGAATTGCAGAGAGCAACCCCGTGGTCCTAGCCGCAAAAGCAACAGCATACCGGTACTTCTGCATGTGAAGACATGCTCTGGCAGATTGAGAGGATGAAACCAAGAGTGGGTCCAATGGTCAAGAAGGCAGTTTCTGCACATGATGTAGAGGGAAGTGAGGGGCAGATGGGGCTCGTCAACCTGGGAAGGTAGCCCATCTAGGAGAAGGAAAACGCTGATGCTAAACCTCCTTTGCCTTGCGGCTATACGCATTCATGATTAAGGCTTTGGGTGTAAAACATCTTCAGGAGTACAGATGGAATCTTAACCCAACTTACCTGGTAAAGGTAAAGGTAAAGGTAAAGGGAACCCTGACCATTAAGTCCAGTTGTGGACGACTCTGGGGTTGCAACACTCAACTCGCTTTACTGGCCGAGGGAGCTGGTGTTTGTCTGCAGACAGTTTTTTCGGGTCATGTGGCCAGCATGGCTAAGCCGCTTCTGACAAACCAGAGCAGTGCACAGAAACGCTGTTTACCTTCCTGCTGGAGTGGTACCTATTTATCTACTTGCACTTTGACGTGCTTTCGATTTAAATTGGATTTACTGCTGAGTGGGCATGGTTAGGAATGGATTTCTGGTTAGCCTGGTAATGTATATAGATTGTATTGTTTTTATTATCAGCTGTTAGCGAAAGAAGTGACACGGATGTGGCAATGACAACTTCTACTGCATGGCAAACCGTGTGTCCATGTGTTTCTGTGTGTATGGCTTTTACAAAAAAATAAGAATCCTGAGCTACAGAATTCAGCTTTACTAACCCCCTTCCCCCAATCATGGTAGGAAACAGGATTAGAAATGCTACAAGGAATGTTAATGGCTATTGCCATCACCTCAGTTACACATAATTCAAGAGAATACACATTTCAGTATTACAACAGGTCTGACATTGAAATGAGTTGTGCACTTATAATGACCTGGTTTGATCTTATTATTATTATTATTTTAAAATTAAAGAAATTTGCAGCACTAAATATAGCTAACACTTGCATGAAACCTGACTGGCTCACAAATGAATGTCTGCAAGCGAGCAAACAGGGCTGAGTTTGAGTGCAAGCTCAATTATTGCAAAAATCGCCACCATCTCTACTTAAGAGAAATACGCCATCTTCAACTGTAGCAGATTTTGAGAGTACCAACTACTCTATTCCACATTACCGTAAGCATTAAGGAATGAAACTATTTAGCCAGTTTGTATTTTTTTCATCTTGGTTATAAAATGACTGCTTCCTGTTTACAAGCTGGGAGGTTGAAAAGGTCAGCCTGGGAAACTGAAACCTAGTTCTTAGTTACCAGAACCCGAAGAAAATGTAAATTTGCCACCTCAGATTTAGCTGCCTTAGTACACTACTCAGTGTAGGGAATTGAATGGGCGAGGAAGTAATCCTACAAACACTTACGGTACTTGAAACTAAGTTGCAAAGTGTTAACAAATTTATGCACAGGGCAACCCTGGTGCCCATAGAGTCCCTCCCTCCCTTCCACCTGCTGAAATTATTATTATAAGAAGTATTCTATTATTACAGTGCTTGTGTGATGCCCACAATTGCATCTGGATTGAAAATGGGTCCACAAACCCCCAAAGGTCATAACTGCTCCTAGTGGTGCAGCAATAAAACTGCAGGCACATTTGCAAAGCTAAGCAGGGTCCAGTATGATTTCAAATAGGGACCGCGTGTTGACATTCCTGCATCGCAGGGGGTTGGACTATATGACCCTTGGGGTCTCTTCCAACTCTACAATTCTATGGTTCTGTTACAGACGGCTGCTTAGAAGAGACACCTAGGAAAAACAGATTTCCACTTGGCAGCTGTGAGGACAACGCAGGTGGTTAAATTGTCTGGTTAGCAACACTCTCTCTCTCTTGGTGCAGGCTATAACCCTTGCCATATTAGGATGGAGGCTACAAATCTCCTAAACAATCATTTTTTATATTACTGTATTTCACAAATGAAGCCACTTTTCGATACCACCATTTATCCATAGATCCCAGGGTGGCTCGCAGGCAAGTACATTAAAAAACAGCAACATCTATATATATAAAAATGGTGAAGGTGCATGTGTGTTATTCCCCACTTTTCTCCCACAAGCACTTACCCGATCGTCCTGAAATTTGGCCACAACCTCAGAGTCACATGTGAGCAGGTAATCATGCACTTACACTGACCAGCTGACACACCGAACACAGGTAAAAACCTGGATTTGTGGTCAAAAAAATTGCGCCCTCCAGTGGACATTCAACAAACAACGGACAAACATACTCCCACAATCCCTCACGCCCCAGAGACCACGCCTCCAAATGAGAGCAAACCACCCCGAGACCAAGCCGCTCCCCAGGGACCAGCGCCCGCCCAGGAGATCACGTACCAGCGACCCCCTCCCCCACACACCCCGACTCCCCACACCCCCACCGCACGGATCCCACCCCCGCCAATCCCGCCACCTCCCGCGACCCCCTCCCGCCCTGAGCAAGCCCACTCCCCCCACACCTACGGATCCCACCCCCCCGATCCCTTAACCTCCCATGACCCCCTCCCCCCAGAGCAAGCCCACTCCCCACACCCCCACACCACGGATCGCACCCCCATCAATCCCGCCGCCTCCTGAGACCCACCCCGCCCCGGAGATCACACCGATCCACCCCCACCCCATGGATCCCGCCGCCACCGATAACGCCACCCCCATGAACCAGGCCGCCTCCACAACAGCACTGGGCCTCTCCAAAAGACAAAAATAAATACCTCACTTCAAAACATTAACTAACTTCTTCCTTTCTTCACAATTTCACACTAAGCCAAACAATTCTTTAGCAAGCCTGACAGGCCACATTTAGAAAATTGTGACCACTTTGTTCCTTCCTTGGTCCTGCTGCTGCAGCACTACTAAAAACGTTTTACATGTCAACCTGGACTTTTGCTTTGTATCTCCCAAGCAAACCAAAAGAAGGAAACAAAACTTGCCTACTGTATGTGGATTGTTTGGAACAAGACAAACCATCAGTCTGGGTTTGCACATATAATGGTAAGTCAAACCATGACTTAGCTTCTAATAGCAGCAGGAGCAGTGCAAAAATCCGGTTACAGGTTGGCTTAATAGAAACCCCAAAATATGTCCTACAAATAAACACAAAATAGATCACGTTTTCCTGATACAGCAAAACTTTATATTGCAGGGGAATGTTGTCATAATTCCAATCTCGAAAAGGGATGACCCGGGGGTGGTGGGAAGAGGGGGCGTGATACGTCTGGAACGGGACAGGTTGGGGGAAATCGCAGGGGAAAGCCGGGGGTGGGGGGAGGAGGGGGTGGGATATGTCATGGATCGACACAGGGTGGTGGCAGTCACAGGGATTAGCCACAGCAACGCGTGGCAGGGCCAGCTAGTACACTATAAAACATCAAAACAGGAGGAAATTCTTTTTTATGTTTAATTACTGTATAAGAATGAAAATATGATCTGTAAATATAAAACTGGGGGGGGGAACCCATAAACAGGATAAAATTAATTCTATCAATGTGGCATGAGCTCGTGTATTTAACCTCTGCTATGTGTTTGATGGTGGAATGTTCTCCAAGCCCACTGTGTCCTGTGCACAATCCTTTTCTGATTCCTGAACTCTCAGTGACACCCATACATCACAAAATGCAAACTATTCAGCACTCTGCAACCATTTCTGATGAAGCGGAATCCCGTTTTCTTCATTAAAAGGGAGCATGCTCATTTAATTAGAATGCTCATTTGTCATACAGAAATACCACCTCCGATTCCACACAATTACCTTTGATATTTAATTGGATGCAAGCTGTGACCATGTTCTCTCACTCTTGCTTATTTGAAATGGTTTTAATTTAGTGTCGTGCTTTGCAGCAGTCGGGATGAATGTGACAAGAGTGTGCTTTGCAGCGGTGGACCAGGAAGGCTCCCTTGGCACCAACATCATCTTTCGGGCCAGGTGAAGATGTTTCACCCCTCCTGGGCATTTCTAGTGTTAAGCCCTTGCTGTACTTCTTTCAATAATAGGGGTTTAGTCTTTGTGCTTTCAAGTACTGTATTGAGAGCAGTGCAGGGAAAGGAGAAAAGTTATCTTATGTTTGAATCACCTTCAGTGTTAAAGAAATATTCTATGTATTGAATTTTCATTTTGTAAAGTCACCTTGAGTCTCCTCTGCCCCCCCCTTTTTTTAAAAAAGTCAGGGTAGTGGCATCCTTTGAATTTCCTGCTTCAGATACTGAAGTGTTGTGGTTTGTCTCTGACTCAGTTTCCATCTATCCACATTGCAAAAAAATAATTTCAGTTCTACCTTTTGAGTTAGTTTCCTTCAGAATCTGCCCACTGCTTTTACTAGTTTTTCAGCGAATCTGAATCTTGAAACAGCAGAGACGTATTTTCAGAACCTCTTAGAGGTTTGTTTTTAAATGAGAATCAATTGCATTTGCTTACCAGTTTAGTGGGTCATGCAGGCATGTATCCATTAACATACCCATGCTGTGTACCTTGTATCTAAACCAGAGTAAGCTACTGCAGTTTTATCTGGTGCACATCTTCTCATATGGCGTAATTCTTCTCAAATCAGAAAGAACAGAGTAGAAAATAGTAGCAAGGAATGTGGCTGATTATATTATAGAAATATGAAATCCAACCAGGGTCATATCACCTCTCTGCTTTCTACAAACTTCACTTGCTTTCTCATGTGCGAATATTTTCTTCATCCTCCCGCCTTTTTCAGCCAGTGTCTCATCTAAAACTTCCTCTGAGGTTAAGTATTTAGAGAATCGTTGGATCCACCAGTTCAAAAATGTAAGAAGGCAGATAAAGCAACTATGAAAGCTGTAACATTCTGCAAGAAAAGTTATAGATTCAGTTCTACAAGGCCACTACCAAATAATTTATTTTCAAAATAAAAGTTGCATTATTTTACTCCTAATGATTAAAAATCTGCATCATAATGGAGATTATATAGTCCAGTTGATAATGGGTGTTTACACATCTTGTTCTTTCAAGTGTACAAGTAGCATGAACTACAGGAGGCACTGTTGATATGTCCTTCAGGTTTATTATTTTGTGGAAAAGCAGCAGCATCCTTACATCTCACATCATCCAGAAAAGAAAGACAAGACCGTCAGATTCCTAGCTAAGTAGCATTTATAATGCTTAACTTTGTAATAGCTGTAGGGACTTGCAACAGTGCCTTGCAGAAATTTCTACAGGGAATTCTGTAACTGTGTCACCACTGAGGGTGGACTCAAAGCGCGAAGACCTTAGAACATTGTTAAACAGATACTGTATCTTTTCCTCCAAACCACTCTAACACACATAACTGAAGGAATTGCTGAGAACTTTGCAGAGATCGGATTCCAACACGGTTCAGAGATCTCTTGGGAAAATGGCATTAATTGGGGGTGGGAGAGAAACCCTTGAAATCAAGAGGTGGGGGAATCTATGCTCATGTTCATAAATCAACTTTTCCACTGGACTGATGCTTAAATACACAGCACATTGCGACGAGAGTTTAGATTGCACGTGTCCTTGCAAATACCGTTGTAAAAAAATAGCAGAGGTGGGAGGAAACTCCTCTCTGTGATCTCTCTGAATAGGCTGGGTCAGCTCAGCATGTATGGCAAGCAGCATCTCATGAGGTTGGGAAAGCAGAAAGCGCAGAGCTGCAGAGTCAGAGGTCTGGAGAAGACGGATAGGAATAATACGATCCATTTTCCTACAAAGAGAAAGCGAGAGACAAAGATGAAATGGCACAGTGAATACACATGTAAAACACAAATCAATCTTCCTAAATCTTGCTGAATGAAGAGTTTCTCCTCAGCCCATTAAAAATCTATCTCAGAAGTGGGCAATCTTCCCTTCCTTTCAAAGGAACATTTTCTCCAAGGAATCTGTGGAAGTGGGCATGTCAGCTGTTTGCAGGGCCACCACTCTGACGGCAGCCACCATCCCAAATGTTTCTCTCAAGGATCTTTAACTCCCCCCGCCCCTGCAAAAAGTTCACTAACACACACAAAGAGGGAAGACTTTTGAAAGAGTGGATCTACAGTCGTACCTTGATTGTCAAACGCCTTGGTACTTGGACGTTTTGGCTCCCGAACGCAGCAAACCCGGAAGTGAGTGTTCCGGTTTGCGAACGTTTTTTGGAAGCCGAATGTCCGACGCGGCTTCCGACTGGCTGCAGGAAGCTGCTGCAGCCAACAGGAAGCCGTGCCTTGGTTTTCTAATCGTTCTGGGAGTCGAATCAGACAGGTCCCACTACCCTTCTGAGAAAAACCCCACCCCACCCTCCCACTCTATATAAGGGTCTGGTGACTTCTGTTTCAGTGTATCTAAAGAAGTGTGCATGCACACAAAAGCTTATACCCAGAACAAACTTAGTTGGTCTCTAAGGTTCTACTGGACATTATTTTTTTTTAATTGTATTCTCATACAGTCATTCTCATGTTTGTAACAAAGGTAGCAATCTAAACGTTGAAAAAAGTAACATAAGAATTGACCTACCAAATAATACAGTGTAATGTGCTGGGGGCTGGCTTATAAATGTTTCCCACACTAACTTTATGGTAGACTTGCAAAAAATCATGAGAGGCACCGGTAACTAGATTGTTAGTAAAGAAGCCCACAAACTTAGTTTAGGCATACTTGGAAGGAAAAAAACTAGGAGACGGAACAAGTTAAAGAGTGGGGGAAGATTTTCTCTTGGCGTACAACTTTAAGGAGTCTACTGCGCAAACCAGAAGCTAAGCTTTTAGAGGACATGTGCCTTATAACAGAAGCCATGATAAGCTGCTTCATGGCTATTGGGTGCTTTTCTCCCCCCAGCCCCCAGTGTACTGCAGATCATGCTCTCTTCAACAATCTTTTGAAAGTGAGGACTTAAGATGATTTAAGTACCACATATGTCAAACATGTCATGTTAAGCATTCCTCTTTGTTCCATATACTAGCTGCTGCCTGTGGGCTTCTCAGAACTACACACCAACTAAAACCATATTCACTTCAGTTTTACCAAGGTAGTGTGGCTAAAGCTCTTTCTGTTAGAGAAAATGCTTCAAGCCTTTCACAGATTCAGTCAGTTTCCAAGCTTTTTTCCTGTTTCAAAAGCAATCCCCTCAGATTTCTTTTAAATCAGGCAGAAGGAAAGCTCCTCACCCCTGGTTTGCTGTATGCAGCTGCTTACATACAGAAACAGAAGCAAACATTCAGTAGTGCCTGAAGCTACCTACCCTAGTATCATATTCAAGAACAAATGGGGGGAAGTCAATTTGTTCGGGTGGAATGGCTGCGAACAACTGTTGGAGGCTTTCCACGTGATGGATTTTGTCCTTTAGTCCCGAGACCGTAAAGGTTGTGAAAAACCATGTAGAAACCTAATAGACAAGAATGGGAAATAAATGTTACCAGAATGGGAAATAAATGTTACCAGAAAAACTGCCAATAACTGTCCAGAGTCTCAATCCTAACAATCTAGCAATTCCTTCACCATTTCAGCAGACAAAGGTAAAAGTGCATGCACAATTCAGATTGCTAGTTTAGCAATGTTAATATAGCATTATCTGGGGATGCAGGGGGCGCTGTGGGTTAAACTACAGAGCCTAGGGCTTGCTGATCAGAAGGTCGGCAATTCGAATCCCCGCAACGGGGTGAGCTCCCGTTGCTCGGTCCCAGCTCCTGCCAACCTGGCAGTTCGAAAGCACGTCAAAGTGGAAGTAGATAAATAGGTACCGCTACAGCGGGAAGGTAAACGGCATTTCCGTGTGCTGCTCTGGTTCGCCAGAAGCGGCTTTGTCATGCTGGCCACATGACCTGGAAGCTGTACGCCGGCTCCCTTGGTCAATAATGCGAGATGAGCGCCGCAACCCCAGAGTCGGTCACGACTGGACCTAATGGTCAGGGGTCCCTTTACCTTTACGTCTACATTTGTTGTTGTTGGTAGTACCGTGTTTCCCACATTTTAAGACACCGTCTTATATTTATTTTACCCAAGAAAATAAGCCTATGGCTTATTTTCGGGGGGGTGTCTTTTTAATTTTTTTTTAACTGTAATTACGGCAGCCAGCGTTGCTGCTGCTGGGTTCCGGAGGCAGCCTGCAGGGTCGGTGCCCAGCTGCGCCGGTGCTGGACACTGGAGAGAGCAGGAGACTGAGCAGCCACTGCGGCATCGCGCTGCCAGAGACTCGCAGCCACTGAGGAGCTTGCGGCGCCGGGGCTTGCGGGCGGCTCTCGCCTTTCCGCCCTTTCTCCTGCTCCCGGGGGAGACGTGGCTTCTATTCCCCATTGCCAAGGAAACAGCCCGGGGGAGAGACGCCAGAGCTGAGGCGCCCCCCGCCCGCGGATCCCACGTGCCGCCGAAAACGGCAATGCTTAGGGCCCCCCACTCCTCGCCCGAAGTGGAGTAAGGCCCCCCGAGCGGTCCAGGGCTTGCTTCCGAATGCGCAGGGACAGGACTGCGCTGTTAAACTCTTTGCAAACTCCTTGCCCAAAAGAAAGCTGTCCTGCAGAGTGCCGGATCGAGGAGCCGGTCTGCAGAGTCAGCGCCCAGCAGCGCGGCGCTGGATTGAGGAGGCGGTGCTTCGTGCGGAGCTGCTGGGCGCCGACCCGGCAGGCCGCTTCCTCGATCTGGCGGCCTCCCGGGTTGGCGCCCAGCAGCGCCGCGCGGAGCACCGCCGGTCTGTAGAGTCAGCGCCCAGCAGCACGGCGCTGGATTGAGGAGGCGGTGCTTCGTGCGGAGCTGCTGGGCGCCGACCCGGCAGGCCGCTTCCTCGATCCGGTGCTCCGCACGGCGCTGCTGGGCGCCCACCCGGGAGGCCGCCGGATCGAGGAAGCGGCCTGCCGGGTCGGCGCCCAGCAGCTCCGCACGAAGCACCGCCTCCTCAATCCAGCGCCGCGCTGCTGGGCGCTGACTCTGCAGACCGGCTCCTCGATCCGGCACTCTGCAGGACAGCTTTCTTTTGGGCAAGGAGTTTGCAAAGAGTTTAACAGCGCAGTCCTGTCCCTGCGCATTCGGAAGCAAGCCCTGGACCGCTCGGGGGGCCTTACTCCACTTCGGGCGAGGAGTGGGGGGCCCTAAGCATTGCCGTTTTCGGCGGCACGTGGGATCCGCGGGCGGGGGGCGCCTCAGCTCTGGCGTCTCTCCCCCGGGCTGTTTCCTTGGCAATGGGGAATAGAAGCCACGTCTCCCCCGGGAGCAGGAGAAAGGGCGGCAAGGCGAGAGCCGCCTGCAAGCCCCGGCGCCGCAAGCTCCTCAGTGGCTGCGAGTCTCTGGCAGCGCAATGCCACAGTGGCTGCTCAGTCTCCTCTCTCCCATGCCCAGCGCTGCTGGGAGCCGACCCTGCAGGCATGGCTTATTTTCGGGGTATGTCTTATATTTTACAAAGGCTTTAAAATCCTGCCATGGCTTATATTATGACTCCGTCTTAAAAAGGGGGAAACACGGTAGTAGTAGTAGTAATAATTACTCAGCCTTCACCCTAAGGGCAGGTATCTAAATGGCTTGGATGAGAAGCTTGAAAGAGCTAACCAATCCAAATGACAGTGGTCCTGATTCCTATCTTGCTATGTAATTAGTCAGCTCATGTTATAGAAGAAGCATGCAAAGGATTTGTACAAACTGATTATGCCCCATATTTTGGGATCCCACACATTCACTACAACCCAAAACGTACAATTTCCCCATTGAGTAGGGCATACTTCACCTTTGAGCGAAATGTTGGATGGACAAAGTACAGGGCCTTCAGATTTTTTTTGTACCTAGGTTAACAACAAGAGCAGTAAGCGCCTCAAGTTTTAAATGAACATTTGCAGAAATCAAACAAGTTCTTAGCAATCTGCTCCATGTAAAAAAGGGCACTTGTTTCAAGCCTCAACTTATTAATGTATGTGCAGCACTGGCCTGGATTGT
This sequence comes from Zootoca vivipara, assembly GCF_963506605.1. Lineage (NCBI taxonomy): Eukaryota > Metazoa > Chordata > Lepidosauria > Squamata > Lacertidae > Zootoca > Zootoca vivipara. The sequence goes on along the minus strand of NC_083291.1, from coordinate 27,613,772 downwards.
TTCTGTGGTAAAGCTCTACAGAGACATTGAGTAGTCTCATGACAGCTGACATGCCTTTTGCATAAAGCCAAGGAAGTTTATTCTAGCAACCCAAAGGTGCTGTGTCGCATGAGTGACTGGGCACATTCTGAAACTAAGCCTCCTGTACTCACTGAACACACTGTGTCTCCAAGCCCACTCCCCTTTAAAAGTTTCTTTATGATGCTTTTTGATCCAAAAGGGAAGTAAGGAGAAAGGCTTCAGGGCAAGCCGAGTTATACTTACTTGGCATCAACAATGTCAGAGAGTTTTTTTAGGAAATCGGAATCTAGGTGATTGTAGATATTAGTGAGTGTGTGGAAATACACAATGACATATTCCTTCATTACAATGTGGTCCATTACATGAATGAAGTACAAGAGTGCCTGGAGAAAGAGAAAAGTCACAAATGTCAGATTTCAAAAGAGGACTGCAGCACCCATCCTTGCATGAGTAATACGGCTAAAAGCAGAGCAACCTTTAGGGGGATCGAGGAAAAAGTTATTTCAAACTTTTTGAATGTGCAGTGCTTACATATGGGAACAGATTCTCTCAAGAAATAAAAAAGTGAATGCTTCACAATAAATTCTCCCCCAAGAAAAGATGCCATTCCTTTCTCACCCAAAACAAGTGCTGAGCTCACAAATCCTGTTATCATGAACAAAGTGGTAGGCTTGAACCAGAAGCTGGCTCCAATCCCCCCTTATTTATTTATTGAATTTATATACTGCCCTATACCCGGAGGTCTCAGGGTGGTTCACAGAAAAGATCATAATATACAGAAAAAATAACAATAACCCAATAACCCCCTCCCCCCAAAACAGCCACATTTTAAAAGGGTATAGGATGTTGATCAGGTCAACCAAAGGTCTGGTTAAAAAGGAACGTTTTGCCTGACACCTAAAAGTGTATAATGAAGGTGCCTGACAAACTCCCCTGGGAGAGCATTCCACAGATGGGGGGGGCACTGCAGCGAAGGCCTATTCTCGTATTGCCACCCTCCGGACCTCTCAAGGAGGAGGCACACGAAGAAGGGACTCAGAAGATGATCTCAGGGTCCGGGTAGGTTCATATGGAAAGAGGCAGTCCTTGAGGTATTGTGGTCGTGAGCTGTTTAAGGCTTTATTGGTCAAAATCAGCACTTTGAATTGGGTCCAGAAACTAATTGGTAGCCAGTGCAGTCGGACCAGGATTGGTGTAATATGCCCAAACCGTCTTGCTCTGGTGAGCAACCTGGGTGCTAAATTCTGCACTAGCTGAAGTTTCCGAACAGTCTTCAGAGGCAGCCCTACGTATAACGCAGGCCTTACTCATGAAGTCTACTGGCCGGTCACTACCTGTGAAGAGATGTTGTGAATATGCCTATTTATGTCTGCAAAAAAAATCTGTCAATATACTAATGACAGTCAATTACCATCTATTACCCTTTCCCATCTAACTTAGGTGAAGTAGTGGAAATACTGGTGGAATTGTACTCCCAAGTAAAGACCAGGTCCACAGTTGGAGATGCTGTTAGCCTGCCTTATCGGATATGTTGATATGTTTTGAATTGAAATGAATTGTCATGTGCTCTGGAAATCCTCTTAGGGGTGAAGAGCAGGATATAAATGTACAAAAGAATAAATAAATCTGTATCCAAACAGAAATTTACTATTTAATCCCCAATAATTTTTATGTTTGTTAGGATCTTACCTTCTCCATGTCTATTAGAGTTACAGGAATATTCCTTCCAACCACTGCCATTACTGTACGACCACAGTTATCGACACCTACAAATAGAATATGAACATCAGAAACTTTTAAAGGTTAATTTTAAAGCCCCCCACTTCTGTGAGCAGAAATAAAGCTCATCTTAAAATCTGGTAATTCATAAACACATGGTTTTAGCAATGAGGGAGCAATACTATTAAATTAAATATTAGCTTTCACTTCATAGGGCACTGTTTCAAGGGCCACAGTTGTCTGGGACTGTATAGGTCATGCTCCTTGTTTTAAGCCCTTTTCAGGTCTATGACCATCCTCTACTGAAGGACTTATGACTTTCTTGCATTACTTTTGCCAGTCTTTGACTAAGTCAATTTACTTATGTGTACAAAATCAAAAATAATTTTCAAAGGCTGGACTCTCCTGTAAAGTGTAGCATTAAGACATGGAGGACTTCCTTTTATCACAGTATATCTTCATTACAATATATTCAATGAGGAAGAGTTAAGGGGCAATTAGAATTTGCGACCTTGAACTCACCAGTTTGGTATAAAGCTTTAAGGGACGCAATATCAGACAGGTCTTCCGCTCTTGCTCGACAAAGCCAGCGATTGTAACTGGAAGGCAGCCACATAAGGTTTCAGAACTTAGACTGATCTGGTTGTTCATGTTTGGCAATCAAAGAGCACCTCCACAGACATATTATTAGACAAATACAGCAAACAAATGTGCCACACTTCTCACATGATCTTATACTCTGTCATAATCCAAAAGGAAAACGCAAATGGAGCAGTGTGGGATTAAGTTGGAAATAATTGAACAAAAATAAGCAGCTGAGCTGCCATCCTTCCATTAAAAAGCACAGAAGCTATGTCTAAAGCCCCCAGCACAAGAGGAAGCATTCCCCACAATGCATAGTGTAGCAGCTCCAAGGCATACAGCACTGAAGTTCAAAACACAATGAATCACCAATAGGAACAGTCATCTGCAATAACTTCTTACTTTCTCTGATGCTGCTTTTGTAGTGCTGCCTCTGAGAGCTGCCCTTGAAGGATAAGACGCCTCTGTTTATCAACATCTCCCTCCATGCGGGCAAAAGCATGGGAACCAATAAATGAAAAGTCTGCTTCCAGGCCTTCCTCATCAGAATTATCTGCAAAAGATGAGCAAGAACAATGAAGTAGCTGTTCAAAGTAGAGCCACAATACAAGTCCAGTCCAGGAAAACAATGAGACTTATGGACGGGAGATAGAGATTATATTGCATTGCATTATGAGTTCATCAGTATCTTGTTCTGCAAAGCAAGCAGAGTGGATGAAGTGTGGCACTCAGAGTTCACCATATGGCAAGAATCAAGTATGTCAGCTAGGCGTAATTGTTCAGAGCCAAAACAGAACACTGAACATGTGAGTGCATTTTCTGGGAGATAGGAGGCATCCTGTGAAGTCTTAGCCAAGCCTTAATTACAGAACTTGCATGTATATATTAAGAAAGCATAGGGAGCCCCGCACTACCTTCTGAACCCTGACATTTGGATAGGACTGGAACCATCATGACCCTGTGCTCCTAACCCAGAGATGGTCAAATCCCTGATCATCCACCAAAACAATCAGGGCAGTTTCTGCTCCAAAGCCAGATTGGGATGGATATAAATAACCTCTGCCAGGAGGTTGATGAGCCACCACCTAAGCCTGGACCAGACTTAATAATGGTATATTAACAGACAGAATTTCCAGCCATGGAAATCTGAAGCTACTGTCATGGAAGAAGCAAGACTGCTCTTGTAAGACTTCATGGATAGCCTTTCATACAAAGGTTTGTGGTGGTTTTTACTCACAAGCTTTCCAAGCTGCATGAATAGATCTCTGCCATAGATGTCTATTTCTCATTGCTTTTTAAAATCCACCTTCTGGTTTTCGTGGTGTTTTTTAAAAAACCATTTTTAGTTGTTTCATTATTGTTTTGTACTTCACCTTGATATGCATTTGTGTGCATGCCTAAGGTGATGTATAGGAACAACAAATGATATATGTTCTGAGACTGCCCTCTTCCTGCTCTTCAGTGGTAACTGGCTGGAGTCAGGCATATGGATCTTGATGGCGGAGAAGATATGAAGATCAACAGGAGGTCAGTCAAGCCCTGCATCTAAAGCTAAAGTCTCCCACCAAAAATCTAGCTTTCTTGGCAAACATGAGAGGAAAACCAGATGAAGACTCTGCCTACAGCAGTGAGGAGAGGAAATTCAGGCAAGTTGTGCCTCTGAACACTGATGGAAGGAGTCACTTTTCATGAGATGCCCTCCTCTGACAAGGAATGACTGGGTCTGCTTTCATGGGGAAATAATAAAATACCGTATTTCCAGGGGGTTTCCCCTCCACGGAAGATCTGAAAGCTTTAAGTGTGCTTTAAACTTACATAGATCCAGAGCCACAGAAGATTTGCTCCCAGACATGAGAAGCCAAAACACGAGTCAAAGGGCAGGAGCTAATCCTATCTTATATCAGCTTCACAGACAATTCGCTTGACTTGTTCTTACCCTTTCCAGCTACAAATGGAAAAGCAGTTATAGTCTGAATACCTATCTCTCCCAATGCCTTGAGGATAACTACATTAGCTCTGTAGATAATGTTTATCCTAACTCTGCAGAAGACTCTCTGGACATAATCTGCATACTCACCCTCAGAAACACCTGGCTTTTCACTAATTCTGATCTGACGCTCTGGCACGACTGGCTCCCCTTCAGCATTGCCAATATCAACAGGAAGGAACGGAAAGGACTTTTTCTCCTCTTCTAGAGACCTTGGGAAATACAGAGGCAGCAACTTCTGATAAGTATCCTGGAGAAAGGAAAAAGTTTGAGAATGCTTTTTAGAGCTCCACTTTTCAAGGCAGGTTGAAAACAGGTCACAAAGACCATTAAATGCCACCAGGTATTCTTTTGCATGGTGAATCATGATAGCACCAAACTGACTGGTTAGTCAAGATCTACACTTCTCCCATAGGTGGAACAAAGTTGCAATGCATTTAGCAGCCCCCATAATTTTTCTTTCAACTTCTGACATGTGCCAAAAGGTTAGGATGCAGAGAATAAATTTTAATACAAGTTTGATACAATAACTCTACAGTCGTACCTTGGATCCCGAACGTCTTGGTACTCGTATGTTTTGGCTCCTGAACGCCACAAACCCGGAAGTGAGTGTTCCGGTTTGTGAATTTTTTTGGAACTCGACATAGCTGCCAAGTTATCCCTTTTTTAAAGGGATTTTCCCTTATGCTCAATAGGCTTCCTCGTGAGAAAAGGGAAAACTTGGCAGCTATGGAACTCGATTGTCCGACGCGGCTTCCATTGAGTGCAAGAAGTTCCTGCAGCCAATCGGAAGCCACGCCTTGGCTTTCGAACGTTTTCGGAAGTCAAACGGACTTTCGGAATGGATTCCGTTCGAGAACCAAGGTACGACTGTATTCACTTATATCCATCCTATGCTTATCCCTTAATGCTAGGGATGGGGAACTTGTGGATTTGATGTGTCGTGGAGTCCAATAGATGGTTCTCTACAAGCCTTCCATCCTTTTCTTATGTATCAACATTTTTGCGCAGGGCAGGTACCAGAATTCTGCTTCCAGTGTGCAGCAGAACACTTACTGTGGCAAGCAAAGAAAGTCCCACCCAGCTATGAACAGCTGTGTTCTGTTTTGGTTGCTCAGAAGGGATCATCTTCAACCCTTAACTCTTCCCCAAAGTGCTTTGGAAGCACTTGTGGACCATAAGCCTCCCATCTCCCTTTCTAGCTTCAAGCTGAAGTGCAGAGCCCAGGTTTGTGTCTCTGCTTCCAAGGAACATAGAGCACCTCACAAGCACAGAATCAAAGGAAGCTCCCGCTGCCATCTCCACCTCTGAGCTGGAGAGGGGTGTGTGAGTTTGTTGGCTTGGTTCCACCCTTTTGGGGCACTGGGAATGTGCCTTTAAGTGCAGAGCCAAATCAAAACCCCAGCTCTCCCGTCCAGCTCCAGCACTAAAGCTGTGGCAGTGAGTATGGGATTGCCCCAAACTTCATGCTGCAATTCAGAAAAGTGGCCTTGGGGAAGGAAATGGGTCCTAGGAGCCACCACAGGATAACTTTCAATATTAGTACTTTGCACACATAAATTGCACTTTTGGTTTATAGATGAGATGGACTGGAGGCTATTTAGAAAAACTGAGAAATGGCAACTTGGGAGTATATTTGTCTGAAGGAATAAGAAGGTATTGAAACCAAGTTTATTGTGTACTTTTGGATGAGAAGTTAATTGAATCACTGGAGTGGAGAGCAGTAAAAAGATCAAGGCATGAGGGTTTTGGGACTCGGTTAGCTCAGCAGCACAGCAATGCCTACAGACATAAACAGAGTACTTTACATACCTCTTCAAGTTCAGACACTGCAAACACCACTTTTTCAAGGGTTTCCCCGTGAACCTCTAAAAATCGCCGGACGGTTCCTGCAATGGGGGGTGGATGGAAGGAAGAGGGAGAAATCAACACACAGAGTCAGCAAAACGAGAAGAAACAGGCACCCATGTTGATGTAAAATATAGGGCTACCTTTTTCTATGCCATTCTTTAATGTTATTAATTGATCTAATTTAATTTAATTAGTTATTTTGCCCATTCTTGTTGACCACATGTACTGTGGTGGTGTTTGGGGTTCCGGGCAATAGTATCTTTGGGTTTGAGATTTCGTTTTCTCAGTCTCAATTAATGCCTTTCCCAGAAGAATGCTGTACCGTGTTTCTCATATTATAAGACATGTCTTATATTAATTTTTTCCTCAAAAAAACACGACATGGCTTATTTTCAAGGGAAGTCTTATTTTTTAATAAAGTGCACGCGGGCGCTGTTTGCCGGGCTTGTCAAGCCCAGCAAACAGCGCCCGCCGATCTTCGGTGACAGGCGGGGGTGGGCGGAGAGCGGAGAACGATCTCCGCTTCCCCCCCCCACCTGTCACACAGCACAGGTCTGAAGATTGGCGGGCGCTGTTTGCCGGGCTTGTCAAGCCCAGCAAGGAGCGCCCGCCGATCTTCGGTGACAGGCGGGGGTGGGGGGAGAGCAGAGAACGATCTCCGCTTCCCCCCCACCCCCGCCTGTCACACAGCACAGGTCCGAAGATCGGAGGGCGCTGTTTGCCGGGCTTGTCAAGCCCAGCAAGGAGCGCCCGCCGATCTTCGGTGACAGGCGGGGGTGGGGGGAGAGCGGAGAATGATCTCCGCTTCTCCCCCACCCCCGCCTGTCACACAGCACAGGTCCGAAGATCGGCAGGCGCTGTTTGCCGGGCTTGTCAAGCCCAGCAAACAGCGCCCGCCGATCTTCGGTGACAGGCGGGGGTGGGGGGAGAGCAGAGAACGATCTCCGCTTCCCCCCACCCCCGCCTGTCACACAGCACAGGTCCGAAGATCGGAGGGCGCTGTTTGCCGGGCTTGTCAAGCCCAGCAAGGAGCGCCCGCCAATCTTCGGTGACAGGCGGGGGTGGGGGGAGAGCAGAGAACGGTCTCCGCTTCCCCCCACCCCCGCCTGTCACACAGCACAGGTCCGAAGATCGGAGGGCGCTGTTTGCCGGGCTTGTCAAGCCCAGCAAGGAGCGCCCGCCAATCTTCGGTGACAGGCGGGGGTGGGGGGAGAGCGGAGAATGATCTCCGCTTCTCCCCCACCCCCGCCTGTCACACAGCACAGGTCCGAAGATCGGCGGGCGCTGTTTGCCGGGCTTGTCAAGCCCAGCAAACAGCGCCCGCCAATCTTCGGTGACAGGCGGGGGTGGGGGGAGAGCGGAGAACGATCTCCGCTTTTCCCCCCACCCCGCCCGTCACACAGCACAGGGCCGAAGATCGGCGGGCGCTGTTTGCCGGGCTTGTCAAGCCCAGCAAACAGCGCCCGCCGATCTTCGGTGACAGGCGGGGGTGGGGGGAGAGCGGAGAACGATCTCCGCTTCCCCCCCACCCCCGCCCGTCACACAGCACGGGGCCGAAGATCGGCGGGCGCTGTTTGCCGGGCTTGTCAAGCCCAGCAAGGAGCGCCCGCCGATCTTCGGTGACAGGCGGGGGTGGGGGGAGAGCGGAGAACGATCTCCGCTTCCCCCCCCACCCCCGCCTGTCACACAGCACAGGTCCGAAGATCGGCGGGCGCTGTTTGCCGGGCTTGTCAAGCCCAGCAAGGAGCGCCCGCCGATCTTCGTTGACAGGCGGGGGTGGGGGGAGAGCGGAGAACGATCTCCGCTTCCCCCCCACCCCCGCCTGTCACACAGCACAGGTCCGAAGATCGGCGGGCGCTGTTTGCCGGGCTTGACAAGCCCAGCAAGGAGCGCCCGCCGATCTTCGGCTCTGTCCCCCGATGCGCTACGGCTCGGGGAAGCAGGCAGGGAGCTCCTGCTGGGTCCCGCGCCTTCGCCTCTTGCTCGGTCGGGGCTTTGCGATAGTGCTTATTTTCGGGGTATGTCTTATTTTTCACCAACCCTTTGAAATCCTGTCATGGCTTATTTTTTGGGGATGCCTTAAAATATGAGAAACACGGTACATAGGGAAACAAGTACCTACAGCCCTTAGTGCAACTTTCGTGAAAGTCCTTTACGACTCCTTCATTTTACTTCACCAGAAGGGCTGTTGTAAAATGTTAGAATCGTTTTCTCTAATTGAAAAGACAGTTGCACTTTTCACTGTAAAGACAGCCGGTTGCAACTTAGTGTAAGGGAAGTGGAGCAGGGGATTGGAGAGGGGTTTTTGCAGTCAGAAGATTGCAATATAGTCCCCACTTCAGTAATTATGTTTTGAATTGGGCTGTAGGGAGTTCAACCACCCACTACCATCTTTCTCAACCTACTTCAACGTAGCACCACATCAAGACAGCTGTGCCGCCAACTGCAAATAAAGGAAGACTGCATTCCTAGCAACAAAAAGGGGAAGTCACCTACCTCACTGTTTTACTAGTTCCTCAAATTTTAACTTGCATAGTCTTATAGTTTCTACATTACGACAACTTAAGTGAAAGCTTTGCAACACTGAAGACCTAAGGTGGCTTAGATTAACATATATATTTTCCTATGAACCCTTTGCCACAACCCTCAAGTCCCAATATTCAACTGTAACTAAGCCCAAGTATATATAACCAAAATAATCACATTCTTAGCAAAGCAAAATGCATGTAAACGAAGCTGTACATCCAGCAAAGATCCTTTCAAGGCTACTTACGCAATGCTATGTGGGTAGCATCCACTAAAGGGTAACCTCGTTTCACCGTGTTTATCACACAGAATCCGACTGAGGACATTGCTTGCTCCCTGCAGCCAGAAGAATAATTAAAAGTGTAAGCATCACAAACACATCAATGCAACTGATGTCATAGCATAGCAGGATCATGTCAGCTTATTCTGTATGAATAGGCTGCATTTGTTGTAGTGGTACAACAGTGGTGATTAAAATTACCAGAGCAACACCAAATTTAGAATCAAATAGTAAAAAGGATTCACAGAGATGGCTTAATCCATAATACCGTGTTTCTCATATTATAAGTCATGTCTTATATTAATTTTTTCTTCAAAAAAACACGACATGGCTTATTTTTGAGGGATGTCTTATTTTTTAATAAAGTGCACGCGGGCGCTGTTTGCCGGGCTTGTCAAGCCCAGCAAACAGCGCCCGCCGATCTTCGGTGACAGGCGGGGATGGGCGGAGAGCGGAGAACGATCTCCGCTTCCCCCCCACCCCCGCCTGTCACACAGCACAGGTCGGCGGGCGCTGTTTGCCGGGCTTGTCAAGCCCAGCTAGGAGCGCCCGCCGATCTTCGGTGACAGGCGGGGATGGGGGGAGAGCGGAGAACGATCTCCGCTTCTCCCCCACCCCCGCCTGTCACACAGCACAGGTCGGCGGGCGCTGTTTGCCGGGCTTGTCAAGCCCAGCAAACAGCGCCCGCCGATCTTTGGTGACAGGCGGGGGTGGGGGGAGAGCGGAGCACGATCTCCGCTTCCCCCCCACCCCCGCCTGTCACACAGGACAGGTCCGAAGATCGGCGGGCGCTGTTTGCCGGGCTTGTCAAGCCCAGCAAGGAGCGCCCGCCGATCTTTGGTGACAGGCGGGGGTGGGGGGAGAGCGGAGCACGATCTCCGCTTCCCCCCCACCCCCGCCTGTCACACAGCACAGGTCGGCGGGCGCTGTTTGCCGGGCTTGTCAAGCCCAGCTAGGAGCGCCCGCCGATCTTCGGTGACAGGCGGGGATGGGGGGAGAGCGGAGAACGATCTCCGCTTCTCCCCCACCCCCGCCTGTCACACAGCACAGGTCGGCGGGCGCTGTTTGCCGGGCTTGTCAAGCCCAGCAAACAGCGCCCGCCGATCTTTGGTGACAGGCGGGGGTGGGGGGAGAGCGGAGCACGATCTCCGCTTCCCCCCCACCCCCGCCTGTCACACAGGACAGGTCCGAAGATCGGCGGGCGCTGTTTGCCGGGCTTGTCAAGCCCAGCAAACAGCGCCCGCCGATCTTCGGTGACAGGCGGGGGTGGGGGGAGAGCGGAGAACGATCTCCGCTTCCCCCCCACCCCCGCCTGTCACACAGGACAGGTCCGAAGATCGGCGGGCGCTGTTTGCCGGGCTTGTCAAGCCCAGCAAACAGCGCCCGCCGATCTTCGGTGACAGGCGGGGGTGGGGGGAGAGCGGAGAACGATCTCCGCTTCCCCCCACCCCCCCTGTCACACAGCACAGGTCGGCGGGCGCTGTTTGCCGGGCTTGTCAAGCCCAGCTAGGAGCGCCCGCCGATCTTCGGTGACAGGCGGGGGTGGGGGGAGAGCGGAGAACGATCTCCGCTTCCCCCCCCCGCCTGTCACACAGGACAGGTCCGAAGATCGGCGGGCGCTGTTTGCCGGGCTTGTCAAGCCCAGCAAACAGCGCCCGCCGATCTTTGGTGACAGGCGGGGGTGGGGGGAGAGCGGAGAACGATCTCCGCTTCCCCCCCCCACCCCCCCTGTCACACAGGACAGGTCCGAAGATCGGCGGGCGCTGTTTGCCGGGCTTGTCAAGCCCAGCAAGGAGCGCCCGCCGATCTTCGGCTCTGTCCCCCGATGCGCGACGGCTCGGGGAAGCAGGCAGGGAGCTCCTGCTGGGTCCCGCGCCTTCGCCTCTCGCTCAGTCGGGGCTACACGACATGGCTTATTTTCGGGGTATGTCTTATTTTTCACCAACCCTTAGAAATCCTGTCATGGCTTATTTTTTGGGGATGCCTTAAAATATGAGAAACACGGTAGGTGCCCATGACTAACATGATTATGGATGTTTATACTTTTGCTTCATACTGTGGATAGATTGTGCTCTCCAAAAGCTTTTAAGAGCAGGAAAGGATTCTATTGAAATTTTCCCCAAACCCCCACTGCTCCTAATAGCTGTTATAACAACTCTTGACATAGGAGGTTTACGTGTTTTCAGTATCATTGGATGTTTTATGTTTGCTGGTGACTTCTTAAGACATGGCTTTCATATCATAAGGAGGAGCTATAGTGTAAACTATGCCAAAAGATGTGAAGACTGGATCACATTAAAAAATGAACATGTTGATTACTGGGGATGTGTAGTTGTAAAATAAAAAGTATTACTGGTTATTTCTTAAAATAACCTATAGATTTCAATTTAAAAAAACAGAAACAAAGTAAATTTTCCAAAATTTTAAGATTATGAACTTGGGAGATGACAAATCCAAAATAAACTGAAGGTGGGGAATAATTTAACTTAAGTATTCTGAAGCTTAAGACGTTTGATGTCGTGGCATGAGGACAAAGCATAGTCCTGATATTTGATAAATTCTGTCTAAGTGACAGCATGAAACCAAACAAACAATTTGAAAGGAGTCCAAGAGATTATATGAGGTTTGGGAAAGAAATAAAATGTTGTTAGAGACAAAGACCCCATGGTGGATTTCGCCTGTAGAGGTGTTAACTGTTAAAAAGATAAATAAGGAGGGGAGGAGGGCCACATACGAGGAGATTTTGATGAAATCAGATAGAGGTTGGAAATTAAAACCATATGAAGAAATAAAAGAGGTATTGACCGCATGGTTGCAGTACCACCAAGTAAATGATGTATTGTTAAATGATAGAAAAATAGGTTTTGAAGATAAAAGGTCCAAACTTCAAATAAAATTGTTGGAAGGCAGAGTGAAATTGTTATCGAAAAAGTATAATTTTTTGTTAAGCGTGGTTTACGAAAGATGAAATGACAAAAGATGTGACGATAAAATGGGCAAGAGATTTTGGGTACAATATTGATGCGTGGTTGAAATTGTGGAATCAAACATTGAAATTTACTGCATGTACCGCTCTGAAAGAAAATGTACAGTAATGAAAATGATGTATAGATGTACCTAACACCAGTAAAATCAGCTAAAATGTATAGAATGAGTAGTAAATCATGCTGGAAATGTAAAGATAAAGACGGTGAATTTTATCATATGTGGTGGACATGCGAAAAAGTAAAAAGATTTTGGGAAACGATATATAATGAATTGAAAAAGATGTTTAGGTATATTTCCCCAAAAAACCTGAAGCTTTTCTATTGGGACTAATGGGAGAGGAGATAGCAAAAGGAGACCAGAGACTATTTATGTATGTCACAACCGTGGCAAGGACTTTACCAGCCCCCAAATGGAAACTACAAGAGATACCGACAATTCAGAGTGGCAGACGAAAATGATTGACTATGCAGAGTTAGCAAAGTTGACCTGCGGAATCCGTAACCAGGGAGAGGCAAAGTTCCAAAGTGAATGGAGTAAAATCACGGACTATATAGAGAAGAACTGTAGAAGTTTAAAGACACTTGCAGGACTGAAATAAATCCTACGAACTGATTTAAAATGTGGGTAAAAAAGAACTGCGAGATAAGAGTGAGAAATAAAGCCGAATGACGGGAGGGAGGGAAGTCACAGCTCGGCAGAGCGAAATGAACTGAGATGGGTGAATATAAGATGAATTGTATTTAAAAAAATTGTTTTTGTTTTGTTTTGTTTGTTTGGAAAAAGTTAATAAAAAATTATTCTAAAAAATATATATGAAAGGAGTCCAAGAGAATCATAAATGCCGTTAATCATTCAGAAGAGCACAGTGTTGCAAATTTTACTGTTTCAAAGAGCACCAACAGATTATACAAAGATGATGTAGACCTAGAGCTCACCTAGGTTTACAACTGAGGAGGTTGTAACGTTGAAGGTTACCTCCTGTAAGAGTAGTGGGGGTGCTCTCCGCAAGAAATGGTGCTGATCACTCAAAGCTATACATATTTCAGTCTTTATTTACATATGTACAAAGCAGCAGACATCATTCAGCCATCTGTAATGTCGGACTCAGATCCAGGAAGTAACTTTTGGCGGCTTTTTCTCCAACATAAAAGCTCAGGCGGCCCTACTCTCCGCTTCTGTGTTTTACGTTTCCACTCCTGCCTCTCCCTTGCTGACGGGACCTGCGTAATCTCCCCCTGTGTTCCTGAGCTGGTGGAGCGGTGCTGAGGCTCCTGTTCAGTGTCCTCGAGCCCTTTCACTCCCTGGCTGCTTCCTGCCACCCCCTCCCCTTCTCCTACCACTATTTCCTGTCCTTCTTCTCCCAGCCGTCCCTGCCCAGCCTCCCTCTCCCTCTCTACCCTCAAGGTCTTGCTAGGCAGTGCCCTGACACCTCCCAACATGTAATTTTGCACACAAACTCACAGTCTTAGATGTGAGACACCTAACAAACCAATAGTCTGCACAGGACAAGAAACACAGTGCTTGTGATCTTAAACAATTTTTCAGACATTGGGCAAGACAAAAAAACCACACAGAGCTGCCACCATTCACCACTATCCCACCTCACAAACACAAAATCCACATGAAGACACTGTAGAAGTCTGCAAAACATGTCTGGGGTTACATCAGATAGGAGATGTGTTAAGCAGCTTAGCAATGGAAAAGAGGGTTTAAAGAAAACAATAGAATTTTTTTAGTAAATGATGTCAGTTTGCATCCTTAATCTAATAGTCATTCTCTGAACTGATCCTCAATTGTCATTCCCTCTGTGAATGATTATGTTATTTACATTTATTATGTTATTATAAACACCATCTCCAACTCCTCAAAAGATTCCATCAATGGTGTGTCCGAAAAATTTCACACATCACTTGGGAAGACAGGTGAACCAATATCAGTATACTGGAAGAAGATAAGATCACCAGTGTCGAAGCAATGATTCTTCAACATCAACTTTGTTGGACTGGTCATGTTCTGTGGATGTGTGAGTATCATCTTCCAAAGCAACTACTCTATGCCAAATGTAAAAATGGAAAGCGTAATGCTGGTGGTCAGCAAAAGAGGTTTAAAGACTCTCTCAAGGCAAATCTATATAAAAAAAATGTAGTATAAACACAGACAACTGGGAAAGGTGTCATGGGCTTTGAAGACGCTCGAACTCAGGATGAAAGGGAGAAATGTGCTAAGAGGAAGGCATGCTTGGAAGGCACCCTCACCGTGATCACTGTGGAAGTACGTGTGGATCCCAAATTGGCCTCCACAGTCACTTACAGACTCACTATTATAAGCCTGTTCATGGAAGACAATCTTACTCGGCTACAAGTGATCGCCAAAGAAGAATTTATACTTAACAAGTGCTTTGCTAATAATAACAATAGCAACAACAACAACAACAACGATACTTTTATTTATTTATAACCTGCCCATCTGGCTGGGTTACTCCAGCCACTCTGGGCGGCTTTGAACCCATATAAAAACATAATATCAGGCTTTCCAATACATTCTGTTCCTTGGAATGCCATATAGTGCTTCTCAACATCTACCCCCATTACTAAGCAACTAATACTGGAATGTGGGAATGGAAGAATCTAAAGCACGTGTAAAATATATGTTTGGATGAAGAGAGCCAGGGGATTAGATGTTGACGTATATACTTCACAAGCTATCCAAGATGTTAAGGTATGATAGATAACTTTCAAAACTTGTTTCTTTGCACTAGTTATGCATTCCAAAATTTTATATGCATTGTTGTGCTCTCTCTTTCTCTCTCTCTGTGTGTGTTTGTGTATGTGTGTGTTTCACAAGGTACTTGCCTGTCACAAGCAGACACATGCTTACTTTGCAAGTTGCAGAATGTTGCGATAGCAGCTGTACAGGGAGCTTTCTGCTGCTGTCCGGTATCGACTTTTGTATTTGGGACCCACAGTGTGAATGATGAAACGGGCAGCTAGATTAAATCCTTTTGTCAGCTTTGCTTCTCCTGTCCGGCAGCCTATAGGAAAACAAAACAAAGCAGGATGAGCTAAGTAATATTGAAGCGACTGAAGGATAAGGATTTTAGGCTTAGCACAGAGACCCTCTTTTATGGATGGATTTGGGAACACACAACAGCTCCCAAACCTATGTAAGAGTAAAAAGCAACTTGCACAACTGTGTAGCTGGGTACAGAGAAGTCGCAGTTAGATATAGAGATAAGCCATGGTTTACTGAGAGAACAAGCTGGTGCAAGCCTTGGGTTCACACAACCCTACACTGGTGCAGGTAGAGGGGGAGGCGGAAGTGGAATCTGGAAGCTTTTGCTTCCATTTTTTATTTTTAATTACCTGCAGCTTAGTTTTGTCCAAATCTGACAGACCAACTTTATAAGCAATGGTCTTGAAGCTGACCTATTCTGGTAAATCACAAGAAGTGTTGCAATATTTTATAAAGATCTGCCATGAATGTTTTTCATGATTTATTCATATCATCACCTATTCATTCTTGCATCGCTAATGGTCATTTTAAGGAAATTTATTACCTTGCTTATTTTACGAGGAAGTTCAGCTGTGCAATTTGTAATTTGAAGGGGGAAGAGGGAGGAGGAGAGAGACATACTTTGAATTCAGAAGCTATTCTCTAAATCAGATATTGTTGTAGGGGAAGAGTTTGGTTAACCCTGCAATGCACACACAACAGTCGTTGATGCAGTTTATTTATGATTTACTCATGTTGTTGCTTTCTATATGTAAACGCTTGGAACAGAATTGGGCTGCAAGTTTAATTCTTCCTCAGATATGTATTTTTTTGTAACCAAATTCTCTGTTCAAAAAATCATCACTCCAAATATTTGCTTCCATTACACCGAATTGTGTTTTTATTAAATTAATTAGAAAGCTCTGTAAGAGGGCTGAGAATTAATTTCATATTTGTTGACAGGTGGGATAATTTTATACACAGCAAAGACAGCTCCATCCACCCAAGAAGCAAGCAAATATGCATCAGTGACAAAATTAACTTAATATATCAGATTTAAAGAACAAAGTTAGAGACAATATACCTTTTTGGTCAGCTGGAATAAATGGGTCTGTCACTATAGGGATTATGGGTAATTCCTGGTACAGCATATGATTGTGCAACTTTTTGAATTGCTCGTACTCTTGGTTACTTTGTAGAGTTATATTTATCAGCTTCTAATTTTATTGTATTGTTACTTTTTATCAGCTTTGTAACTGATAAATTGAATTGTTACTATATAAGATGAGTATATGAAAAATTAATTTTAAAATATGCCAAATTTTTGTTTAATTTCTGTCTTACACGTATGTAGCCTGGTCATTATGACAGACACGTTTTAACTTTACAGCATAGTTTGTTCATGGTTTTTATTGTGAAATGAACTTTTAAAACCAAAGTGCAGTCCCCTTTTTGGTTCAAGCTGAATGTTTTGAAGTCAATCAAAAGTATTTACTATACTTACCTTTGAGCTTCTGTAGCTCAGCCCTCAGGTCAGGTCCCGCATGTGTGCAGATACTTTCAGACACTGGGTTCTTGTCGGTGAGAGACTCATTGCTGGTGTTCACGATGGCTGTGCAGTTCAGCAATGCTACATCTCCCCTCCTGAGGAAAAATCACTACCATTCAGCAGGCGGCATGGAAGAAAACAGAAGTACAACACACACACAGGAAGCTCATCAGAGCTGTTACATGATACAATGGAAAAACATAACCTCATTTTCAATACAGTGGAACCTCGGTTTTCGAATGTAATCCGTTCTGGAAGACCGTTCGACTTCTGAAACGTTTGAAAACCAAGGATCAATGGGCGGTTGGCAGAATCCATTGAAAAATGGAGAAACACGCCTTGGAAGCCATTCGACTTCTGAGGCGCGTTCGAAAACGGAAGCAATTGCTTTCGAGTTTCCGACGTTCGGCTTCTGAATTGTTCGGTTTCCGAGATGTTCGAAAACCGAGGTTCCCTTGTGCTTACAAGTTAAGAGTTATGTAACAGTACAAAGGGAAATTACAGAAGAGTTATTTGAACATATATTATCTTGCTCATGGAGTTCAAAGGCTTAATACCAACTCTACACCAAGGATGGGGAATCTGTAGCCTTCCAGATGTTGTTGGGCAGAAACTCCTATCAGGCCTAGCAAGCATGGTGAGTTGTCAGGAATGAAGGAAGTGTAGTCCTAAAACATCTGGAGGGCCATAAGTTCCTCTACCTCTGCTTTGTGCTCATTATTAGTACAGACGATACAGTTAAGAAGATTTAGGGCATTATACATCTATAGAACAGCAGAAATTTATATGCAAGTGATAGCCATGGGACTTCATAGCCGCCACAGAACATTTTTAAGAGGAGGCTTTTGGTACACTTGGTCCAGAATGCAGCAGCAAGGATGTTAACAAGAGCATTTCTATGGGATCCTGTTATACCTATCTTGCAATTTCGCCACTGACTGACAATCTGCTTCTGGGCACAATTCAAAGTACTGGTGATGACCTTTAAAGCCCTTAATGACTTAGACCTGGGGCTGCCTCCTCCTATACCAGGCATCCCCAAACTTCGGCCCTCCAGATGTTTTGGACTACAATTCCCATCTTACCCGACTACTGGTCCTGTTAGCTAGGGATCATGGGAGTTGTAGGCAAAAACATCTGGAGGGCCACAGTTTGGAGATGCCTGTCCTATACCAGTCATCCCACTCCCTAAAATCAAAAGCTGATGCCTTTCTCTGCATCCCACATATGGCAGAGGCACAGTTCATGGCTATGAGAGATACAGCCTTTTTTAGTGGCTGCACCAATATTGTTGAATCCTTGCTCCATGCAGCGCAGATGACTTCTTTTTCTGGTCATCTTTAACCAGCTGTTAAATACATTTTTATTCCGGCAGGTTTATCCATTTATTTTTTAATCTTCTATACGGTCTTTAGGACAATAATCTCACAAAGGGTGTACAATGAAGAAAATACATCAAATGAAAATGGGAAAAGTCCCATTATATTTAAATAATACATGCTGACTACAACCAGCAATGGATAATTGGCTCCAGTATTTGTTAGCACACTTAAAACTCCTAAGGCCATTATAAAAGTATCTCTCTTCAAAGCTCATTAAAAATATATCAGAGGCAGCGCCTGCTTAACTTTTGGGTTGTATTCAAAAAGCCAGGGGGCCACTGCAGAAAAGTCCTGTCTCTTATTCCTGCTAGCCAGATAGATTTAGCTGACAGACATCTCAACAGCACCTTGGACAAAGATTTTAGGATTATGGTATATGGGTATAATTTTTTGCCTAAAGTCATTTTTACCCATTATCACTGCTGTTGTTGCTTTTAAATGGACTTTTAATGTTGTGCTATTTTATTTGTTGTTGTGCATTTTATATATTCACTCCCCCGTGAATATTGGCAAAAATTTAAACCAAAAAATCATTGAGTCACATAATGCCTAAGCATTTTATGTTAACAAATGCAATTATTTCAAAATCATGATGTGCAAGCTTACCATAATATTATTTTTGCACTGATGTCTTTCCTATATGGGAAGGGTGAGCAAGCATCAACTTGAGTCTTTTCTACTGGAATTGGAGAGTTCAACTGATCTGCCACATAAAGATCAGTCCAGCCTTGCAAACCATCAATATCCACAAAATTGGAAGGAGCCCCCAAAGGATCCATGGAAGGGATCGGGAATTAGTTCAGGTTACTTCATAAGCACTCTACACTCCTACTGAAGTCTTGCTGGTATTCTGGACACACCACAATCAAGACACTCGTGCTCTTTGTTAAAAACGGAGATGAAAGTTCCTGTGAAAAAGCACATCAGTAAATCATTGTGCTGTGTGAGCTTGGAAAAAAACAGATGTGTGTGTGTTTTGACAAAAGGTTCCTTCATAATAAATTTGTAAGAACCCGAAGGGCACTTGCTTAGAGAAACACACATTCAGGGATGTGCAGTTTTCCTCCCATATGATGCCATTTCAGGAATACTGTACTATTTACTCCTAGACTAGTCTCCAAGAAGGCATTTAGGTGTTGCTCCCAAAGAAGCAGAAAATGTAGTCCAGAAGCAGGTTTGCCACTTCAGATTGCAGGCAAGAGCCTGCATGATAAAATGCTCCTTCATATGATGTGTTTTATGTACACTTACAACACTTGCATGTCAGGGAAATGGGTTCTGGCCTAGATTTCTCATAATATGCTAGTTTTCTTTGTGTAGATTTACATCTATATACGTTGCAAGGATGTTGCAATGTTTGATTATTTCTCTTTTATCAAAGAGAAACTGCAAATAGTAATGCCAACAGGGCCATGAAATGCAGGAGGGCAATAATAAGGCTACACAGAGCTGGGTCAAGGTTTAAATAATAAGAATAAGAATAATACTCATTCAGAACAAGGGTAACACATTTTCTTCCCCCTTAGGTTCTCTCCATGGCCATGTATGAGGGTAACAAATGCCAGTTGTTTTTGTCCTTGTTTTCATTATATATCATGTTTTTCCATTCTGTATTTTTACACTGAGAACCGGCCCTGACATCTTCAGGTGAAGGGCTGTATACGAATCTGATAAAACAAAATAATAAATAAATTCACCGGGCAAGGCACATCTAGCCCATAAAGGTTTCTGCTCTGGATCAAGAAAAAGCCTTTTCTGCAGGGAGAAGAACTAGAATTTACCCCCCAAACTGGCAGAAATAAGAGACCTGTTATTACCCAGCATGCTGCTTAGTTACACTTGAGAAGTTTCCCTTCCTTTCAGAGGAATGAAAAGACAGGCAAGCGAGGAAATAAGTGGTTATTGGTTTGGTTTGTTCCTGTTCTCATTATGTACTTTGTCTATTTTGTGTAGTTAATGCTGTGGACTGGCCACCCCAAGATCTTCGGGTGAAGGGTGGCATACAAATTTAATAAATAAATAAAACACACTTTGTTTGTTTGCTTATTAAATCTGTCTACTGCCCTTTATCTGTGGATCTCAGGGTAGTTCATAACACGGCCGCAGCCAGGGGGTGCAGCTGCCCCCCCCAAATCAAGGAAACAAATAAAAATACATAATTGACCAATTGGGTTGCAGATAACTCGGTTCTGCCTCAACATAAATCCTACCCCCCCAAATAAATTCTACCTATGCCCATTGCTCCCAGCAACAATTTTTTAAAGCTTGATATTTTAGTATGCTTTTATATACGCTGTAAGCCGCTCAGAGTGGCTGGGGAAACCCAGTTAGATGAGTGGGGAATAAATGAAATAATAATAAGTTGTTGTTGTTGTTGTGAACTGCCCTGAGACTGACAATGAAGGACAGTACAGTATACAAATTTAATAAACGAAACACACTGGGGTGTGTGTGTTATTGGGTTGTTGTTTTTATTTTTATTATATATATTGTAGTTTTTAAGGTGCTCTTTTCTGTGAACCACTCTGAAACCTCCGGGTATAGAGCGGTATATAAATTCAATAAATCATCATCATCATCATCGCCGGATTTACAGTAGGTTTGCTGAGGCCCTAAGCTACTGAAGGTAATGGGGCCCTTTATATTACCAGCTCTCCTTTGTAGCTGGTTTTTTTGTGTTGAATATATGCTATATGGTAATTTGTGGACCTAAAGCCATTTGTGCATGACAAAATATGTATTTTATCAAATGAGCAAACCAGTGATATTTTCGGGAGAAGGGTAGCAGGCGGGACCCATTATTTACATCATAGGAGCCTACACAACACAAAACACTGTTGCTGTACGTAGGTTTTATTTTATTTGCTTTTTATCTTATATTTTGGAAATGCAGTTTTTCCCCTTTAAATTTTTTTTTTGGCCCCACTCGGGCCCTAAACTATAGCTTGTTTAGCTTATACATAATCTGGCACTGAATTGCTGCCCTTCATCTGCAGATCTCAGGGCCGTTCACAACACCAATACGTATAGTAGTAGTAGTAGTAGTAGTAGTACAGTAGTAGTAGTAATAATAATAATAATAATAATAGTAACAACAATAATAATACAAACAACTTCCTCTGTTTACGTTGTGAGCCGCCCTGAGATCTGCGGGTGAAGGGTGGTATGCAAAATTAATAATAAAAAATAAAATAATAATAAAATAATAATAATAAATAAAATTATTATTATTATTATTATTATTATTATTATTATTAATACAAACAACTTTCTCTGTTTATGTTGTGAGCCGCCCTGAGCTCTGCGGATTAAGGGCGGTATGCAAAATTAATAAATAACAACGATGGTGGTGGTGATAATAATGAGTAGTAAAGCGGCGCGAGGCGGGCCCGGCGACGGAAAGGGAACCCGGAAGACCCTCTCGTTGGGTTCCAATCCTGAAGTAACTGAGGGGGTTGAAGCGGCGCCGGCGCGTGAGGGGAGAAGAGGAGCCGTTAGGAAGCCCAGCAGGAGCTGGGAGGCGGTGGGGGGAGGGGACACGACGCGCGGCGGCGCTGACTGACTGACTGAGGGAGGGAGGCGGCCGCGGGGGAACACTCACGGTCGCTGCTGCTGCCACTGCTGCTTCCGCCACCCGTTAAGGCCCGGCACCGCTCGGAGTCCTCCTCTCCCTCACGAGACGGGGGAGACCAGCGCAGCCCTGAACGAAACAAAAGCCTCCTCCTACTCCGCCGTCTTCCGGTGAACGCCCCGATCCTGCCCAAGCGCCACCTAGCCGCTCTTCGCCTCCCGCCTCCAAGCCCTCCTTCGCCCGAGAGGAGGGAGGGAAGGAAGGAAGGTCGCACGCCGCAGGGACAGGGGGAACAAACCGCGCTGAGGCGACCGTCGGCGCTGAATCGAAGGGACACCCCAGGGTCATCTAGTCCGACCCCCTGCATGCAATACGCGGATCTCTCTGCCCAGCGGGGGGGGGGGAGAACCGCCCGGGACGTTTTGTTTTCAAGCAGTGGTGCGAGCTAGAAACCCCTTTTGAAGGAAAGACGGACTTTCAAGAAGGACTTTCTTTTACTCGACCTGAATTCTCCCTCCCGCTCTCCCCCACCTACCACCAGTGCCATGGAGGTGCAGGTTGGCCCACACAACAGCCTTGCAGGGCAGGACCGTTGCGGGGTAGATGAAACTCAGCCCAGCCAAGCTGCCCTCCACAGCCCAAATCCAGTTGCACACAGCAGGCTGGTAGAAGACATCTGAAGGCAGCTGGAAGTCGCCCCCCCCCCGCTCCATTTGACTTATTGAGTGACTTGAGAGTTTCTAGTACTGTACCACCTTAGGAAGAGAAGACGCGGCTCCTGTTTTGAACTCGGAAGCTGCCCACGCAGGCAACGACGTCAGTGTGTCTCTATAGTCTTGTTATCTCTTCGTAGTTTTTGAGCGGCTTCCTTTTCCGGTGACGCTTCGCCCCTCCCCTTCCCCTTCCCTCAAATGGTCAGTCGCTCTCGGAGCCTGAGCCCCGCGGTGATGAGCACGTGCTGCGCAGAAGCTTGGGGAAAATAAACCTGCAGCTGACGGTGAGTACAGCGAGCGAGCGGGGATGCGGTTAGGGCTGTTGGGTCAGAGCTCACCAAGGAAGCGCAGAGAGAGTGTGTCTCTGACCCAGTGCAGAGTACATTTCTCTCGTTTCCCGCATAGAGGGCATATCCGTGTGGACGATAGAACACGGGGTGCTTTAGTTGTCACCCTCGCCGTCGGGTCTTCTCTTTGCGTGTTTCCTGAGAGAAATTCCAACTCGTGAGCACCTACTCAAGTATAGGGAGTCCGTATTGGCGGCAGAGCCCTGTACCTGAATTGGGGTCCGTGCATTGGAATACGTCTGCGGACAGCCACGCTGAATATGGGGCTGAAGGTGTGGTCATGCTCCTCCATCAGTACAGATGTGCCCTGCATGCAAGTAGCATGTGAACAGGGCTACTGGCTTTCCAGGTCACATCTTTTGAGTAAGGTGTTGCTAATTTACATAGTTTGCCTGCCTGATTTGGATTTAATTGGCTTCCTGCATTGCAGGGGGTTGGGCTAGATGAATACTATGATTCAGTGATTTTTTAAAAAAATCATAGAATTGTAGAGTTGGGAGGTACTCCGAGGGTCATCTAGTCCAACCCCCAGCAATGCAGGCATCTTTTACCCAATGTAGGGCTCAGACCCATGACCATGAAATTAAGAGTCCCACGCTGTACCAACTGAGCTATTCTTTGGCAATGTCCCGGGAAAATGAAATTGTTTAGTTCCAGTGGACCTGAATTGTATGCGTAGATAACATTTGCTCAGATGTATCCTAAAGGCACTGCTAAAAGTGGTCCCTCGACCTACGAATTACTCAACATCCGTAGGTTTCGACTTATGAAGGGGACAAATGGACGCACGCTTACGAATTTTTCTACATCCGAACGGAAACCATTGGAGGCTTTAAATGCAGTTTCCTCGACTTACGAATTTTTACATGCAGTTTTTTCGACTTACGAATTTTTCCAAATATATTTTTTCCTATGGGAAACCGTGTTTCAACTTCCGAACTTTGTGCCTTCGGAACGGATTAAGTTCGTA